>NC_059120.1:37762323-38062323 GCF_020740685.1 Jaculus jaculus
ACAGAAAAGAAATTTTATTTTTTTTCTCAATTTTTATTAACATTTTCCACAATTATAAAAAGTATCCCATGGTAATACCCCCCCCACACACACTTTTCCTTTTGAAAAAGAAAATTTATATTTAATTATTTTTATTTTTATTTGGTTTTTTAAGGTAGGGTCTCACTCTAGCCCAGGCTGACCTGGAATTCACTATGTAGTCTCAGGGTGGCCTCGAACTCACGGCAATCCTCCTACCTCTGCCTCCTGAGGGCTGGGATTAAAGGTGTGCGCCACCACGCCCGGCTATTTTTTATTTTTTGGTCTTGGTTTTTCCAGGTAGAGTCTTGATATAGCCCAGGCTGACTTGGACTTCACTATATAGTCTCAGGGTGGCCTTGAGCTCATGATGATCATCCTACCTCTGCCTCCCAAGTGCTAGGATTAAAGGTATGAGCCACAATGCCAGGCAAGGAGAGAGAGAAAATGGGTGGTGTATCAGGGCCTGTAGTCATTGCAAATGAACTCCGGATGAATATGCCCCTTTGTGCATCTTGGCTTTACCTGGGTGTTGGGGAATCGAACTCAGGTCATTAGGCTTTTTCTGGGCAAGCATCTTAACCACTGAGCCATGTCTCCAGCCTGACAATTTCTTTTTCTTTTTATTTTTTAATTTTAATTTTTTTTTTTTTTTTGAGGTAGGGTCTCACTCTAGCCCAGCTGACCTGGAATTTACTCTGTAGTCTCGGGCTGGCCTTGAACTCACAGTGATCCTCCTACCTCTGCCTCCCGAGTGCTGGGATTAAAGGCATGCACACCACGCCTGGTTTAGACAATTTCTTTTTCTTTCTTTTTTTTGTTTTGGTACATACATACATACATACATACATACATACATACATACATATTTGTTCATTTCAGAGAGAGAGAGAGAGAGAAAGAGGAAAAGAGAGAGAATGGGTGTACCAGGACCTCTAGCTACTGCAAACAAACTCCAGATGCATGTACCACCATGTGCATCTAGCTGACATGGGTCCTGGGGTTTCGAACCAAGGTCCTTTGGCTTTGCAGGTAAATGCCTTAACTGCTAAGCCATCTCTCCAGCCCTGTCTTTGTTTTTTTGAGGTAGGGTCTCACCCTAGGTCAGGCTGACCTGGAATTCACTATGTAGTCTCAGGATAGCCTTGAACTCTAAACTGTCCTGCCTCTGACTCCCAAGTGCTGGGATTAAAAGACATGCACCACCATGCCTGGCTACTGGCAATGTTTTCTCTTAAAGTACTCAAGTCTTCTTGGCTTTTTCCACCTATCTTCTCATTTTAAAACTATTTATTTCTGTATGTGTGTTTCAGGGTCTCTTGCCACTGCCAACAAATATTAGATGTGTGGCTTATGTAGGTAGCTTGGGAATTGAACCTGGGCTGGCAGGCTATGCAAGCAAGCACCTTTAATTGGTGAAATATCTTCTCTGCCCCTCCTCTTCCTTTTTATTGGGAACCAGTTAGAGAACTCAATATCTACCTGTGACAAAATTTTTATTACCTTTTACTTAATTAATAATTTATTTATTTTTACTTTTTAAAGTTTTTTTTTCCCTTTTGGGCCTTGATCGGAAGGACTTGGGCCCCCTAGTTTTAAAATATTTTTAAGGTTTATTTATTTATTTAGAGAGAACAGACATGCCAGGGCCCTTAGCCATTGTAGATGAATTCCAGATGCCTGTGCCACCTTGTGCATTTGGCTTACATGGGTACTGAAGAATCAAACTTGGGTCCTTAGGCTTCACAGGCAAGTGCCTTAACTCCTAAGTCATCTCTCCAGCCCTTACCATTTATTTATTTATTTGTTTGTTTGGAGGTAGGGTTTCACTCTAGTCCAAGCTGACCTGGAATTCACGATGTAGTGTCAGGGTGGCCCTGAACTCATGGCAGTCCTCCCACCTTTGCCTCCTGAGTGCTGTGATTAAATGGGCATGTGCCACCATGCCTGGCTTTACCTTTTATTTTTTTTTTTGTTCATTTTTATTTATTTATTTATTTGAGAGCGACAGACATAGAGAGAAAGACAGATAGAGGGAGAGAGAGAGAATGGGTGCGCCAGGGCTTCCAGCCACTGCAAATGAACTCCAGACGCGTGCACCCCCTTGTGCATCTGGCTAACGTGGGGCCTGGGGAACCGAGCCTTGAACTGGGGTCCTTAGGCTTCACAGGCAAGCACTTAACCACTAAGCCATCTCTCTAGCCCACCTTTTATTTTTAACCTTTGTTTTTTTTTTTTTTTTTTGATTTTTGAAGGTAGGGTCTCACTGTAGCCCAGGCTGACCTGGAATTCACTATGGAGTCTCAGGGTGGCCTCGAACTCATGGCGATCCTCCTACCTCTGCCTCCCGAGTGCTGGGATTAAAGGCGTGCGCCACCACGCCCGGCTTTAACCTTTGTTTTTAATAGCTGTGAAGTAGAAGAAAGATCTTGGACATTTATCTTGGAAAACTCATTTACTTTCCCAAGCTAAATATCCTCACCTATATTTCTATGTACAATAATACAAACAGCTTGCTGGGCGTGGTGGTGCACGTTTTTAATCCCAGGATTTAGGAGGCCAAGGTAGGAGGATCATCATAAGTTTGAGGCCACCCTGAGACTACACAGTGAATTCCAGGTCAGCCTGGAATAGAGCGAGACTCTACCTTGAAGAAATAAAAACAAACAAACAAACAAAATTATATGGCTTGTTAAGAGGAGGAAAGGAGACAGATTAACTGAAAGTGCTTTATAACTAAAAATACTGTGTAAATTAATGTTGACATAAAACATATTTCATACTTTTCTTAAAGTTGGTTTATTTATTTGAGAGAGAGAGAGAAGTGTGTGTGTGTGGTGGGGGGGTAGATAATGAGCGTGCCAGGGCCAACAACCTCTGCAGATGAGTACCAGACGCATTCACCACCTTGTGCATCTGGCTCACATGGGTCCTGGGGAATCAAACCTAGGCTTTGCAGGCAAGTGCCTTAAGCACTAAGCCATCTCTTCAGACCCTATTTTACACTTTTTGTTTCATTTTGCATTTGGCTTTGTTACATTGTGTGTATGCATTTATAAACAACCTTTGGGTCCTTTATAGATTAAGGCTGTTCCAAATATAGCAGCTCTGAATATCCATGCAAAAGCATTTGTGAAAACACATGCTTTCCTTTCATAGAAAAACCTACTGTGAAGTTTCTGTGTCATATGGTAGCCTCATGTTTGTAAGGAAGTACCAACTGTTTGTGAAGTGGCTGGACCGTACCATACCAGCCATGTTTGAGAATGCCAGGGTTTCAGCGCTTGGCGGTGTCTCTCTTGAACTGGAACCATCCTAGTGGTATGTAATGGTGTCTTGCTCATTTCCTTGGTGACTAATGTTGGTGTGTGTGCTTTATTGTGAGTATTGGCTACTCATAAATCTTTTGTAAATGCTCTATTCTTACCTTACTCATGTTTTAATTGTAGTTTTTGGCTTACTCAGTTGTTCAGGATTTAAGTCCATGCTTGCTCACTTGCTCTCTGTCTGTCTGTGTGTGTGTGTGTGTGTGTGTGTGTGTGTGTGTATGCATGTAGTGTTCTAAATATTTTATCCCAGTCTGTGGCTTGTTATTTCATTTTAAACCAATATTTTTAGATAAGTAGAAGGCTTTAATTTTGATAAAGTCTAATTTGACTTTTTTCTAATTGGTTAATCATTTTTATGTTATATAAGAAACAATTTTCTTCTCAAATGATTTTTTTCTTCTAAAAAGTTCATAGTTGTAGCTTTTATGTTTAGGTTCATAATGTAGTTCAAGTTAACTTTTACAAATGATGTGGGTAATAGTCAGGGTTCACTTTTTTACCTGTGGATACCCATTCATTACGGAGTTGCTTTGAAAAGACTTCTCTTCCCCTACTTTGTGGAAATTACTTGAGTATATACCTGTGAGTTTATTTATCTATATGAGAGAGAGGGAGGGGGGAGGGATGGAGACAGATAAAGAGAGAGAATGGACACTCCAGGGCCTCCAGCTGCTACAAATGAACTCCAGACATATGAGCCACCTGTGCATCTGGCTTATGTGGATCCTGGGGAATCGAGCCTGGGTCCTTTGACGTTGTATGCAAGCACCTTAACTATTAAGCCATCTCTCCAGCCCATGAGTCTGTGCTTTTTATTATTATTATTATTTTTTAGGTAGGGTCTCACTCTAGCCCAGGCTGACCTGGAATTCACTCTGTAATCTCACATTGACCTTGAACTCATGAGGATCCTTCTACCTCTGCCTCCCGAGTGCTAGGATTAAAGGTGTGCACCACCACACCTGGCTTGAGTCTGTGCTTTTTAAAGTGCTTGCCTTGGGGCTGGAGAGATGGCTTAGTGGTTAAGCACTTGCCTATGAAGCCTAAGGACCCCAGTTCGAGGCTCAATTCCCCAGCATCCATGTTAGCCAGATGCACAAGGGAGCACCGCATCTGGAATTTGTGTGCAGTGACTGGAGGCCCTGGCACACCCATTCTTTCTCTCTATCTGCCTCTTTCTCTCTTTAGCCCTCAAATGAATAAAAATAAACAAAAATAATTAAAAAAACTAAAGTGCTTGCCTTGTAAGCATGAGGATCTGGGTTCGGATTCTAAGTACATGTCTGATGTGATGGTGCGTGCCTGTAATCCCAGTACTAGGGAGGCAGTGACGGGGTATCCCTGCTGCTTGCCATCTAGCTTGTGTAGGTGGATTGGTGAGATCCAGGTTCAGTGAGAGAACTTATCTCAAAATAAATAAATAAATAAATAAAAGTAGTGCGCTGAGCGTGGCAGTTGGCTGTGAGGATTGCTATGAGTTCAAGGCGAGCCTGAGACTACATAGTGAATTCTAGGTCAGCCTGGGCTACAGTGAGACCCTACTTCAAAAAAAAAAAAAAAATAGCGGAGAAGTGTTTAAAGTTGACACTTGATGTCGAGCTCTGACCTCCACGAGCACACACTTGCTTGTGCACCCGCACACACACATGACCTACATGCATACAAATACGCATATATATGCATGCATGCAAATACTATACTCATACCCACAGCAAAAAATACATGAAAATGGCCGGGGAGGTGATTAAGTTTGTAAGAACTCTTGCTGTGCATATAGCATGAGGACCTGAGTTCAGGTCACCAGAACCCAATTAAGTGCTAGACATGGTAGTGTATGCCTGTAATCCTAGGAGCAAGCTTGCTAGCTAGACCAGCTGACTAGGTTAGTGCTGGGTTCAGTGAGAGGCCCTGTCTCAGTGAGATGCAGAGTGATTGAGGAAGAAACTCAGATGTTGACTTCTGGCTTCCACATATGCGCACACACTCAGTTCACACATACGCACACATATATATGTGCCAGAAAATTAAAATAAACTAGGTTAGAGAAATGGCTCTGTTGTTAAAGGCACTTACTTGAAAAGCATGAAGGCCCCGGTTCGATTCCCTAGTGTCCACATAAAGCCAGTCATACAATGTGGTACATGTGTCTGGAGTTCATTGCAGTGGCAGAAGGCCCTTGTGTACCTATGCACTTTTTCTCTAGTAAATAAATAAACTATTTAAAAAGCATACTTGATTTTTCATATTTCCACCCCTTTTTTTTTCTCCCAGGGAACTGTGACTGCTCTGCTGCCTCTTCTGGTGAGAGTGCCATTGTAAGCACATGTGCTCTGCCCTCGCTTCAGTCATATTTAATAGCTGTAGACGTAGTTGACTCTTTTGACAGTATTAAGAGAAGCAGTTTTAGGGCTGGAGAGATGGCTTAGTGGTTAAACACTTGCCTGTGAAGCCTAAGGACCCCGGTTCGAGGCTCGGTTCCTCAGGTCCCACGTTAGCCAGATGCACAAGAGGGCACACGCGTCTGGAGTTCGTTTGCAGAGGCTGGAAGCCCTGGCGTGCCCATTCTCTCTCTCTCCCTCTATCTGTCTTTCTCTCTGTGTCTGTTGCTCTCTAAAAAAAATAAAAAAAAAAAGAAGCAGTTTTATAAATTGATAACTTATTAGTGCTGTTAGGTGTTTTCAGTACATGTGCTTCAGGTAGAATTCCTGAAGCATGCTGTGAACAGCATCCTGGGCTACAAGCATGTGTGGCTGCATTTAGGTGAGGTTTCAAAAATATAAAGGTTGAAAGAGACCTTGAAAACTGAGCCATCACTTAGGGGGTGAAATATGGATCCATAGTGGAGGTTGGGGCGAGAGAGTGAGCGGGGGATCAAGAACAGGTATAAAGGCTCTGGCAAACTAGGGGATCCCTGAAGGAGGTGCTTAATTGAGTAGCCAGGCATGATGGCTTATGCTCATAATGCCAGCACTTGGAAGGCTGAGGCAGGAGGATTAGTGTGAGTTTAAGGTCAGCCTGAACTAGCTAGTGAGTTCCAGGCCATCTTAGATTACAGAATGAGACCCTGTCTCAAAAAAAACAAGACAAAACATGTCAGGCATGGTGGCACACACCTTTAATCCCAGCACTCAGGAGGCAGAGGTGGGTGGATTGCTGTGGGTTCAAGGCCACCCTGAGACTGCATAGTGAGTTCCAGGTCTGTCTGGACTAGAGTGAGACCCTACTTCAAAAAATCAAAAAAAAAAAAAAAAAAAACACACACAAAAAAAATGACAAAACAAAGTCTTAAGTTAGCAAAAAATAGAATTCTAAAATCAGCTTTAAAGAGTTAACATGTAGTTAATAAGTCATTGAAACTGTTTTTTTTTTAAGAGTTTCTATTTAAATTTTGTTTTTGTTTGTTCATTTTTTTTATTTATTTGAGAGCAGCAGACACAGAGAGAAAGAGAGAGAGAAAGAAAGTGAGAGAATGGGCACACCAGGGCCTCCAACCATCGCAAACGAACTCCAGACGCGTGTGCCCCCTTGTTCATCTGGCTAATGTGGGTCCTGGGAAATCAAGCCTCAAACCAGTGTCCTTAGGCTTCACAGGCAAGTGCTTAACCAAGTTAAGCCATTTCTCCAGCCTTGTATATTTATTTTTTTGAAGGTGGAAACAGGGTCTTATATATCCTCGGCTGACCTCAAACCTGATACATAGCCAAGGATGACCTTGAATTTCTGATCCTTCTGCCTCTACCTCCTTAGTTCTGGGCTACATGTGTGTGCCTTCACACCCTGATTTTATTTTATTTTATTTTATATTATTAGAAACTTCCATGATTATAAAAAATACCCCATGGTAATATCCTCCCTCCCCCCACTTTCCCCTTTGAAAGTCCATTCTCTGTCATACCTCCCCATCTCCATCAGTCTCTCTTTTATTTTTGATGTCATGATCTTTTCCTCCTCTTTTGATGGTCTTATGCAGGTAGTGTCAGGCACTGTGAGGCCATGGATATCCAGGCCACTTTGTGCCCTTCCTTTGGCTCTTACATTCTTTCCGCCACCTCTTCCGCATTAGACCCTGAGCCTTGGAAGGTATGATTGAGATATTACAGTACTGAGCACTGTGGTCATTTCTTTCTATCACCATGATACCTTCTGAGTCATCCCAAGGTCACTGCCATCTGAAAAGAGAAGATTCTCTACCCAAAGTGAGAGTAGCATTAATATAAGGGTGTGAACAGTAACAGAAGTGCTTACTGTGCAGTTTGATAAGCCTAGTATATACATTTAGCCAGACAACAGCATATTTATACCCCTAGGGCTCATGACTACCCCTGTTTTAAGTTTTCAGTATCAGGGATGTATTCCCTCCCATGGAATGGGCCTGCAGTCCAATTGGAGGGCAATTGGTTTCCCCCATAACAGACGTGCCACTATTGCTGGCCAAATATAAGGCTTGCAGTGTCCACTGTTGAGTATCTTCACTGCACACCCTGGTTTTTGTAATGCTAGGGTTTGAACCCATCTTTCTGTTGTCTTGTTTTGTTTTGTTTTGTTTTTCAAGGTAGGGTTTCACTCTAGCACAGACTGACCTGGAATTTACTATGTAGTCTTAGGGTGGCCTTGAACTCACGGTGATCCTCCTACCTCTGCCTCCTGAGTGCTGGGATTAAAGGCGTCTACCACCATGCCCAGCCATATCATTTTTTTTCAATTTAATTTTATTATTTTATTTTATGAGAGAGTGAATGGATGTGCCAGGGCCTCTAGCCACTGCAAACGAATTCCACATGCATGTACCACCCTGTGCATCTGGCTTACGTGGGTACTGGGGCATCGAACCTGGTTCAGTAGGCTTCATAGGCAAGTGCCTTAAGCTGCTAAATCATCTCGTCTGTCCCTCCTCCCGCTGTTGTCTTTTAAGTATAGACGGTATACCATGATCATACTTTCCTCCCATGACCCCATTTTCCTCTTCCAAATCCCGTCCACTGAACCCTTTCTTTTTCCAATTAGACTCTCTTCTGTTTTGATGTCATTGTTACGTGTGTCTAGTGTAGGTAGAATATCAGGCCATTTTGTGTCTGGAAGACAGCAGTATAGGCAGTCCTTCCTTTTCTTTCACTCTTACATTCTTTGCACCACCTCTTATGCCATGGTCCCTGAGCCTTGGAGTGTGTTATAGAAATATCTCAGAGCTCAACACACCACTGTCCCTTCTTCTCAGCACTATGGTGAGTTTTGAGTCACCTCAGTGGTCATTGCCATCTGAAGAGAAGCTTCTATAACCAAAAATGAGGACAACATTTATATGTGGACATATGTGGTTAGAGGGCAGTTTGGTGGGCATAATATATGCATTTAGGGAGACAGCAGTGGTAGTTTCCCTCCATAGTGCTCATGGCCTCCCCAGCCATAGGCTTTTGAATAGGTTTTCAGTACCAGGCATGTATTCCCTCCAATGGAGTGGACTTCCAGTCCAACCAGAGAGTGATTGATTGGATTTCCCCCAAACAGACATGCCACACCAGTTGGTTTATTTGGCCTGTTTGGCCAGCTGTGAGGCTTGCAGGGTCCACTGCTGGTTAAGACCACTGGTGATTTCTCTCCCTGAAAAGACTGTGCTGCATAGCTCTTTCCAGCATCATGAACACTAGTCAACAGGGAGGAGGTGTGCAGCTCAGCTCCAGCTTGATTCCTCAGTGACCTGCAGCCCAAGCCAATAACTTACTGGAAGGTGTCCCATCCCTTGTACTGAAAGTTTTCTAACAACATGGCTTCTGGGTGTTATCCACCTCCACAGGGTACTTTTGCCTAAACTGCTCATTTTTTAACATATGTATCATTAACTAGCAAAGATGTGGTTTTCCATATGGCTTATACAACATTTTTTTTAAAAAAATTATTTATTTGCAAGGGGAGAGAAGGGAAATGAGAATGAAGATGAGGATGAGAATGAATGGGTGTACCAGGGCCTCCTGCCACTACAAACAAACTCCAGACACATGTGCTTTATGCACCTGACTTTATGTCGGTACTGGGGAATTGAACCTGGGCCATTAGGCTTTGCAAGCAAGTACCTTTTACCACTGAGCCATCTCTTCCCCCCGTGAGTTAAATTTTTATGAATTCTTTTCCTACCACTCCTCTTCTGTATCCCCTCCCCTGACCCTACTCATGTTTTGGGGTTTTTATTGTGTGTGTGGAGACAAGGTGTTGGTGGTAGTGTTCTAGCTGACTTTGAACTTTTTTTTTTTTTTTTTTTTTTGAGGTAGGGTCTCACTCTAGCCCAGGCTGTCCTGGAATTCAACATGTAGTCTCAGGGTGGCCTCGAATTCATGGTGATCCTCCTACCTCTGCCTCCCGAGTGATGGAATTAAAGGCATATGCCACCACGCCCGGCCTTGACTTTGAACTCTTCATCCTTCTGTGCCATCGTCTGAGTACTGGGATTGCAGGCATTTGGCTATCATACTTGGCTTAATACTACCTTTGAATTAGTTTATTCACTCTTTGGAAGCTTCGCTGTGTTACTACATACATGGAGCACCGTAAGAGCTCTCTTCTGCTGCTGGGCTGCACTCCTGCCTCTCGCATACCATCGTGTCACCCAGCCCGGTGTGCATCATTACTTTGTTGTGTGAATACTTAGCCATTTGTTGCCAGCCAAATTTCCCAAGTTAAAAAAAAGTGGGGGCTGGAGAGATAGCTTAGCATTTAAGGTGTTTGCTTGCAAAGCCCAAGGACCCTAGTTCAGTTCCCTAGGACCCACATAAGCAATCTGCATCTGGAGTTCATTTGCAGTGGCTGGAGGCCCTAGTGTGCCCATTCTGTCTCTGCCTTTTTCTCAAATAAATAAATAAATAAGTAAATATTTTACAGTGAAGGTATCTACAATGTAGGTCGTGAGTGGTGTGTAAAATCTTTCACCAAATGGAGATCTCTATGGAAATTGTGTTAGAAGAGAAATAGTAAAAACCTAATCTAGTCTTCGAAGAAGTTTCTGGGTAACTCAATTTAGTAACTGAGTTTAAAAGTGATCTGATGAAAAGAGAGGAGATGGAATTTGTGATTAATAGATATATTTGAATCTCACCTTTCCATCAGTGCATTACTTAATAAATTCAGATTTTGTTTCTCCGAAAAAAAATAAATAAATATTTTTAAAATGGGTCTGGAGAGATGGCTCAATAGTTAAAGGTACTTGCTTTCAAAGCCTGCTGGCCCAGGTTTGATTCCTCAGTTCACATGTAAAACCATATGCACAAAGTAGCACATCTGAAGTTTGTTGGTAGTGGCATCCTTCTTAGTTTCTGAGACTGGGCATATTCAGGGATATATGGCTGTAAATGTTTTGTCTGTCTCTCTCTCTGCTTGCAAATTAAATAAGTAATTTTCAAAAAATTTTGTAGCCATGGAAAATTTCACCTTTTTTTTGACCAACCTATGCTAGAGCATGTTAATCAATGAAAAGTAGAGAAAGGCAAGAATCATTCAAAAAGGACCAGATATGTTAGGATATTCCCAGAAACCAGAGAAAACAAGTCCTTTCTTGTCCATAGTGAAGAAACCCCAAGTCTTAAAGGCTTCTCAAAGCCAGAAATTCCCTATAAATTTCAGAAGCAAGAAAAGAATTTTTGTTTTCATATTCAACAGTACTGGGATGAATGAATCTTCACATTCTCTGTATTCATATTTTATCAAAAGACTTGGCTGAAGCCTGTAACTCAGCATTCTGGAGACTGGGTGAGATGGCCAGCCTAGGCTCCAGAGTTGAGACCTTGTCTCAGACAACAAAAATAAAATAGAAGTTCTTTTTTAAAAAATGTCTTTTTTAGAGACAGAGAAAGGGAGAAAAAGAGAGGGGGTGGGGGGCGAGTGGGCATGCCATGGCCTCTAGCCAATGCAAATGAACTCAAGATGCATGCAACACTATGTGCATCTGGCTTACGTGGGACCTGGAGAATTGTACCTGGGTCCTTTGGCTTTGCAGGCAAGTGTCTTAACTGCTGAGCCACCTCTCCAGCCCCAAAATAGAAGTTCTGTGTGGCTTTGGTTTGTTCGTTTCAGTTTCCCCAGTCCACATGCGTTTAATTTCTTAAGTCTTCTAGAGTAGTTTTGTGTTCAAACATTAGAGCATCACCAGTGTTTCTTTTCTTGCAAAGCTGATTTTCCTACACATTAGTGGGAATGTTTTTAAAGGTAGACATCACACATTTTCCATGATTCCTTCATGGAAGCTAGAAGCACTTGGAAGGTAGAGGCAGGTGGATTGCTATGAGTTGAAGGCCACCCTGAGACATAGTGAACTCCAGGTTAGCCTGGGCTGGAGTGAGACCCTACCTTGAAAAACAAAAACAAAAAGTGGTGAGATTAAGAAAGAGTAATAGAGAGGGTGAATATGATCAAAGTGCTTTCATTATGATATTAATGAAACTTTTACACCTAATATACAGTAATAAAATGAGTTTAAAAACATTTGGAAATGGTTTAAATGAAGTTGATGGAAGTTTTGAAGAACGGTTTTCTACCAACAATAACTGTGTGTGTGTTGGAGGGGGTAGCTGTACTGACAGCTGTTCTAAGATATTTTCCTGCTTGTTAATCAGGGCCACACAGCCAGAGCTGGAGGAAGGATGAGCCTACCTCAGGAAGTTTTGGCTATTTATAACCACGATGTAGTAGAACTTGAGAGCAGGTCTTTTTGCTTTATGGCAGGAAGCGTTTTCTGCCAACTTTCACATTTGAGGAAACAGTGTACAGTGCTTAGTGAAGCCTCCCGGGAAAGGAAAGAATGTGAGGGTGACTATACTTTTGCTGATGTGGGTCAAGGGTGTGGTTGCAGAGAGGAAACTCAGCCAGTGATGAAGTAGGCTATGATTGTTTTGAAGTAGAAACTGTATTGACACATCATGTGTTGGAACCATCGTTTCCCTTCTTTCCTGCCCCCACTCCACTGAGGGCCTCCTCAGTGGGATTGCTGGTCTTCACCATGGAGGTGTGGGATGTGACTTGTAGGGGCAGCAGTCAGTCATTGTGGTGCTGGGTGGGGGGCACCGGGGTTGTGGAGCGATGTCTCTGAATATTCCCTCCCACCCTTGGCTCTCACATTCCTTCCACCCTCACTTCTGACAAATTCCCTGGCTGTGGTGGGTGTGCTTTAAGTCTACTTTGATGTTGAACTCTCAGCAGCAGCTTGGAATTCTCTTCAGTGTAGTGTGTGGGGGACCTGTGCTGCTCACCCGTGCTAGTGGGGTAATCTTATCTATCAGCAGAAGATGGGAGGAGGATTGGCTAGAGATGTGTCTGTAAACTGACACTTGTCTACAGTACACTTTTTGTTTACTTGATGTAGTTCTGCTTATATAGATTTTTTGTAACATTTCATTGCTCTTTGTGTTATTAAAGCCTTCACAAAGGGCTGGAGAGAAGGCTTAGATGTTAAGGCGCATGCCTGCAAAGCCTAAGGACCTAGGTTTGATTCTCTAGTTCCCATGAGAACGTGTCAAGTGTACAGGAGGCTCTGAATTCAGTCCTCAGTACCGCAAAGAGAGAGGGAGAGAGACAGAAAGAGAGGGAGAGAGAAGTGATTGATTGCAAATAATATATTACTATGTGTAATCTCTGATAAGTCTTATTTTTACAGAAAAAAAATGAAACAGCAGAATATTGAAGCTGAAAACTTGAGAAGTATCTCACTGTTAGGAATAGTTTAATGGATACAATGTAAACTAATTATTGAAGACAAGATGAACAGTGTTTTAGTGAAGTTTAGAGAAAGGAGTTGTAAAACTATGTTAACATATTCTTGTTTCATTTTTTTTCTTGTCTGGTTTTAATAGGATTATTCACAATAGAGTTATAAGCATTTCAACAAGGACCAATGATCAAAATTGTTCTTTTAAAAAAGATATTTCCAAGTTAAACATGGAAGGAAAATACTGAGCATTTCAGTCCTGCCAAAATGAAGAGTACACCATTTCCCAGTTAACATGTAATGGAACCTTTCTAAGCTTCCCCATGTGACATGCGCCCAGCTGGGAATATGGATATTGGGTTTTCTCGTTCTGCTGTTCAGACACTGTCAAGAAGCCACTGCAAAAACATCAAACAAAAAATTTCTCAGTGGGAAGGAAGAACTAATGGTATATCTAATCCAGCTAAGTGGCACCCAAAGGACTTTGGAGTGAGATATAACTGTCACCAAGAGATTCATCCTAAAAAGAATCCTAGCAGTGAGGGAAAGAGCAAAACAGTGGATATAACCAACTCTCAAAATGTGAGCTTTCCTAGGAATGAAGCTTATGGCAAGGAAGAGCATGAGAAGCAGGAATACACAGACACGTGTCCCTCTAGAGATGAGTCAGCATCCAGCTGGGTGTGTTCTCGGGTCAGACAGATTGAAAGCCAGAAAGATCCAGAGGCTTCGTTACCTCCAGGAAACTTCTATACCTCTCAAATACTGTGGAAAAAAATAGAAGCACTTCCTCCAGTCTTGAATTTGTCTTTAGAACATTGTGTCTCTATAGAAAAAGAACTGAATCTCAGAGCTCTGGATAGTTCTTGTGGAGTAACCAAGAGCTTAGAAAATATTTATTGTGAACCTGAAGGGCAAGAAGGTGGACCTTCTATAAACCCTTTGCCAAAACCTCGTCGGACATTCAGATACTTATCAGAGTCTGGTGGTATACCTTGTAAAGAAAGACCCTGTGACAAGAAGTACTGTGAAAATTGTCCTTGTACAGAGTCGTCTTTGGCCTCCCCTCAGCCTTCTGGACCAAAGAACTATGGTGGGAAAATCAGAGGGAGATCTAAGAGGTAGGTTTTCATTTTACAGATAATGTTTTGTAAGTATGACTTTACAGAATCATTGAGCTGACCTTTCCTTTCAAATCAATTTCCATTTCCTAATCTGAACATAAGGGTGTTGATTAATGTGGGGGGGGGGGCCCAGGCAAGGGAGGAAGAAGCAGAAGTATAGAGCTACAGGTAACATCTGTGACATTCTGACCACCTAAGGACATCAGAAAGCCTTTCTGTATCTGTATTTCAGAATTCATAGGCTGGGTGCAGTGGGGCATACCTGAACTTACAAGCACTTGGTTGCAGCAGGTGGATCACCAGCCTGCGCTCTGTAGTGAGTTGGAGGCCAGCTTGGGGTCCACAGCAAGACCTCATCTCACCCTTGTATGCTGCCCCCCAAAAATAATTTGTAGGAAAGTATATTTCTTCACTAAATTTAGGACATGTGGTTCCTTTTCATTAGTAATGCAATTAAAAAAACAAAATCAAAAACAAAACTACTGAGGGGACTGGAGAGATGGCTTCGCAATTAAGGCGTTTGCCTGTGAAGCCAAGAGACCCAGGTTTAATTCCCCAAGATCCATATAAGCCATATGCACAAGATGGTGTATGTGTTTGGAGTTCAGTTGTAGTGGCTGAAGGCCTTGGCATGCCCAAGCTCTCTCTCTCTCAAATAAATAAAATAAATTAACAAAATTAAAAAAAAAAAAAAAAAAAAACCCTACTGAGCTAGCCAGGCGTGGTGGCGCACGCCTTTAATCCCAGCACTTGGGAGGCAGAGGTAGGAGGATCCTGGTGAGTTCAAGGCCACCCTGAAACTCCATAGTGAATTCCAGGTCAGCCTGGGCTAGAGAGAGACCCTACTTCGGAAAAAAAAAAAAAAAAAAAAAAACCATACAAACAAACAAACAAAAAAAAAAAAAACCTACTGAGGAGCATAAATATGGTTGGTTCAAGTCCTTAGGGTGCCAACCTCATTTACTATTCTTCACTCTGTGATAAAAACACAAACACCTTTGTGATTTTGCACACAAGTCAATTTCTTTCTTCTTCCCATTGCAGTTAAAGATCAGTTTTAAAACATACAACTTTCTATATATTTAATTTTTTTTAAATTTATTTGCAAGCAGAGAGAGGAGGGGAGTGGGAAGGGGAGAGAGAGAGTGGATGAATGGGCACCTCAGGGCCTCCAGCCCTGTAAACGAATTCAGACACACGCAGCACTGTGCATCTGGCTTTACATGGGTACTGGGGAATTGAACCTTGGTCGTTAGGCTTTGCAGGCAAGCACCTTAACTGCTAAGCCATCTCCTTAGCCCCAAAGATGCAACTTTAAAATAGGGTCTAGGAAGATTGCTCAGTGGTTAACGGTGCTTGCTTGCAAATCCTGTCACCCAAAGTACAATTCTCAAGTCACTCAGGTAAGCCAGACACAGAAAGTGGCACAAGCACGCAGTGTTCCTTTGCAGCTGCAAGAAGCCATGGTGTGCCCATCCACACACACACACACTCTCTCTCACACACATAGACACATGTATAAATAAATAAAAATTTAAAAATAAAGGTATAGCTTAATAAATATATCTTCTCTTTTAAGGAAATCCTTTGAATTTGAGGATATTCAACACTTCCGCAATCGGAACGCACAGAAGGTTCATGAAGAACTTGGGAGAAGTTCTGGTTCAGGACTTTATTACACACAATCTGAGGACAATATCTATGAGGATATCATATGTAGGTGTCCACAGCATTGCAATTAAATTTAATGAGTATGTATTTGGTGATGCCCTTTATTACATGGTGTTATTTTGTTTTACAATCAAATGTATCTTGCTGTAGATTTGTCTTTCTAATATGAAAGCATTTGGTATGTAAATTCTTTCACTTCTTAATGAGTTTTATAACTGATGTAATGGTTTGCTCATTTCAGAGTAAATGTTGATGGCATAGCATTTTGAAAATTCTTTTAGCTTCATTCCACATACCTAATTGATTTAGAAACTTCAAATGCCATTGTTCTTGAGAACTTATATCTTTATAGTAGTATAGAATAAGAAAACTAAATGTCATTAGTTTTTAATTTCCTTTGCTAGCTGTAATCCCTGTGTTGTTCTAAGCATTTGTTTTTTTTTATTTTTTTAAAAAGATCCCACCAGAGAAAATCCCTATGAAGATATTCCAATGCAGCCATTACCCATCTGGAAATCCCCTTCAGCGTGGAAGTTACCTCCCCCTAAAAGTCCTTTCAGAGCACCCAAGGTATAATCAGAGGGTTAGTTGAAGAAGACTTTAGAATCTTGTTTATAATTCGTACCAAAAGGTTAAAAGGTTTACTCGGGCTGATACTGAGGCACTGGAATAGAGGTTTTAGTATTGGTGTGTTTTTTTCATGACAGTGCATAGCTTTTAAAAATTTCTTTGGGGGCTGGAGAGATGGCTTAGTGGTTAAGCGCTTGCCTGTGAAGCCTAAGGACCCCGGTTCGAGGCTTGGTTCCCCAGGCCCCACGTTAGCCAGATGCACAAGGGGGCGCACGCATCTGGAGTTCGTTTGCAGAGGCTGGAAGCCCTGGCGCGCCCATTCTCTCTCTCTCCCTCTATCTGTCTTTCTCTCTGTGTCTGTCGCTCTCAAATAAATAAATAAATTAATTTAAAAAAAAATTTCTTTAGCCGGGCATGGTGGCACATGCCTTTAATCCCAGCACTCAGGAGGCAGAGGTAGGAGGATTGCCGTGAGTTTGAGGCCACCCTGAGAGTACATAGTGAGTTCCAGGTCAGCCTGGGCTAGAGTGAGACCCTACCTAGAAAGACCAAAAAATAAATAATAAAAAAATTTCTTTGCCTTGATACTTTTGTTATAATTTTAGTATTTCGCACACTTGCCTAACATTTGTGAGGCCCTAGGTTTGATCCTCACCACCAAAATAAATAAATAAATAAATAACAAGTCAAGTCTTTAGATAAGAGTTTTAAACTTTTTCTACTTTCAGCCTCTTTTTGCTCAAGAAATTTTTACCTGACCCCAGATATATAGGTATGTAGTAGGTATATAAATCAAGCATTTATTGTTAATAAATCATGAAGTTATTTTAATACAATTTTTGGCATACCTATAAGTTTTCCATTTATAAATGACAGAAGCAAATATGCATGCCAATGAGATGGGTGTGCTTTATTTCACATAAAGAGTTAAATCTTGGCTGGATATTTGATACTGTACGACATTGAGCATTTTCAGCATTGTTCAGTTGATCTATATTTTCTTTTTCTTTTTTAAAGTTTATTTATTTATTTATTGAGAGAGAGACATATAGAGATAGAGAGAATGGGCACACCAGGGCCTCTAGCAACTGCAAACGAACTCCAGATGCATGTACTACAATGTACATTGCCTTACGTGGGTCCTGGGGAATCAAACCTGGGTCTTTAGGCTTTGCAGGCAAGCGCCTTAACCGCTAAGCCATCTCTCCAGCCCTATATTTTCTTTTAGCTTGTCTATGCAGTTACATAACCAAAATGTCCACTTTCCCTGGCCCCTAGCAATTACTAACTGCTTCTGTAGCCTCAGAGAGGGAAGGAACCCTTCCACAAGGGAATGTTCATGGTCCCATCCTATGATGATTTCATGCAAATAATCACAGCTGCTGTGATTTCAAGGTGGCAGTAGACATGTGTGGTGGCTTGATTCAGGTGCATAATGTGTTCTGAATACCATGTCTCCAGCTCGTAGTAATTTGGGAATTGGGTCCTCCTGGAGGCAGTGTATTGGGGGCAGGCTTATAGGTGTATAGCCAGCTTCCCCTTGCCAGTGTTTGGCACACACTCCTGTTGCTGGTGTCCATCTGATGTTGGTGAGGAGGTGATGTCCACCCTCTCTGCTCATTCCATTGTTTTCCCCTGCCATGATGAAAGTTCCCCTCAAGTCTGTAAGCCAAATAAACCCTTTCTTCCTACAAGCTGCTCTTGGTGGGGTGTTTTCTCCAGCAATGCAAACCTGACTGCAACAACATCCCTATACTGTACATAACAGCAAAAGGATATTTAGGGTCATTTCAGAAATTGTTGGAAATTCTGTCCAAATCACAAGACAAAATTTATTTGGTGATTTGTTTTATGAACCTTAACGACTCAAATAGCAATTTTTGAAATGAAAACTTTTAACAGTCTGGTTCAAAGCTTGACACGGGTGAGCATGGCACAGACACCTCAGACTCATTGTGGGTTGGAATTTGAACTAAGTTTTGGTTATTGCCTATTCAGAAACCTTTTTAGTGGTACCATATTTTTTATAACTCTCACATTCATTATATCAAAATACTTTTTGACTCATTTGGGGGTCACAACCCACGGTTCACAGCCCTTAGTTCCCAACACTCCCAGGTAAGTCTCCCATCACCTATGACCTGAATCACCTATCTAGTTCCAACCAGCTTTGAGATCTCTCTTTTGAGCTGCTATTCTCTGGGAGTTTGATTAAACTGCAGAAGTAGAACTTTGGATTAGAAAATAGGCTACTTTACCAGTGGTTAAAAAAAGAAATTACAAATGTGCTCTCCCCCAGACACAAAATGGCCTGGATATCCATGACCTCACAGTGCCTGACACTACTTACACAAGACCATCATAAGAGGAGGAAAAGATCATGACATCAGAATAAAAGAGAGACTGATTAAGATGGGGAGGGGATATGATGGAGAATGAAGTTTCAAAGGGGAAAATGGGGGAAGGGAGGGCATTACCATGGGGTATTTTTTATAATCATGAATAAAAATTTGAAATTAAAAAAAGAAATTATAGTTTTAAGTTTTAAGAAAACATGACAGTTTTAAGAAAAGATGGGGGCTTCTCAAGCGTTGCCTTGGTGTGGAAGCATCGGCATTATCTTGACCAGTCTGACTTCTGCTGTTTCAGCTTCCTCCCAAACCTCTCTTCCTTCACCGGAAGACTATGGAACTGAAGAACTCACAGGCTTACTTACGATCAAAGCTCACAAAGGACACCACTTTGCCTGTCACCTTAACGGAGTGGAAACTTTTCCGAGCTGGAGAAGTTGCAAATAGGAAGAAGAGAAATCTGCCAAGGGTGAGTACTCTAGAACTTTCAGTTCAGCGTTTTGATAAAGGAGAAGGAAGAAATGTTAGATTAAAATGAATGAGCTAGAGAACTGAACTGTTGGACTTACAAGAGTTGAAAAGCAGCCTTGAATTTTCAATTTTCGTTTATGCAGGAAACTATGCAAATAGATTTTGCCATTCTTTCCTTATGGATTTGGAAAATTGATATGATATGAAAGGTTTCAGTTGTCTAAGTGCTTGTTAGAAATCAGCTGGCTATTTCAAGAAAGCCACAGAATCTCATAAAAGGATAGGCTATTATTGGTTTCAGTATTATTCTGACTTAATGTATGTGCCAAGTGAGCTCAGATTTGTGTTGGAGTTCACAAATTTTCAGTATGAAGAATTTGCCATTCATTGGGGCCACCTTTTTCATTCCTTAGTGCGCCACCATGCCTGGCTAGTACACAATTTTTATATCTGACTTTAACATTAAACAAAAGTCACAGGTATTTCTTGGTTTGGTGACTGCTGATTGATTCCTTGGGAAGTCTTGAGGCAGAGGTAAGAGGATCACCGTGAGCTTGAGGCCACTCTGAGACTACATAGTGAATTCCAGGTCAGCCTGGACTAGAGAGTGAGACTCTACCTCGAAAAACAAAACAAAACAAAACAAAACAAAAACCCTCAGAAGTAAAGAATTGACAGGTTTCCTGATATAGCTTTCTCCTCAGGAAGATCATGCTGGCATTCGAAGGAGCTTCCCACAGGGCCCCACACAGCAGCCCATGTGTTCATAGTGGGAAGAATACAAACACCTAAGGGATTCCATGTAAGATTTCTCAGTGTTGAATTAGCATTAACAAGTATTTAGTAATTGCGGAGAGCAGGGTTAAGTGAGATGTGAGAAGGGACCATGGAGTCGCTGAGTTAGAGAACTTGCCCAGTGTGTACGAGGCTCTGGGTTTAATCCCCAGCAGTACGAAAGAGCAAGAGACCTGAGGAGGTTCTGCAGGGCTTTTTTTTTTTTTTTTTTTTTTCTCTTTCTTTGGTCTTTCAAGGTAGGGTCTCACTGTAGCCCAGGCTGACCTGGAATTCACTATGTAGACTTAGGGTGGCCTCGAACTCACAGCAGTCCTCCTACCTCTGCCTCCTGAGTGCTGGGATTAAAGATGTACACCATCATGCCTGGCAGGACTTTTGATTTCATGTTGTCTTATGCACTGTGGGCCTTGATACTAGAAACCTATTCTCTTCCTGGTGGCAGGTAAGATGACCATCACTTCCTTTCCAAAGGATTTTGGGAAAATGTGGGGAAAGACAGTCTTGCTATGAAACACTGGTTGGCCTTGAACTCACAATTCTCTGGCTTTAGCCTTCAAGTGTGTGCCACTGTTCCCTGGGGAAGCTCTGACCCCTGGATTGTTTAGTGGGAATAGGCTGTTAGCATTCTTCCTGTGTAACCTCCGGTTATATCCTTACCTTATAGGATGTCCCATATGTAATACAAGTTTGGGTTTCAGAAGTATGATCAGGGACATTCCATAAGAAAGGCAATTTTCATTTATTTCCCCTTTGATGGCTCCAGCCATCCCTGGAAGGGAAATTCCTGATCTAATCCCAGTGGCTCTTTTCCACCTTGCTTTCTTTGCTGCAGTAAAAGCCTTTGTGGGGTTGTTGCAGAGTGCCAACGTGAGGCGCATGTGCTTGCGTCTAGTAAGTAGAGGAGCAAGCTTTCTGTCCTTGAAGAGTGTTTGCACTCTCCTTGCAACTGGAAGGGCAGTCTGATCTATCTTTCTTTTCTTTTCTTTTCTTTTCTTTTCTTTTCTTTTCTTTTCTTTTCTTTTCTTTTCTTTTCTTTTCTTTTCTTTTCTTTTCTTTTCTTTTCTTTTCTTTTCTTTTCTTTTCTTTTCTTTTCTTTTCTTTTCTTTTCTTTTCTTTTCTTTTCTTTTCTTTTCTTTTCTTTTCTTTTCTTTTCTTTTCTTTTCTTTTCTTTTCTTTTCTTTTCTTTTCTTTTCTTTTCTTTTCTTTTCTTTTCTTTTCTTTTCTTTTCTTTTCTTTTCTTTTCTTTTCTTTTCTTTTCTTTTCTTTTCTTTTCTTTTCTTTTCTTTTCTTTTCTTTTCTTTTCTTTTCTTTTCTTTTCTTTTCTTTTCTTTTCTTTTCTTTTCTTTTCTTTTCTTTTCTTTTCTTTTCTTTTCTTTTCTTTTCTTTTCTTTTCTTTTCTTTTCTTTTCTTTTCTTTTCTTTTCTTTTCTTTTCTTTTCTTTTCTTTTCTTTTCTTTTCTTTTCTTTTCTTTTCTTTTCTTTTCTTTTCTTTTCTTTTCTTTTCTTTTCTTTTCTTTTCTTTTCTTTTCTTTTCTTTTCTTTTCTTTTCTTTTCTTTTCTTTTCTTTTCTTTTCTTTTCTTTTCTTTTCTTTTCTTTTCTTTTCTTTTCTTTTCTTTTCTTTTCTTTTCTTTTTTGGTTTTCCAAGGCAGGGTTTCACTCTGGCCCAGGCTGACCTGGAATTCACTATGTAGTCTCAGAGTGGCCTCGAACTCATGGCGATCCACCTACCTCTGCCTCTCAAGTGCTGGAATTAAAGTTGTGTGCCACCACACCCAGCTCAATCTGATATTTCTACATAGCAGTAGTTTCCTTCAAAATATTTGGGCCAACTTTCAATTATACTGTTCAAATATACATTAATAATTATGCTATTATGGGTCTTTCTATTTGCTCCCATACATCTTTTCTATAGACCATAACAGTGCTTTCTTCTTTTTAATATTTTATTTATTTATTTATTGGGGGAGAGAGAGAGAATGGGCACACCAGGACCTCCAGCCACTGGAAATGAACTCCATATACATGTGCCACCTTGTGAATCTGGCTTACGTGGGTCCTGGGGAATCAAACCTGTATCCTTTGGCTTTGTAGGCAAGCACCTGAATCGCTAAGCCATGTATCTAGCCCAACAGTGCTTTCTTATTTTGGATTCTCTTGTTTGCTTTTTGTAGTGGTAATATTTAGCAGATTTTCACATGAGTGACAATTACAAAAATATTTCAATCTCAATTTCTCTTCAATAAACTTTATAAACTATGCAGTATTTCCATATAAGAGCATGCTTCTTAAACTCCACAATCTGTGATTTCTCTCTTAAGTTAACCCCACAATTTGTGATTTCTCCCTAAATAAACTTTGATAATTCATAATTTTAAAAATCTTTTAAGAGAAAAAACCCATCTAAAAATTTATGAATAACCTGTATATTGGAAGCATGTGTTGCCCACATTTTTCTTTTTAAAATTTTTTAAATTTATCACATACTTTTTCTTGTGATGTATTGAATCATAGCCTGTTGATTGGTAGAATGGCTAAAGATACAAGAACAAAAGAGAAAAGGAACATTTTCCTCAAGGAACTGTGTTGACACATAGTTTTGTTTTTGGAGGTAGGGTCTTGCTCTAGCCCAGAGTGACCTGGAATTCACTGGGTAGTCTCATGCTAGCCTCGAACTCACAAGAATCCTTCTACCTCAGCCTCCCAAGTGCTGGGATTAAAAGCATGCACCACCACACTTGGCAGGATTGCCATCTTTTATAATATTCTTTGCAATTGCCATTGTAGGCAGTATGTTAGATCAAAATTAATACTTAAGCTTGGCATCTTGAGATACAAGTAAAGCTGGTCAACTCTTTGCTTCAAAACTGCATACTGTCTCTACTTTCAAATAAATGAAATTACTAAAAACAACAACGACAACAAAAACAACAAACAAAACATTGAAAAAAACTGTTAAACCAGGCATGTTGGCATATGTTGTTAATCCCAGCACTAGGGAGGCAGAAGTAGGAGGATCGCCATGAGTTTGAGGCCACCCTGAGACTACATAGTGAATTCCAGGTCAGCATAAACTAGAGTGAGACCCTACCTGACTGTTGATCAACTCTAAGTCTTTTTTACCCCACTATATGACTCTCTTACACACATGTACACCCTCTCCCAGTAATAAAGGAAGAATTCTGAGTAATACTTAGTAGGGAGAAATAGCTCTATAACTTTTTAAAAATGAATGGTCTCATTATATTTGCTTGAGATATAGATTGATGAAAGAAGAAAAGCATAGTTTTGTGCTGGAGTATATTCAAGTCTTTTATGACATATTTCTAAAATAAATTGTGACATTAATACTATCAGTAGCCAAAAGTATATTTTCTTTGACAGAGGCCTTGTTAGTATGATGATCCCATCTTTGGGGGAGAATTTCTTGGAGCAGAAATAATTGAGTCTCACCTTGCCTTCCAAGTGGATGAGTGTTCCCTTCTTACTCTGAGCAAGTGGAAACTTGAGTTTAATAAAGGTTTGATCACTGTAAGGAGTGCATAGCCACATTCCTTGCATGGTGTGACATGGAGTGACAAGAAATCTTCCTAAGATGCTGTGCTTAGATTCATCTGGAATGGCAGTGTCCTTTCTTACTTCCCTTATGTGTGTTATAAGCTCTTAGTATCTAATAATAGATGATATTAGATAAGCACCTAGTATCTAATGATAATACTATAATTCAAAACTGGAAAACTTAAAGGGTTGTATTTAATGTATCTTTTATCTAGATGTGAATATATTAATGTTGTCAAGCTGTAAACCTTATCACTGTTGGTTTTGATTTGTATTTTTTCTCTAGCTTGTACTGAAAATAGAGGATGTATTTGAATCTAAAAGAGGGAAGAAGAGGATCAAGTTATACCCCTACACTGGAAAGGAGGCACCTCCCTCAAAAGGTAAGGACTGTTTGTTCCAGCCTCTGATCAAAACACCTGGCAGACCTTAAGGATGGGAAGAGTTATTTTGGCTCATAGTTGTACAGGGTTTCATGCGATTACATTGGAGCAGTTCCTCCTGGCGGTAAGATCATGTGGCAGGCTGTGAAGCAGAGACAAAAGCAGGAGCCAGGGTCTGGGCTTCAAGGCAATCCTTGATTGCCTACTGCTGTCAGCTAGGCTCTACATCCTAAAGCTGCCTGCAGAATATCGCCACCAGATGGGAAACAGGTGCTCAAAATACAAGCCTGGGAAGGACATTTCAGATTAAAATCATCACAGTGTATACATAGAGAGTCATTATAGAACTTAATTTTGACATTTTATATATTTCATAATTAGAAATTAGAAAAATTGTTTTCTTTTTTTTCTTCTTCTTCAAGATAGTCTTGTTATAGTCCAGGCTGACCTGGAATTGACTATGTAGTTTCAGAGTAGCTTTGAACTCACAATACTCTCTCTACCTCTGCCTCCTGAACTCTGGGATTAAAAGGTGTGCATCACCATGCCCAGCCTTTCTTTTTTCAGAGTAGGCTCTCACTTTAGCACAGGCTAACCTATATAGTCTTTAGGTGGCCTTGAACTCATGGTGATCCTCCGATCTCTGCCTCCCAAGTGCTGGGATTAAAGGCATGTGCCACCATACCCTGTCCTGGTTTAATTGTCTTTTAAACATTATTTAAAATTCTATTTATTTATTTGACAGAGAAATGGGGGAGGGGAGAGAGAGAAAGAGAGAGAATGAATGAATGAATGAGCACACCAGGGCCTTCAGCCACTGCAAAGGAACTCCAGATGCGTGTGCCCCCTTGTGCACCTGCTAACATGGGTCCTGGGGAATCAAACCTCCATCCTTTGGCTTTGCAGGAAAACGCCTTAACCACTAAGCCACCCCTCCAGCCCTTAATTTTATTTGCATTTTATTTTTATTTATTTGTTTGAGAGAGAAGGAGAGAGAATAGGTTCACCAGGGCTTCTAGCCACTGCAAACGAACTCCAGACGCATGCACCACTTTGTGCATCTGGCTTATGTGGGTCCTGGGGAATTGAACCTGGGTCCTTTGGCTTTTCAGGCAAGCACCTTAACTGCTAAGCCATCTCTCCAGCCCAGTGTTTCATATTTTTTGGTTTACTTTCTTGTCCAATTTAAGTACAAGTTTGTAGGAACTTGTATTTTAGACAGCACCTCACTGTATAGTCTAGGTTGGCCTGGAGCTCACTATGTCATAGGCTGGCCATGAACTTAACAGTGATCCTTTTTTTGCTTTTTTTTTTTTTTTTTTTTTTGAGGTAGGGTTTCACTCTAGCCCAGGCTGAGAGCTAGAATTCACTGTGTAGTCTCAGGTTGGCCTCAAACTCACAGGCAATCCTCCTACCTCTGCCTTTGGGTGCTGGGATCAAAGGCATACACCACCATGCTCAGCTCTTTCAAATCTGTTTTATAAAAATCCAGTGTCAGATTGTTGTAGACAGTTCCATGATGCTGGGATAAACATCCAGCCAAACACAGTTTATGGGAGGAACAAGATTTATTTCAGCTTATAGATCCAGGGAGGTGCCATCAATGGCTTTCATAAATCCAAACAGAGAGAGAAATCACTATCAGCCAGCAAAACTTCAAGAAAGCAGTAGGGACCTGGGAAGAGCCCACATTGCTACCTTTGGGTTGGATCCCAGGATCTGCCCCTTGCATGACACCTCCTCCAGACAGGCAGCTGAAGACCCAAATTACACGTTTTAATAAAATACCTGAGGGCTAGAAAGATGACTTAGTGGTTAAGGTGCTTGCCTGTGAAGACTAAGGACCCAGGTTTTATTCCCTAGTACTAATGTAAGCCAGATGCACAAGGTGACACATGTATCTGGAGTTTATTTGCACTGGCTGAAGGCCCTGGCATACCCATCTTCTTTCTCTCTATCTGCCTCTTTCTCATAAATAAATAAACAACATAGTTTTAAAAATCTATCTTAGTCTATAGGAGACATACATTCAAAATACCATAATATTGTATAAATAAATGAAAAAGGAAACAACTACAGACCCATGAGACAATTTCCTAGGCAGTTTGAATCATTTTGTAATCCCACTTTGATTAAAAAAAATTGTTCTTTTTTATTTTTATTTTTCATTTAAGTGTGTGCATGTGCGTGCATGCATGCACCTGCACCATGGTCTCTTGCCACTGCAAGCAAATGCCTGTCCAGCTGTATGTGGGTGACTGGGGATTGAATCTGGGCCAGCAGGCTTAATTAATATACTTTCAGCATTCATAATGAATTACTGGTATTTTCATAAAATCTCAGGTGAGGAGAGCTGGGTACAGTGGTACATACTTGTAATTCTAGCACCCAGCAGAGCCTCATGCCACTGCAAATGAACTCCATATGCTTGTATGGGTACCTGGGAATCGTACTTGGGCCATCAGGCTTTTCAAGCAAGTGCCTTTAACCACTAAGCCATCTCTCCAGCCTCAAATCTTTATTTTTCATGTTTTTAATTTTTATTAAAAGAGATTTATTAAAAGATTTATTAAAAGAGAGAGATAAATAGGCAGGTAGAGAGAGAGAGAGAGAGAATGAGAATGAATGAGTGTACCAAGGCCTTCTGCCACTGCAAACAAATTCCATATGCTTGCGCTCCCTTGTACATCTGGCTTACATGGGTCCTGGGGAATCTAACCTGGGTCCTGTGGCTTTGCAGGCAAGTGCCTTAATCGCTAAGCCATCTCTCCAGCCTCCCAAATCTTTGTTTTTTTTAATATTTTATTTATTTATTTGCAAGGAGAGGGAGACAGAGTGGAGAGATTAATGCACCACTTTGTGTTCTGGCTTTACATGGGAACTAGTGAATTGAACCATAGGAGTTGGGCTTTTCAGGCAAGGCCTTAACGAGTGAGCCAACTCTCCAGCCTCAAATCCTCCTTTTTAACTGTATTACTGAAAATAAAAATGTTCGGTAACCTAAATTGTCAACATCTAACTCCTAAAAAGGAAAACAAATAAGTCAAAAGGAACAGTCACCAGGTGAGGTTGCATATACCTTTAATTCCAGCACTTGGGAGGCAGAGGTAGGAGGATTGTTGTGAGCTCGAGGCCTGAGACTACATAGTGAATTCCAGGTCAGCCTGAGCTAGAGCGAGACCCTACCTCAAAACAAAACAAAAAACAAACAAACAAAAAGAACAGTCCCTTCAAGTCCTTTAAAGCTTGATTTTCCTTTGTTTATCTTGAAGAAAATAAGGCTTTATTAGCCTCTGTGGCCAGCACCTCCAAGGGCCAGAGAAAATTGTTGTATGTAAGGATCTCCTGGCTGTCATCAGCGTTCATCATCTTTGCTACACTTCTGGCTGGCTGTCAGCAGTGCCAATACAACTGGATAGTTACTCTGCTTGTGCCAAGAGTAGATGCTGGGCTTCACTGAATATATCCCAACCAAATATTTTTCAGGTGTTACCAAGTGATTTACTGCCTTTCTTTCACTTTGTTGTTTTAATTTTGTGTGTTGAAATCATAAACAAAAGAAAAATAACCTAGTGATTTTTAATCTTTAAAGATTCTCAAAGAAGTTTTTTTCTTTGACCTTCACTCACTGACTTGGAATGAGGCCATCAAAGCCAAAAATGTCAATATATTAAAGTCACTTAAGTAATCTTGTCTCATCCCTTTTCCAGCTAGGCTGCCTTTTCTCCCTTTCTTTATTTTCTTTCTTTGCACATACTTCATAAGATAAGGTCATAGAATCCTCCCCTTTTTCTTCCTTCCCTCCCTCCCTCCCTCCCTCTCTTTCTTTATTTTTATTTATTTATTTATTTATTTATTTATTTATTTTTGAGGTAGGGTCTAACTCCAGATGCATGTGCCACCTTGTGCATCTGGCTTACGTGGGTTCTGGTGAGTTGAACTGGGATCCTTTAGTTTTTCAGTCAAAAGCCTTAACTGCTAAGCCATCTTCTCCAGCCTCAATTTTTATTTTTTAGAAGAGCTTCACCTTTGTTTAGCTTTCTGAATCTGTGCTGTGCCTTCAACACTTTGATAGTGACTTTCTGCTTCTCAGTAAAGAAAGCATGCTTGATTCTGTCATAGACACATGCAGCAGGCCCTGTTGATGTATTATTTGTTTCAGACAATTTCATAAGGGCCTTAGGTCTCAGAACGATCCTCTTGAAGTTGCCTAGGCATGTGCCCTGTGCTGATTTGGGTGTTTTCCAACCTTCTTGGTGTATAGGTAACCAGTTCTATCACTAGGGGCTCCCAAGCAGCCTAATTTTGTTAGAAGCTCTATTGTTGGACAGTCTACAATGATATGTCAAACAATCCATTTTTACTGCACCAGCTTAAAGCAGTGTCCCTGAGGATACCTTGCCCATGAAACTCTTCGGATAGCTACTGATTATCTGTTTTTGGTTTGTTTTTGTTTTTAATTTGGTAGGGGTTCAAAATAGCCCAGGCTGACCTAGAACTCATCATGATCCTCCATTCTTTGACTCCTGTGTGTTGGGACCAAAGGTATGTGCCACCACATCAGCATTGGTTTTTTTTTTTTAATACTTTATTTATTTGAGTGAGAGAGAGAGAAAATATGGGTGTGCCAAGAACCCTAGTCACTGCAAACAAATTGCAGATACATGTATTACCTTGTACATCTGGCTTACATGAGTACTAGGAAATTGAACCTGGTCCTTAGGATTTTGCAGGCAAGTATCTTAACCACTAAGCAATCTTTCTAGCCCTTGGCCTTGTTTTTGATATGGGTCATGTAGTCCAGGCTGGCCTGGACTTTGGTATGTGAGGCAGAAGCTGGCCTTGAAACCCTGGTCCTCATGCCTTAGCCTCCCAAGTGCTAGAATTACAGGCATATGCTACCACACATGGTTATATTTTACAATGTTACATAATCAAATGTATGTGTGTGTTTGTGTGGGGGGGAGGGTTGTTTTTCCTGATATAGTTGAGATTCCACTTGCCTCCCCTTTGTGTGTCTTGCTTATGTGGGATCTGGAGATTCGAATGTGGGTCCCTAGGCTTTGCAGGCAAGGTCCTTAATCACTAAGCCATCTCTCCAGCCCTTATTTACTTACTTGAGAGAGAGAGGCAGATAGAAAGAATGGGCGCTTCAGGGTCTCCAGCCATTGCAAACCAGCTCTAGATGCATATGCCACCTTGTGCATCTGGCTTTACATGGGTACTGGGGAATCAAACCTGGATCCTTTGGCTTCGCAGGCAAGCACCTTAACTGCTAAGCCATCTTTCCAGCCCAGCTGTAGTTTTTAAAATTTGTTTTTCAAAATTTTGGGAAATTTTCCATATTTCCAGAATTATGTTACAAAACACCCCCTCAGTTCTGGCCTCTGAACCAACACACACCCACACATTTATAAATGAGTGCTTCATTGTGAAAAAAGCATACATCGTCCCTGTCCTTAATATACTGTCATTATAATGTGGAAATTGTTAGGAGTTTCAGAACTCCCTACCCAAAAACCTCTCTTACCCACCACCTGGCTAAACTCCACAGAAGGTTTTTTCCGCCTGGCTCCTTGCCTGAGCACCCTCCCTCCGCAGAACCCTCCTCTCACTGGGCAGACACCACTCCCCAAGAGCAGGGACATAAAGTCCCCACATGCTATTGTCTTCTCTTTTCTAGCCCCTTGATGAAAATAAGATGTGTGTTCTGTTTTGCTGTCTTTGCCTCTCTCATTGTCTCAGCCTCTCATATGTCTTTCTCCTAACATGCACCTCCCCTTTTATCCCTGTCTTTTGTTTTGTTTCTTTCTTTCTTGGATTTTCAAGGTAGGGTCTCACTGTAGCTCAGGCGTACCTGGAATTCACTATGTAGTCTTAGGGTGACCTCAAGCTCACAGTGATCCTCCTACCTCTACCTCCCAAGTGCTGGGATTAAAGGCATGTGCCATCATTCCCGGCTCCCTGTCCTTTGTTTTTTGAGGAAGGGTCTTGCTGTAGCTCAAGCTGACTTGGAATTCACTATGTAGTCCTAGGCTGACCTCAAACTTAAACAATGTTCCTCCTACCTTAGTATGCTATAACTATTCTATTTTAATATTAGCTGTTCGTGTATTACTATATTTAATTTATAAATTAAAATTTACCACAGACATAAAAATTTACACACACACACACGTATAGAAAAAAAACACTTTATGTAGGATTCAGTGCTGTGTGAGGGTTTCAGGCATCTATCTTTTGTGGGTCGTGGCATATCCTCTGCATGTGGGGGGTGTCTGCTGCGTTCTCTTTCTTGACAGCCACCCTAACTTGACATAACTAGGGCTTTGGAGAAAGGTTCAGACCCCAGCCCTGTGGAGATCATGCATTCTTCTCCTCTGCCTGCGCTTCCTACCATCTGACAGTGCAAACTGTTCCTCCATTTCAGGTGAAACCAGTGGGAACGAGAGTGATGCCGAGTATCTGCCAAAGAGTGAGTGAGTCAGCGGGGCTGCTCCCTTTCTCAGCAGGATCCGGGCTCTGGGGGGAGTGACGCTTGCCTTTGTGATTAAGCATGTTTTTCCCACGTGTAGTTTCACTTCATAGGCCATTGCTTCCTTTTTAGAAACTTTCAAGTTTAAGGAACTGAATAGTGCTCTCTCTGATAATTTCACAGCATTAAAAATCTTTCAGAGGAGTGAGACACAGCAGGATGGTTTCTGGGATGGAATGTTCCTGGGGAGCAGCTCAGCACTGCATGCCCAGACGTGTGTGCAGTTTTGTAGCACCCAGAGCAGTATGTGACTCACCCTCTTAGACAAGTACCTAGTCTTAAATATCTGATTTTTCATAGTAAGTCAAGCATAATTATTAAGTGATTTTGCTATCTCTGACATTAAGAACAGAAACCTACACACACACACACACACACACACACACACATTTTATTTATTTATTTATTTTTGGTTTTTCAAGGTAGGGTTTCAATCTAGCCAAGGCTGACCTGAAACTCACTATGTAGTCTCAGAGTGGCCTTGAACTCAAGGCGATCCTACCTCTGCCTCCCAAGTGCTGGGATTAAAGGCATGTTCCTCCATGCCTGGCTAAGAACAGAAATATTTTTATAGTAGGCACATATTCCAAATGATTGTGCTGTTCATATCAGATTCAGAACTCATACATTCCTGACTATCCAAGCTCTTCATGGTTCTGTATCTTCACCTGATGAATTGTTATTGCAAGGTTTTCTCAGAACAGGAGATGTGAATTATCAAAGCTGAGAGTGTAGGACAGTTTTGACACTCTCATCTTATGATTAATAGTCTGTGATACCTCCGATGGCCTGAATTGCTTCAGGTTTTTGGTTCTGTAGCCTGACGGAAGGCGAAACCTCAAGCACCATCAGGTTCAGCCTTGCTGTGTAAGGATGACTCATTTATTGTTAGTGCTGGTGAGAAGCAGGATCTAAAATTGTCTTGATTTGAGCTTGGCCTTTTGGAACACAAATAAAGCTTTTCCCAGAGCACTAAATGTACTGGATATCTCCAGGGAACCATTCCTTTTTTATAAAATAAATATATATATATATGTACACATACATACATACACACACATATGTGTGTTTGTGTGTGCATTTATATAATTTTATTTTACTTGAGAGAGAGAGAAAGAGGCAGATAGAAAGAGAGGGAGAGAATGGGCGCACCAGGGCCTTACATGGGTACTGGGGAAATGAACCTAGGTCCTTTGGTTTTGCAGGCAAATGCCTTAACCACTAAGCAATCTCTCTAGCCTGTTTATAACATTTTTAAATAATATGTTTAGTGTTATTAATACTTTGGTCCATACTGAAACTTACTTTGGGGCAGAAAACATTACATTGCAAAAAGAAAAGAATAGTCATAGAAGGACTCTTGGTCAGTATCTCAGAAAGACACAGCAAGTGTTCAAAACTGTTTTTTGTTTGTTTTTTGTTTTAGAGGTAGGGTCTTACTGTAGCTCAGGCTCACCTGGAATTTACTATGTAGTCTCGGGTTGGACACAAACTCACAGCGATCTTCCTACCTCTGCCTCCCGAGTGCTAGGATTAAAGGTGTGCACCACCATGCCCACCTCTGAAACATACTTTCTTTATGCACATGTCATGATTTTCCCCTCCTATTATGTAGGTCTTATATAGGTTTTGTCAGCCCCTGTGAGGTCATCAATACCACAGCCACTTTGTATTTGTCTTTGATCCATGGATGGATGGATGGATGGCAGAGAGAGAGAATGAGAATGAATGAACGGGCATGCCAGGGCTTTCTGCCACTGCAAATGAACTTCAGAGGCATGTGCCCCTTTGTGCATCTGGCTTTATGTGAGACCTGGGTAATTAAACCTAGGCCATCAGGCTTTGTAACCAAACACCTTTAACCTCTGAGCCCTATTCTCTCCAGCCCTGATCCATTTTTTTTTAAGATTTTATTTTTTATTTATTTAAGTGAGGGAAAAAGGGAGAAAGAACAAGAGAGAGAATGGGCACGCCAGGGCTTCCAGCCATTGCAAACAAACTCCAGACACATGTGACACCTTGTGCATCTGGCTTACATGGGTCCTGGGGAGTTGAACCGAGGTCCTTTGGCTTTGCAGGCAAGCACCTCAACTGCTAAGTCATCTCTCCAGCCCCCCTGATCCATTTTTAATTGATAATAATTTTATAGAGGGTGAGGGATAGGGATCTAGTTTCATTCTTTTACATATGGATATCTGCTTTTCTTAGCATCACCTAAGCTATCTCCCCCCCCCACCGCCCCCAGTGTATGTTTTAGTGCCTTTGTCAAGGATCAGGTGGCTGTGGCTGCTTAGGCTTATTTCTGGATCTGTTTGGTTTTTGAAACATCATTATTGGTAAAATCCTGTGTCTTTAATTTGTAATATATGCCACAGAGAAAATGGGAAAAGTTTTCTTTAAAGAGAGGGTAACTATTTTTTTTATTTTTATCAAACTTATCCCTGTCTATACTTAGTCTCTATAGGACTTGATTCTTTTATCAAATCCTCCTCCTACCATGCTCAGAAATGCCATTAATTGTTAGCCTGGTGGGTTTTTTTTCTAGGCATTTTCCATGCAGCTGCTGTGGAACATGAGGTAGCATAGAGTCTATATGGGATATGCATAGTGTATCAGTTAGGACTGCTGACCAGAGTTGGAGTGCCCCCCCACCCCAGCATTGTCCCCTGAGTGTGCCATAGTCCGAACAGGAATTTTGTGTGGCAGATACTGACCAGTCTCAAGTTATTCAGGAAATGACTTTGAGGAATCTGTATTAGATGGGGCATGTCTTGTGAGGCTAGACAGAAAGAAGACAGACTACCAGGGACGGACCAAAGCCATGTTTTGTGATTCCATTACAGATCGCCACAAGCGCTTAGCACAGCTGCAGCAGTCTTCCAAGCGGAATCCTCACTACCAGACCTTGGAGCGGGATCTCATCGAACTGCAGGAGCAGCAGCTCTTCGAACTGTTTGTAGTGGTATCTCTGCAGAAGAAGCCTTCAGGAGTCAGCTACACTCCCCAGGTCATTCAGCAGTTCCCCGGCAAGGTGGGTGTCAAGGATGCCAAGAAGCGTTCGCAAGAGCCCTGTGTGCTATGTTGGTTCCTGTTATCTTTTACCAGTAATGTAGTTGTAGGACCCAGCTGGTGACTTTGATGATGTCTTGTATCAGGCATAGGCTTCAACTACATTAAGTTGGGGGAAGCTTTTTTTCTTTTTGGCTTCACTGTTTAATTTTGAAGTCCCATAGCTATACTTTTCTCATCTCTAAATGTGAGGAGGAATAGATTGGCAAAATAAGCTGGGTGTGGTGAGACACGCCTTTAATCCCAGCACTCAGGAGCAGAGGTAGGAGGATCACCATGAGTTCCAGGCCTCCCTGAGACTACATAGTGAATTCCAGGTCAGCCTGGGCTGGAGCGAGACCTAACCTCGAAAAGCAAAATCACAGAAAGGCAAAATCGGGCAGTGGTGTAGCTGTGCCTTTGAGCAGGTGCTTCGTGTCTGCACCATAGATTTGTCATCTGTACAGTGTGGGAGGTGCTAATCATAAAAGCACCTGAAACCCTTTGACCTGTAGTAAAGTGAAGTGACCTCATTTCTGGAAGGCACTTAGAACAGCATCTGGCAGACAGTAAACTCTTTTTATACTGTTACGCATTATTAGTATGGATTTACTGATTCACATGAAAAGTGCTTCATGTAGTTCCTTGCACAAAGTACACACTTGTTAAGTTGTAGCTGCTATTGTTTAATTTTTTGGGTTTTGTTTGAGACAGTCTCAGCCAAATTGACTTTGAACTGGAAATCCTCCTGCCTTGATCTCCTATGACTGGGAGTCACCAAGCCCGGCTTTGCTGTTGTTATATTATTTGGTTTGCTTTACCTTTTTTTTTTTTTTTAAGGTAAGGCTGTGGTCTAGTCAAGGTTGGAATTCACTATGTACTCTCAGGGTGGCCTCGAACTCACGGTGATCCCACCTCTGCCTCCCAAGTGCTAGGGTTAAACATGTGCCACCACACCCAGCCTCCCCCCTTTTTATTTTATTTATTTATTTTATTTATTTATTTTTTTTAAAATTATTTATTTATTTATTTATTTGAGAGCGACAGACACAGAGAGAAAGACAGATAGAGGCAGAGAGAGAGAATGGGCGCGCCAGGGCTTCCAGCCTCTGCAAACAAACTCCAGACGCGTGCGCCCCCTTGTGCATCTGGCTAACGTGGGACCTGGGGAACCGAGCCTCGAACCGGGGTCCTTAGGCTTCACAGGCAAGCGCTTAACCGCTACGCCATCTCTCCAGCCCTCTCCCCCCTTTTTAATACTTTATTTAGTTATTTATTTGAGAGAGACAAAGAAAGAGGCAGGTAGAATACATGCACCAGGGCCTCTAGCCACTGCAAATGAACTACAGATGCATGTGCTGCCTTGTGCATCTAGCTTACAAGGATACTAGGGAATCAAACCTGGGTCCTTAGGCTTCATAGGCAAGCATCTTAAACCACTAAGCCATCTCTCCAGCCTAGCTGTACCTTTTACAAAAAATAAAAACCATCCATTCATTTATTCAAATATTTAAGTAAGTAAGTGATAAGAGTACAACTAAAAAAGATTTTCTTTTTCTTTTCTTTCTTTTTTTTTTTTTTGAGGTAGTCCAGTCTGACCTGGAATTCACTATGTAGTTTTGGGGTTTCCTTGAACTCATGATGATCCTCTTACCTCTGTCTCTCAAGTGCTGGGATTAAAGGCATGTGCCAGCAAGCCCGGCTTGAAAAAAATATCTTAATTGCCACTTGTCAGAAGTCACTGATCTTGGAAGCAAATTCAGCCCAAAGACATGGACATATTTTTTCCTTTTTGGTTTCTATTGTGTTTTTGTTAAAACATAAACTGTATAGCAGTTGGCTATAGTAGCACTCATCCAAGCCCTTGGGAGGTAAAAGGAAAATTGTTCAGAGTCATTCTCAGCTACATACATACATGGTGAAATCATAGCCAACTTGAGACTTAAGAAAAATATTTTAGGGCTGGAGAGATGGCTTAGTGGTTCAGGTGTTTGCCTGCAAAGCCAAAGGACCACGGTTTGATTCCCTAGGACCTACATGAGGCAGATGCACAAGGAGGTACATGTGTCTAGACTTCACTTGTACTGGCTGGAGGCCCTGATGTGCCTGTTCTCTCACTCTCTCTCTCTAATAAATAAAATAATACAAAACCAAACCTTTCGCCAGGCGTGGTGGCGCACGCCTTTAATCCCAGCATTTAGGAGGCAGAAGTAGGAGGAGCACCATGAGTTCAAGGCCATCCTGAGACTACAGACTGAATTCCAAGTCAGCCTGGGCTACAGTGAGACCCTACCTCAAAAAACAAAACAACCAAAATAACAAAAAAAGCAAAATAAAATCAGTTTTAGGAAAAAAATATATTTTAGAGGTGACAGGAAGAATGCCTGATTCTCCCTACACAAGACCAATACAATAGGTGGAAAAGACAATGACATCAAAATAAAAGAGCAACTGGGAGGGGGCCCATATGATGGAAAGTAAAGTTGTGAAGGGGAAAGTGAGCAAGGGAGGGAATTATCATGGTTCCTTGTATATAATTATGAAAGTTGTCAATAATAAAAAAATTTGAATAAATTATTTTTTATTGGCAACTTCCATAGGTGTAGACAATAGCCCAATGTAATTCCCTCCCTCTCCCACGTTCCCCTCTGAAACTTCACTCTCCATCATATCCCTTCCCCTCTCAATCAGTCTCTCTTATTTTGATGTCATGATCTTTTCCTCCTATTATGATGATCTTGTGTAGGTAGTATCAGGCATTGCTGAGGCCATTTTGTGTTTGGAGGAGCATGTTGTGAGGAGTGCTAACCTTCCTTTGGCTCTTACATTCTTTCTACCACCTCTCTGCAATGGACCCTGAACCTTGGAAGGTGTGATAGAGATACTTCAGTGCTGAACACTCCTCTGTCACTTTTTCTCAGCACCATGGTAACTTCTGAGTCATCCCAAGGTCACTGCCATCTGAAAAGAGAAGATTCTGTAACCAGAAGTGAGAGTAGCATGAATATATGGGTATGAACTTTAAGAGAAGTGTTTGCTGGGCAGTTTGGTGAGCATAGTATATACATGTATCCAGTCACCAGCAGACGTCACACCCCTAGGGCTCATGACTGCCCCTGTTGTCATTTTCAGTATCAGGGATGTATTCCTTTCCATGGAGCGGGCCTCTAGTCAAATTAGAGAATGGTTGGTTTCCCCCATAAGACACATGCCACTATTGCACTCATTGGCTCATTTGGCCTGGCTAGCCAAATTTAAGGTTTGCAGTGTTTGCTGTTGAGTATTTTCACTGTTGATTTCTCTCTCTTCCACTGAACTGCATGCAGCATAGCTTTTTCCAGCTTTCTGTCAGCTGGTGTACATGGAAGAGGCTTTCAGCTCAGCTCCAGCAGGATTTCTCAGTGCATTTCTCATTTGTATGTGGAGTCTTCAGCAATAGGGTCATACCTTCTATTCCTGGTGGGGAACCAAGAGCCTTGGCAATGTCCTGTAATGTTTTGGGGCATCAGGGACCTCCCTGGCCAACACAGGAAGGTATCCCATCTATGGCACTGAAAATTTTCTAGTAGCAATCTATGGCTTCTGAGTGTTCCATTGTCCAAACAAGTAGATTTCCATATGACTTATTTATATCCCCTTAGATTTTGATGAGCCTTCCCTCCACCTTTCCTTTATTCAGTCTCTTCCTCTGACCTCACTTAGGCCTTTTTACCCGATTAATATGTTTTTCTATTTACATATATACAATACCATCCCATTAAGTCCCCCCTCCCTTTCTATTCCCTTTATATCCCCTTTCTAGCTTACTGGCCTCCACTACGGGGTTTTATTCCTACTCACATAGAAGTCCAATCATTTGTAGCGAGGCTCCACACATGAGAGAGAACATGTGACGTTTGGTTTCCTGGGCCTGAGTTACCTCACTAAGCATAATCCTTTCCAGATCCATCCATTTTCCTGCAAATTTCATTTCATTTTTCTTTACCGTGAGTAGAACTCCATTGTGTAAATGTGCCACATCTTCATTACCCACTCATCAGATGAGGGACATCTAGGCTGCTTCCATTTCCCAGTTATTGTGAATAGAACAGCAATAAACATGGTGGAGCAAGTATCTCTAAGGTAGTGAGACAAGTCCTTAGGTTATATGCCTAGGTATGCTATAGCTGGGTCATATGGTAGATCTATTTTTAGCTGTCTCAGGAACCTGTACAATGATTTCCACAATGGCTGGGCCAGAGTGCATTCCCACCAACAGTGTAGAAGGGTTCCTCTTTTTCAACATCCTCACCAGCATTTATGGTCATTTGTTTTCATGATGGTAGAGAGAAGAGAGACAGAGACAGAGATTGGGCACTCTGAGGCCTCATGCCACTGAAAACGAACTCAAGAAGCATGTGCCACTTTGTGCTTCTGACTTTACCTGGGTACTGGGGAGTTGAACCTGGATTGTTAGGTTTTGTATGCAAGCTCCTTAAGTGCTGAGCCATCTCTCCCACTCCCAAAATAACTTTTTGAAAGGGAACTGAGTAGATGGCCCAGGTGGAACTGAGTAGATGGCCCAGTGCTTAACAAGTCCCAGGTCATTCAGTAAATGACTGAATGCATAAGCATTAGGCCTTGAATTTGGATACCCCGCACCCACATAAAATGCCTATAATCCCAGTTTTGGGAAGGCAGAGAGAGGTAAATCTGTAGGATGTACTTGCTAGCTTTTCTAGCTTAATCAGTGACCCTGTTCAAAAAATAAGGTACAGGAGCTCACAGGAGAGAGAGTTCATTGGGTAAAGCACTTGCTGTGCAAGTGGCAGGACCTGAGTTCAGATCACCAGAACCTACATAAAGACAGACACAGGAGCAAGCATCTATAATCCCAGTGTGGGCTGGAGAGATGGCTTAAGGTGCTTGCCTGCAAAGCCAAAGGACCCAGGCTCATTTCCCCAGGACCCTCATAAGCCAGATGAAGAAACTGGTGAATGTGTCTGGAGTTCATCTGTAGTGGCCAAAGGCCCTGGTGTGCCCATTCTCTCTTTATCTGTCTGTCTGTGTCTCTTACTCTCAAATAAAATACATAAAGAAAATTAAGCTGCGGGTGGTGGTGCATGCCTGAAAAGAAATAAACAAAAGAAGATAAAAGTAAAAGACAAACTGGGCATGGTGGCACTTTCCTTTAATCCCAGGTAGGAGGATCACCATGAATTCAAGGCCACCCTGAGACTGGTCAGCCTGGGCTAGAGTGAGTCCCTACTTTGAAAAACCAAAACTAAAATAAAAGACAGATAATGTTTATTAATTCTCTGAAAGTAGTATGTTAATTAGACTTCTATGCTTGTTTTTAAACAATTTCCATTCTTTTTGTGATATTTTATTTTTCTTTGAGAGAGAGAAATATGCCTGGGGGGAGGGGGGAGGAGAGACAGAGAGAATGGGCATGCCAGGGCCTCCAGCCATTGCAAATGAACTCCAGGTACATGTGCCCTCTTGTATACCTGGCTTACATGGGTCCTAGAGAACTGAATCTAGGTCCTTTGGCTTTGTAGGCCAGCACCTCAACCACTAAGCCACTTCTCCAGTCCTACACTAATTCCTAAATGCTTTCTCATTTAACTAGGTTTCGACTGTTTTTCTTTTTTAAAATATTTATTCATTTATTTGCAAGCAGAGAGAGCGAAATAGAAGAGTGATAGAGAAAACTAGTGTGCCAGGGCCTCCAGCCGCTGCAAACAACTCCAGGGTGCAGATGAACTCCAGATGCCTATGCCACTTTGTGCATCTGACTTTACATTGGTACTGGGGACCAGTGACCCATATCTTCCCCTCTAGACTGTTTTTCAAAGTCCACTTGGGTTTTGGGTTTTTTTGTTACTTTTTTGGGGGGGGTCAAGGTAGGGTCTCACTCTCTAGCCTAGGCTGACATAGAATCACTGTGTAGTCTCAGGGTGGCCTAGAACTCACCGCAGTTCTCCTTCTCCTTCCCAAGTGCTGGGATTAAAGGCATGCACCACCACACCTGGCTTTTGTTGCTGTTTTTTAAAAAACAAATATTTTTTATTTATTTGCAAGGAGAGAGAGAATGGGCATACCAGGGCCTCCTGCTACTGCATATAAACTCCATATACACGTGCTTCTGGCTTTATGTGGGTACTAGGGAATCAAACCCAAGTGGTCAGGCTTTGCAAGGAAGTGCCTTAACTGCTGAGCCATCTCTCCAGCCCTTATTGCTATTTTTTAAATTATTTATTTATTTATTTGAAAGCAACAGACAGAGAGAGAAAGAGGGAGACAGAGAGAATGGGCATGCCAAGGCCTCCAGCCACTGCAAACAAACTCCAGGCGTGTGTGCCCCCTTGTGCATCTGGCTAACGTGGGTCCTGGGGAATCGAGCCTCGAACCAGGGTCCTCAGGCTTCACAGGCAAGCACTTAACAGCTAAGCCATTCCTCCAGCCCCCTTATTGCTATTTTAAGGCAAAATCTCATTTACTTCTAGCTGGCTTTGAACCCACCATGTGCCCAAGGCTGGTCATCTTTCCTCTGCTTACCACATGTTGAGATTATAGGTATGCACAACTGTACCTAGTTTATAAAAACCACACTTTTTATAAGAGTCTTTCATGCTAAAATTTTAGAAAGTTGAAAACCAGTCATTAGGTAGCAAAGATTATATGCTAAGGGAAATGATTATATATAGGGTAACTTCTAAAAATAGTATCTTTCCTAAATAACATGCATCTGCCTTGTCATGGCATCCTTGAATATTGACAAGAGAATGTTTTTTTTTTTCCCCAAGAGAATGTTTTGAGTTAATTTTGCTGTCACTGCTACAGAGTGGGTTTTTATTTATCCTATGTCTCAAGATTCATAAAATATTGGATTCCTGCTGGTGTGTGAGGCCTGACTCAAGATTCTACCTCTAGAGGAGTAACTCTTTTCACCTACGTCCCTACACAAGATTACAGGGTTTCCACAGGCTCCATTCCTATGTAAAGTTGGCTCTTTATTCTTAGCAGCTGCTCTCAGAGCATCTTCTGTGATTTTCAGTCTTCCTCTTCCTGTTTTGTTGAGTAGTAGAAGACGTCCTGAGAATGTGTATGATGTGTTTCTCAGATAGCTCTCTTTTTAGGATCAGGCTGAATTTTTCTGTTCTTCACTTTCATAAGGTGATTTTTCCTGTGGTGTTATCTTTTTCAGGATGATCATGGCTATAAGCAATCCAAAGACACTGAAGAGAGACTTAAAGTTATTCCAAAATTTTGCTTTCCTGATTCAAAGGACTGGGTGCCAACCTCAGAGCTTAAGAGGTAAATGTGCTACTTTTGATTTTTCTTTGCTGGAACAAAGAAGCAGAAGCAGAGTGTTTGAGAAATGGATAGAACCAGGAGTGCAGCTCAAGGACACAGTACAAGGAAGGAAGAAACAGACTTAGAACACTTCCTATGTACTGCTCAAAAAAAGAAAGAAAATAGAATAATTCCAGTGCCAGAGAAAACAAGGTTGAGAATATCTTTGGTTCGCCAGTTCTGCAGAGAAGAACTAGCTCCAAACTCCATACTGTAGCAATTGATCCGAAGTGAGCAGAACTGAAGAGAATTTTTTTACAAGAGAGAAGTGACAGGATGCAAGCCCCTTGGCTGCTCTTGTACCCTTATTTTCAATGAGATATTCCATGAGGAATGCCATAAACATTATTTTACACCTTTGGTGAATTGAGCTTTTCTTTTCAGTGAAACATTCTCCTTCGTGTTGACTGGTGAAGATGGAAGTCGATGGTTTGGTTACTGTAAGAAGCTCTTGGTAAGTACTAGACTTGTGCCACAGAGTTAGTGAAGGAACAGCAGCCAAACTAGGAACTTCTGAAGCATGATCTCTAGGTGAGTTTAAGGTCTGTTTAATGATGTGTGCATTAAAGAAAGTGTGTTAGCTTTACTCAGCAAGAGGAAGATGAAGGTTAGCTAAGGAGTATTCCCGAATAGTAAGGGTGTGATTTCATTTATTGTTTTGTAAAAAGAAAAGTGACTGAGTATCAGTCACTTTGAAGAATAGGGTCCAGTGAGCCAGTTAAGGAAACTCTGAGTTAATCACCAACCATTTTAGGGCTTTCTTGTTTAGGTACCTACACAAAACCTACAATAAATCATGCTATAATTTTTAGTGTTCATTGAGAAGGAGAGTCTTAGTTCCTGCTCTGCACTAAACAACATTGAAAGAAGCCAAGGGTGTTGTGTACATCTGGAGTCTCAGCTGCTTGTGAGTCTGAATTAAGAGCTTGCTTCAGCCTAGTAGTTTGGGGCAAGTGTGAGCAGCTACCATAGCAAGACTACTGCAGAAGAAAAAAGAAAGGGCAGGGGAGGAAAAAGGAATCTCAGTGGTTCACATTAGTAAACTTTGTGCTACCTGATTTGTTTCTTCTAGCCAGAAGGCAAAGGCAGGAGGCTCCCTGAGGTATACTGCATGGTGAGCCGCTTAGGCTGCTTCAATCTGTTCTCCAAGGTGAGCAAAGAATGGGCTTTGTGCTGGGCATAGTGGCGTACGCCTTTAATCCCAGCACTTGGGAGGCAGAAGCAGGAGGATCACTGTGAGTTTGAGGCCACCCTGAGACTACATAGTTAATTCCAGGTCAGCCTGAGCCAGAGTGAGACCCTACCTTGAAATACCAAGAAAAAAAAAGAGAGAATGGGCTCTGTGAAAAAGTGATGTGCTTCCTGAGTGACTTCATGAGGCAATATTAAGTGCAAGACTGTAATATCTTGTAGAAATGTTCCCCGGGACCATGGACTTGAAGTCTTAAACTTAGCTCCATGGTTTAGTTACCACTGCTCTATTATTCTCCTTCTGGTTTGCTTCCAGGCTTAAAGAGCATAGCCTGAGCGCACACCTTTAATCCCAGCACTCGGGAGGCAGAGATAGGAGGATCACCATGAGTTCGAGGCTACCTTGAAACTTCATAGTGAATTCCAGGTCAGCCTAGACTAGAGTGAAACCCTGCCTTGAAAAACCAAACCAAACCAAAACAAAATAACCAAAAAGAGAATAGCCTGAAACCTATCTTCTCTCATGCTTTTCTTAGACACAAAATTCTAGGACATTATTGTCACAATCACTTTCTTGCCCCTCTCAGTGAAATGAAAAGGTCTTCTCTCCTCTAAAAGTAAGTTGACTTAAGTTAGTAACTTTTGGAGGGTTGTAAAAGTACCCTTAAATAACAGAATGCTTTAATGTACTTTCACTGGTTGCAGAAGCTTCTCTCTCTTAAATTCTATTGATATTGGTTTTTTTGTTTGCTATTTTTTATTTATATATATTTATATATATTATATATATTTATATTTGTTATTTTGTTTTTAAAGACAAGGTCTCATATATCCCAGTCTGGCCTTAAACTCAGCATGTAGACAAGGATTATCTTGAACTCCTAGTCCTCCTTGCCTCTGCTGCCGGAGCGCTAGTTCCCAGGCGTGCACCACCACTCCCAGTTTATGTGGTGCAGAGGGTTCGACCCAGGGCTTTCTGAGTACCAGGCGAACATTCCTACTCTACCAGTGAGCTACATTTCCAGCCCTATTGCTGCTGTTTTCTGTGTACCCAGTTTGGCTATTCCTATAATAGGATTTTTGTTTTTGTTTTTGGACTAAAGCCATAATAGATTAACATGTTTCTGTTTATTTATTGTGTGTGTGTCTGTCTGTCTGTGTGTCTAGATTCTGGATGAAGTAGAGAAGAGAAGAGAAATGTCTCCAGCTCTTGTCTACCCATTCATGCAAAGTGTCATGGAAGCTCCTTTCCCAGCTCCTGGACGTACCATCACAGTGAAGAGCTACCTTCCTGGGGCTGGAGATGGGGTAAGTTAACTCATTCCAGAAGGATTTTATAGCCACCAAAAAGTAATTCTTGTGCTATAAGCATAGCTTCCAGAATCCTATAAGGTTGGTGAGATTTCTTTTTTCCATAAATTGTGAATTTTTTTATTCCCATAAGGTACTGCAGAAACACTGAGTTTTTCTGTGAAATATTGAGTGTCAACCTAAAATATAAATATTTCCTGTTACACTTACATTAGGCCCCTTTGTAGTGACAATTTTTATATAAGAAATGGCATTTATACATGCTATTGTCAAAAGGAATTATTTTACAAGAAATATACAGCTCAAAAGTAAACTTCTAAAGTCTTGGGATTAGCAAAGGCAGCTTCATAAACTGTAGCAGACCTCTTTATGGACTAGTAAAAGAGTAATAGAATCTGTTATCATCACGGATTGTTTTCCAACATCAGCTCTTCTGATTCAGATTCTTGCATTTCAGTCAGTTGAACTCTGCCGACCATTAGATTCACGACTGGAGCATGTGGATTTTGAATGTCTTTTTAAATGCCTCAGTGTGTGTCATCTTATCCAGGTGTGCGCCTCTCTCCTTTTGGAGCGGAGGGTAATCTTTGTTGCCAACAGCCTAAGGTAAGAAACCGGCAAATAATGTTACTTCTTGTTGGCGTTTTACATGCTTTTACTATTTTAAAATGTGGGCATATTAAAAATATCTAAAGGGCTGGGTGTGGTGGCACACGCCTTTAATCCCAGCACTCGGGAGGCAGAGGTAGGAGGATTACCATGAGTTCTAGGCCACCCTGAGACTACATAGTGAAATTCAGGTCAGCCTGAGCTAGAGTGAGACCTTACCTCAGGGGGGAAAAAAAAAATCTAAAGGGAAAGTGGTTTATTGTCTATAATTATGGAAGTTGTCAATAAAAAAGTTAAGAAAAATCTAGAGCAGTTTGCCAGTTACCTAATGTTACAGTGACATGAATAACTGAAAGTCAGTTTTGGTACCCAGCAGCATTAGACTATAACACTGACTTTTTGGGTTGTATTCTGTTTCCTTTCTAACTCTAGTTTTACTTAACTGTTATTTAAAATTGATACTGTGGGTGTGGGGTGCACACCTTTAATCCCAGCACATGGGAGGATCGCTGTGAGTCCAAGGCCAGTCTGAAACTACATAGTGAATTCCAGGTCAGCCTGGGCTAGAGCAAGACCCTACCTCAAAAAAACTAAATATATTGCGGAAGAGGTGGCGGAAAGAATGTAAGAGCCCAGTGAAGGGTGGGACTCCTAACAATGTGCTCCTCCCAGACACAAAATGGCCTGGATATCCATGACCTCACAATGTCTGACACTACCTACACAAGACCATCATAATAGGAGGAAAAGATCATGACATCAAAATAAGAGAGAGCCTGATTGGGGGGGGAGGGGATATGATGGAGAATGGAGTTTCAAAGGGGAAAGTGGAGGGAGGGAGGGCATTACCATGGGAAATTGTTTACAATCATGAAAGTTGTTAATAAAAATACATAAAAAATAAAAACCTTTATAAAGCCCACTATCTGTAACCCCAGACTGACTGCTCTGCTCTTGAGAGTCAGTCCTGGCAGCTCATGTTTTTCTCCTGAATAAAAGCTTCCATCTTTGCCTCAAAAAAAAAAAGATAAATAAATAGATAATGCAGGGCTGGGGAGATAGCTCAGTGGCACTTGCCATGCAAGCATGAGGGCCAGAGACTGCTTGAGTTTGATTTCCTAGCACCCATGCTAAAACACATATAACAAGTTTTTGGGGGTGGGTGCTGGAGGAAAGGCATTTGCCTACAAAGCCAAAGGACCCAGGTTTGATTCCCCAGGACCCATGTTAGCCAGATGTACAAGGTAGCGAATGCATCTGGAGTTTGTTTCAATGGCTAGAGGCCCTGGCACACCCACTCACCCGCCCGCCCTCCCTCCCTCCCTCTCTCTCTCTCTCTCTCCCTCTCCCCCCACCACTCTCCCTTTCCCCCTCTTTCTCTTTGTCAAATAAATAAATAAATATTAAGAAAAAAATTGGGACATGGTCACATATGTTGGCAACCACCAGAGAATCACTGGGGCTTACTACCAAAACTGGCAGCTCTGGCACTGTCTCAGAGAAACAAGCAGATGAGCTGGGTGTGGTGCACACCTTTGATCCCAGCACTTGTAAGGCAGAGGTAGGAGGATTGCTATGAGTTCAAGGCCAGCCTGGGACTACAGAGTGAATTCTACGTCAGCCTGGGCTACAGTGAGACCCTACCTCAAAAAAAAAAAAAAAAGAAAAGAAAAGAAACAAGCAGATTGAAAGCAATAGATGGTTGTTAATCAGAGTAACCAGCATCAACTTGTAATCCTTTAATGTAGTATCTGAAGTGCCTTTCATGTTCTGTTGTATATGTGACATTTGCTTTCTCCTTCTACTAGCATCTTGTCAAAATGTGGCCATGCTGTGGTAGCTACCCTGTATCCTTTCACCTGGCAACATACTTATATCCCAGTCCTGCCTGCATCTATGATTGACATTGTGTGCTCACCTACTCCATTCCTTATTGGAATCCTGTCTTGCTCCTTACCACAGCTCCGGGATCTACCCATTGAAGAGGTAAGATGGAATACATGGTACCTCTGGAAAATACTAGCATATTGAAGCTACGCATGGTGGCACTCGTCTTCAATCCCAGCACTAGGAAGGTAGAAGTAGAAGAATTGCCATGAGTTTGAGGCCACCCTGAGATTACATAGTGAATTTCAGGTTACCCTGGGCTAGGGCAAAACCCTACCTGGAAAAACAAAACAAAGGGCTGGAGAGATGGCTTAGCGGTTAAGCGCTTGCCTGTGAAGCCTAAGGACCCCGGTTCGAGGCTCGGTTCCCCAGGTCCCACATTAACCAGATGCACAAGGGGGGCGCACGCGTCTGGAGTTCGTTTGCAGAGGCTGGAAGCCCTGGCGTGCCCATTCTCTCTCTCTCCCTCTATCTGTCTTTCTCTCTGTGTCTGTCGCTCTCAAATAAATTAATTAATTAATTAAAGAAAAACAAAACAAAACAAAAAAATAAAAAAACTAGCACATTAACAGATGAAACTAAGTCATCTTGTAAGAGTGATAGAATTGTTATTAGTATGACCATTGATAATTCATTATGGTCATATTTTGACATCTTTTTATTAAAGTGAAAAAAATGTTATAATGAAAGACTGTCATTCAAATTGTCATTCAAAGGCCTCATTCTTATGTTGTTTAAAAGGGTGAGTTTTGTTTTCTTTGAGCCAAACACAAAAACTACTATGGGTGAACCAAAAACAAAAAATGTTTTTAAGTATGGCATACAAACAGATAAATGACCTAAACAGCTGGGTGTGTGGTGGCTCACACCTTTTCAGTCCCAGCACTCAGGAGGCTGAGAGGAGGCAGGACTGCTATGAGTTCAAGTGCGTTCCAGGTCAGCCTGGACTACAGTGAGATCCTACCTTGAAAAGAATGTTTAAGTGCCTTAAACAAACAAAATATGCAGCTTAGTGAACTATTATCACAAAGTGAAGATTTATTTAGAACAGCATTGGAATAGAATAGAATTTTAAAGCAAAAAACATCAGTGCTAGCATCTTGGAAGTCCCTGTCATACCTCTTTGTTTTTGATTCCTTCTTCATTCCCCACAAAAAGTCACTGCTGGACTGAGGAGATGGCCCAGCAGTTAAGAGCTCTTGCATATCTGTAATCCAGTCCTCAAGGGTGGAGGCCTGCGAGTCACAGGGGCTCACTGACTTACAGCAACTCCAGGTTGAGGGAGAGGCTGTGTCTCAAGGAAAGAAATACACCAGTGAGTGATAAGAGAAGAACCCTGATGTTCTCCTCTGGCCTTCACATGTATTTGTGTGCGGGGGTGGGATGTGCATGCGTGTGGAGGCCAGAGTTGACATCGGCTCTCTTCTTTTGATGGCTCTCCACTTTGTTTACTGAGGCAGGCTCCCTCACTTGAACCAGAGATCTCCAACGTGGCTAGGGGCTCCCCTGTCTCTGCCTCCCAAGTACTGGGATTATGGGGGGGCTGCTACAGCTGTCCAGCACTTACATGACTGCTAGAGATCTGGGCTTCAGTCCTCTTACTTATGCAACAAGTACTTTATCACATGATCATCGTCTCAGACCTTAATTTTTGCATTAACTTAATGCAGATATCTTTCTACATTAGCTCCTTGTTGCAGTCTGGTTAGCATTGCTGGTAGAAATCACCCAACCAAGAGCAGCTTCTGGAAAAAAGAGATTTATTTTGGCTTACAGGCTTGAGGGGAAGCTCCACGATGGTAGGGGAAAACGATGGCATGAGCAGAAGGTGGACATCACTTGCTGGCCAACATAAGATGGACAATAGCATCAGGAGAGTGTGCCAAACGCTGGCATGGGAAACTGGCTATAACACCCACAAACCCGCCCCCAACAATACACTCCCTCCAGGAGGTATTAATTCCCAAGTCTTCATCAGCTGGGAACCTACATCCAGCACACCTAAGTTTATGGGGGACACCTGGATCAAACCACCATACTCCTGTATTAATTTGCCTTTAACTTTTGGTTCATGTAGCATACAGTATGGACTGAGAGCCATTTCAGGGTTCTCCCTCTGTAGATACCTGCCTATGTTGGTACACTGTAGTGAAAAGACTGCCTCCTCTTCCCCAGTAGTGACTCAGCTTCCCTGGCCTTGAAAATCTCTGTTAATCTATAGTTGTGCACATCATTATTGTTTTCAATTTATTGATTTTGATTATTTTCATTTTTGAGACATTTTATGCATTCCAGGCTGGCTTTGAGCTTGCTATGAAACCAAGCATGAGCTTGAACTCCTAATCTTCCTACCTCGAAAGTGCTGAGATCACAGGAGTGAGCCGCCACCCCTGGTTTTATGTGGTGCTGAGAATGGAACCCAAGGCTTTTTTGACTATTAGGGAAACACTCTATGAATCCAGCTCTATTCTCACCCCCTGATGGATGAACCTTTAAATTGGCTACAACTTTAGAGTTAAATGTGTTTGAAACTTCCCATTGTCTAAAAGAATAAAAACACCCTTCCTGACCTAGCAGTGCCTGATGTATCTGGGATGTCTCTGGATAAACCTGCCCTGCTTCTTTATTCCACAGGTTCTGATAGTTGATCTCTGTGCTGACAAGTTCTTACAGGAGGTGAGTGACAAAGGGGTGATTGCATAATGTTTTGGGGACATAGTTCTCTCTGTAGATAATTGGAAAGAAAATATGTGAAAGTACTTAGAGAAGATGAGTCAGGCAAAACTTTCAATTCTTACCCATATGACACCTGAATGAATACTGTAGCCAACCATACAAGACTGACCTGAAAACTTTGGCTTGAGCCTGTATTTGTCCATCCCAAAGAAGGAAGGAGGAAACAGCAAGTGTCATTCTCAAAAGAAGTGACTGTCCCTTCAGTCCCTGATGGATTGACATATAAGCCTCTAACGTAATTAAATTTAAGAGTATTTGTTGGGCTGGAGATGTAGATCGGTGGGAGAGCCCTTGTCTAAATAAAGAGCCAGGCACTTAAAAAAATATTTTATTTTTTATTTATTAAAGAGAGGAGGAGGAGGAGAGAGAGGATGGACATGCCAGGGCCTCTAGCCACTGCCAACGAACTCCAGGTGCATGTGCCATCATGTGTATCTAGCTTATGTGGGAACTGGAGAATCAAACCTGGATCCTTAGTCTTCGCAGGCAAGCATCCTAACTGCTAAGCCATCCATCCCTCCAGCCTGAAAGCATTTGTCTAGAATACACAAGATCCTGTGTCCAGTCTCAGCACCAGAAAAAGAAAAAAGCGCTTACTAACTCTTGATTATTTAAAGATAATGGGTGAGGCAGTCAGGATCTAAAAATGAGGACAACACAATCTGAGCCTTCTAGTATTACAGACTAAGGGCAGTGGCATATAACTTTTAGAAATGGTATAATACTAATTTGAAAATGGGGCTGGAGAGATAGCTTAGTGGTTAAGACTTTTGCTTGCAAAGCCATAGGACCCAGGTTCAATTCCCCAGGACCTACATGAGCCAGATGCTCAAGGTGGTGCACGCATCTGGAGTTTGCAGCGGCTGGAGGCTCTGGCACAACCATTCTCTCTCATCTCTCTCTCAAATAAATAAATAAATTAAAAAAAAAGAAATTTGAAAAAGGTTATTTGGGGACCAAAGGTAGTCATTTTTAATGAATGTTGAAGAGCAAAGAGTTTGCTTCCTCAGAGTAGCCCTTTGAATATTAACTGCACAGAGGGTTCTAAGCACTGAAATGTGATGAAAAGAACAAAGTTCCTCAGAATTTTGTCTGGTTTCAAAGGCAGTTTGCCCATCACATTTGAAGTACTATTTATTTGAGGATGATCTTAGAGATAAACAATAATACTTGTGGATAAGAGACTTAGAAGAAAAGTACCAGAAAAATTTGCAAGCTAAAATATTTACTTAAATATATAAATAAAGGGCTGGAGGGATGGCTTAGCAGTTAAGGTGTTTGCCTGCAAAGCCAAAGGACCTACATGCAATTTCCCAGGTCCCACACTAGCCAGATGCACAAAACAAACCTGTTTTCCCCCTGAGCTACTCTTGGTCAGGTGTTTTTTTTTTTTTTTAATTTTTTGTTTATTTTTACTTATTTATTTGAGAGCAACAGATAGAGATAGAGGCAGAGAGAGAGAGAGAGAGAATGGATGTGCCAGAGCCTCCAGCCACTGCAAACGAACTCCAGATGTGTGTGCTCCCTTGTGCATCTGGCTAACGTGGGTCTTAGGGAATCAAGCCTCAAACCGGGGTCCTTAGACTTCGCAAGCAAGCGCTTAACTGCTAAGGCATCTCTCCAGCCTGGTCGGGTGTTTTTTGACAGCAACGTAAACCTGACTGCAACAGTGATATATTTATATATTTAAATTTATTTAAGTATTTAACATTTAAGTTACTTATTTGACAAAGAAAGAGGGGGAGAGAGAAAGAGAGAGAGTGAGAGAGAAAGAGAGAATGGACATGCCAGGTCCTCCAACCACTGCAAATGAACTCCAGACACATGCCCTCCCTTGTGCATCTGGCTTACGTGGTTCTTGGGGAATTGAACCTGGGTCCTTTGACTTTGAAGACAAATGCTTTAACCACTAAGACATCCCTCCAGGCCCCCCCCCTTTTTTTGGTTTTTCGAGGTAGGGTCTCTCTGACTCAGGCTGACCTGGAATTCACTGTGCAGTCTCAGGGTGGCCTTGAACTCACAGTGATCCTCCTACCTCTGCCTCCTGAGTGCTGGGATTAAAGGCATGCGCCACCACACCTGGCCCTATTTCTTTTTTAAAAAATATTTTTTATTCATTTGCAAGCAGAGAGAGAGAATGTGTGTGTGTGTATGGGCACTCCAGGACCTGTAGGCACTACAAATGAACTCCAGATGCATGTGCCACTTTGTGCATGTGGCTTTACTTAGGTACTCAGGACTCAAACCTGGGTGGTTAGGTTTTGCAAGCAAGCGCCTTAACCATTGAGCCATCTCTCCAATCCTCCTCTCTCTTTCTTAAATAAATAAACCTTAAAAAAAGAATCAGTTCGGGGCTGGAGAGATGCCTCAGTGGTTAAGGCGCTTGCCTGCAAAACCTAAGAATTCATTGTTTGACTTCCCAGGTCCCACGTAAGCCTGATGCACAAAGTGACGCAAGCACATAATGTTATACATGCCCACAAGGGGGCACATGCATCTGGAGTTTGATTTGCAGTGGCTGCAGGCCCTGCTGTACCAATGTCTCTGTCTCTTACTCGCTCGCTCTTGCTTTTCTTGTTTGATTGCATAAAAAAGCAAAGGCAGTCTGTTGTGCTTGCCTCAAAAAATAAAAATAAAAATGAGAGAGAGGGAGAGGGAGAGTGAGCGCAATTATGGTGTGCCAGGGTCTCTTGCTGCTGGAAATGAACTACGAACTTAAGTGTGCCACCTTGTATATCTGGCTTTACGTGGGTAGTGGGGAGTTGAACTCAGGCCAGCAGGCTTTGTGAGTAAGTGCAGTCACCTGAGGGATCTGGGGGTGGGGTGGGAGTTCCCCAGTACACGTCTGAGACTTTCTCCTCCATGAAGCTTATACAGCATCTCAATTTTCTCTCTCAAGGTCTCAGATGAGGATGAAATTCTACCACCTAAACTTCAAGCTGCCTTGTTGCAAATTTTAGAAGAGAGAAATGAAATCTTGGCTCAGGAACGGAATTTTTCACAAGGTCTGATTATATAAGGACTGAAGGTTAAGGCAGTGAATGTGCAACACTGCTAAGGGATGAACAAGAGTAGTGCTAGGTTGTTTCTTTCTAATCCTCAATATGCCGGGCCCCATTCTAGTTCAGGATCTTGGCGAATAATTGTATTTATAGAATGCTTTTCTCCCAGACATGTGTGTGCTCTTACCCCCTTTTCTCATTGGTGTCTTCCTGTCCCCCCAAGCTGGCTGCTTCCCCTTGCTTCATTTTTTCCCTATGGCTCTTACCACCACCTGGTGTTCTGGAGTGTATGTTCCAGGAGAGTAATGTTTCAGTTTTCTCTATTGCCTGTATTTAAACAATATGTAGGTATCTGATAAGTAGATTAAATGAGCCAATAATATTTATTGAAAGCTTATTCTATACCAACCTTTACACCAAGTATTTAGTATACATTTTATTTTATTCTTATAATATCCTTCTATAGCTGGGCGTAGGAGCACATGCCTATAATCTCAGCACTCAGGAGACAGAGGTAGAGGATCACCATGAGTTCGAGACCATTTTGATACTACATTGTGAATTCCAGTCAATCTGGGCTAGAGTGAGATACTACATCAAAAAAAGCCAGGCCTGGTGGAGCACCCCTTTAATCCCAGTCCCAGCATTCGGGAGGCAGAGGTAGGATCGCTGTGAGTTTGAGGCCAACCTGAGACTACATAGTGAATTCCAGGTCAGCGTGGACTAGAGTGAGACTCTACCTTGAGAGACCAAAAAAAAAAACATGGACTGGGTGTCCTTTAATGCCTTTAATCCCAGCATTTGGAAAGCAGAGGTGGGAGGATTGCTGTGAGTTTGAGGCCACCCTGAGACTATGAAGTGAATTTCAGGTCAGCCTGGGCCCGAGTGAGACCCTACCTTGGGGGAAAAAAAAAAATGGGCGGTGGGGGGAATTCAGCATTTTTGCAGAAGCTGAGTGAAGAAGGAAAAAGTAAAAAGTTTTACATTTGCAAAGAGATGAAATAAGATGAGGGCTAAGAATTGATCACTAGATTTTATAATACTAGCTCTGGGGAGGCTGAGGCTGAGGCAGGAAGATCAAGAGATCAAGACCAGCCCAGGCTACATAGTGAGACCCTCTCTCAAAAAGAAAAATGAGGGTTGGAGGGATGGCTTAGCGTTTAAGGTACTTCCCTACAAAGCCAAAGGACCCAGGTTCCATCCCCCAGGACCCATGTTAGCCAGATGCATAAGGGGGCGCACATGTCTGGAGTTCATTTGCATTGGCTGGAGGCCCTGGCATGCCCATTATCTCTCTCTCCCCCTTTCTCTGTCAAATAAATAAATAAAATAAAATACTTAAAAAAACAAAAAGAAAAATGAGTAAGATGGAAGGTTCTGCATTGTTACACACCAAGATTTACTTAGTCATAGTAATTAAGATTGATTTCAATACAGAAATAGAGCTCTGGGAAGAATATAAAATGCACATTCATAAAGAAGGTTTTGTGTCTGCATTGTCATCGTGTGGTGGTGAAAAAGGGCTCAGTAAACAGTGCTAGGATAATTGCTGTCCTGTTTGAAAAAGAGTGAATGTAGAGCTATGCCTCATAGTACAATTAATTACAGCGAGTTTAAAGATTTAAATGGTAAAACAAAGCTTTTTAAAGGTATTAAAAAAATTTTTTTGTTTACTTTTATTTATTTGAGAGCAACAGACAGAGAGAGAAAGAGGCAGATAGAGTGAGAGAATGGGCGCGCCAGAGCTTCCAGCCACTGCAAACGAACTCCAGACGCGTGTGCCCTCTTGTGTATCTGGCTAAGGTGGGTCCTGGGGAATTGAGCCTCAAACCGGGCTCCTTAGACTTCACAGGCAAGCGCTTAACCGCTAAGCCGTCTCTCCAGCCCAAAGGTATTTTTAAAAGAGAATGTTTTCTGTCCTTAAAAAGTGAGGCCCAGGCTGGAGAGATGGCTTAGATGGCATGCATCTGGAGTTCATTTACAGTGGCTGGACACCCTGGCAGGCCCATTATCTCTCTCTCTCTCGCTCTTTCTGTGCCTCTTTCTCTCTCTGTCTGTTTGTCGCTATCAAATAAATAAATAAAAATAAACAAAAACAACAAAAGTGAAGCCCGGGCTGGGGAAATGGCTTAGTGGTTAAGGTGTTTGCCTGAAAGTCTAAGGGCCCTGGTTCAGTTCCCCAGGACCCATGTAAGCCAGATGCACAGGGGGGTGCATGTGTCTGGAGTTCATTTGCAGTGGCTGGAGGCCCTGGTGTGCCCATTCTCTCTTTCTCTGTGTCTCTTCCTCTCTCTGTCTCTCAAATAAACAAATAAATAAATAAATAAATATTTTTTAAAAGTAAAGCCCTATATCTCAGTGTAAAAAGTGTGGGCTTAGCTTGCTCATACATGTATCATACCTAGAAAATCTTATTTCACATGATCAGTAAGAAACAAAAAAATAATAATTTTCATGGTAGCACTGTGTGTGACAGCACAAACTAACAGGCAGATCACTGTGAATTGACAGGAAAATAGAGCATTAAAAGTCAATGTTAAACTGGGCGTGGTGGCACAGGTTTGTAACCACGGCACTCAGGAAGTGGAGCGCAGGAGTGCGAGTGTGATGTAGAGCTACAGGCAGAGATCTGTCCCCAAAACGCAAACAAGGAACAACCTGAATAAAACAGCCAGTTGAAGAAGACAGAATCTTATCTTATATTCAAAGACATGCCTACATGTGGAAGGAAACTAATGTTAAGCAAGGGCTTAATATATAGAATTCTAAGTAATGGCCGCACTCTGCTGAAGTGTAGTGCAGTCATTCCATAGGGAGCTTCAGAACTAGTATACCTTGTTTTGTGGTAGGTACTTGGGTGTTCATTTCATTGTTGACCTTGTGAAGCATTTATAATGTAGAAGAATAGGTAAGATTATACACATTCAAGGTCTGGAGAGATGGCTTAGCAATTAAGGCACTTGCCTGCACAGCAAAGGACCCAAATTCGATTTCCCAGGACCCATGTAAACCAAATGCACAAAATGGTACATACATCTGGAGTTCATTTGCAGTGGCTGATGGCCCTGGTGTGTCCATCCCCTCCCTTCCTCTTTCTCTCTCTCAAATAAAAAATTAAAAATAAAGATTATCCACATTCAAAGTTGCAGAGAAACTTTAAAAATTTTTTAAACTATTTTTTTAGTTTTAAAAAGCAAGAATTTGGGCTGGAGAGACAGCTTAGTGGTTAAGCGCTTGCCTGTGAAGCCTAAGGACCCCAGTTCAAGGCTCAATTCCCCAGGACCCATGTTAGCCAGATGCACAAAGGGGCCCACGCATCTGGAGTGGCTAGAAGCCCTGGCGCACCCACTCTCCTCTCTCTCTCTCTCTGCCTCTTTCTCTCTCTATCTGTCGCTCTCAAATAAATAAATAAAAATTTAAAAAAATTAAAGCAGGAATTACATGCAAGAAAGTAGATTAAGTGTTGAGAACTCTTCTAAGGAACTGCAACAAAGAGAGAAATGGGCAGTAAATAGAAAGCCTGAGGAAGTGGACAAAATATTCCTTATATACACTAATGAACCATGGATTCTCAACTGCAGGAAAGAGTCAAACAAAATAAATAAAAACCTAGATTAGATCCAAGCTGGACGGCAGGAAAAGACCTTAGAAATCACCTAATAAGCCCTCGTTGTTACCAAGTATGGGCAAGTGAGGAGAGGATAGATAGGCCAAGAGAGGTGAAGTGAGAGCCTCATTTAATAATAATAGCTGTATGGCAGAGATCTGACTAACCACAGTCCTTAATTCCCAGATGAAGGTAGAATAGCCAGAGACATTGTGACTTTGGATATGGAAGGAAAATGAGGAATATCATGTGCATCTGAGGTTTCAGCCTTGGAGTTGAAAGGCAGCATAGTAGTATACAGTAGTATACTTGGGGTCTTGGAGATGTAGCTAAGTGGCATATATGACACTTGCCTAGTTTATATGAGACACTGGATTTGGTCCTCAGCACTGAAAAAAAAAATCACTTGGGAGTCCATTTACTCAATGGGATGGCATTGAAAAATTTCTTTGACCATTTGGAACTTCAGTTTTGTCATGTAAAAGAGAAATAATTCCTACCTCATAGATTATTGTATTTGTAAAACCCCCATAGTATAGTGCCTAATGTGTTTTCAGTACTCAGTAAATTACTATTTTATGGACTACCTTGGTGCACTATGAGATTGAAAAAGTTGAAGGAAACTGACTTGTGGGAAAATACAGTGGATTTGGTTTAGATGTCCCTTATGTTAGCTTTAACCTACCAAGTGCCAAAAAGAATTCAGAGGGTAACTTGTAAACAGTGAAATTTATGTGCTGATGGGACAGCCAGATGTATTTTATTTATTTGGAAGAGAGAATGGGTGCACTATGGCCTTCAGCCAGTGCTTACAAACTCCACATGCATGCACCATACCACCCTATGCATCTGGCTTATGTGGGCCTTGGTGAATTGAACCTGGGTCCTTTGGCTTTGCAGGCAAGTGCCTTTACCACTAAATCTCTCCAGTCCACTGGTGGCTTTGGAAAGAAAAGTGTGAACTCACAGATGTGCAGGCTAGGCCACAATGCAGTTAGAGGACTGTGGGAGGAAAGTGGAGGTCAGGATAGAAGCCATTTGCCTTTTGCATGTCATGGGCTATATATCGGCTCCGGATGCACAATTTTTAAACTCATTCTGTTGTTAATTCATGACTTATTGGGCTTGACTTCCACAACCAGAGTCATATACACAAAACTTAGGAGATTTTGTCCCCCTTTCATTTTGCAGCAGATGTTACACTCAGTTCTCTGGTGTCTGAAGCATTTGTAAGGTTTTTTGTAGAACTTGTGGGACATTATTCTTTGAACATGACGGTCACAGAGCGTGGGGAGCGTGTATTCCAAAGGGAGCCATTCCGCAAGTCCCACACCTCCCGAAGTGTACGCCACTTCCTAGATCTCTTCATGGAGACGCAGATGTTTGCAGGATTTATCCAGGACCGAGAGCTTCGGAAAAGTGGGGTTAAAGGTCAGTTCCATCATAACCGTAAAAGGGTTCAAAATCTGAATGACTGTGGGAGTTTGGGGATTATTTATTTGTTGTTCTGTTCCCCCCGCCCAAGGTAGGGTCTCACTCTAGCCCAGGCTGACCTCGAATTCACTATGTAGTCCCAGGCTAACCTTGAACTCAGTGATCCACTTACCACTGTCTTCCACGTGCTGTAATTAAAGGCGTGAGCCACATGCCAGCAAGAATTATTTATTTTAGCCATAGAAATAACATACTGGCAATATGAACAGTCCTGGAAGCTGGGTGTGGTGGTGCATACCTTTAATATCAGCACTTGGAAGTCAGAGGTAGGAGGATCACCATGAGTTCAACACCAGCGTGGGACTACAGAGTGAGTGCCAGGTCAGCCTGGGCTAGAGTAAGTCCCTACCTCAAAAACAACAACAAAAAAAACAGTCCTGAGCTAGAGGTATAACTCAGTGGAAAGAACTTTCTTGCATATATAGTTCTATCCCTAGCCCTCTAAGATAGGGTAGGGGGATTGAGGAAGGGATGGAGGGGAGAAAGGTAGAGACAGTATTATTTCATTGATTTCCAGGCCAGAGTGTTGGGCAGTTTCATCAGTGTTTTCTTCATAGGTTTGTTTGAGGTCCGGGCTCTCCAATACTTGGAAACGATTCCTGAATCGGAGCCCAGTGGAGTGAATAGAATTTTGCGGAGTCTTGGTGAGTTGCACGTTTTCCTGTTAGATAAATGTGACTGAAGGGTTGGGAGATGGCTCAGCAGTTAAAGGTGCTTGCTTGCAAAGCCTGACAGACTAGATTCCATTCCCTAGTACCCATGTAGTCTAGCCAGATACACAACGTGGTGCATGCATCTGGCGTTCAATTGCAGTGGTAAGAGGCCCTGGTGCACCCATTCTCTCTATATATACTTGGAAATAAATAAAACGGGCTGGAGAGATGGCTTAGTGGTTAAGCGCTTGCCTATGAAGCCTAAGGACCCCGGTCTGAGGCTTGTTTCCCCAGGACCCACATTAGCCAGATGCACAAAGGGGTGCACGCATCTGGAGTTCCTTTGCAATGGCTCTCTCTCTCTCTCTCTCTCTTTCTCTCTCTCTCTCTCTCTCTCTCTCTCTCTCTCTCTCTCTCTGTCACTTTCAAATAAATAAAAATAAATATTTTTAAAAAAATAATAAATAAAATATATTTTAAAAATTGTTGCTGGAAAAGCTTTGTAGTAAGAATATCTCATCCCAAGGGCTATATTATGTCAGCAAATAGTGACTTCAAAGGGCTGACTAGAAACTGCGACCCTAGTTCCAAAGTGTTTTGGAGACATCTCTGTCAGAGGCTGGGATTCCCATCACCGTGGCTTGTGGGGCTTGTCCCTCAGATAATGCTCCCTGAATTTTCAAACCTTAATGGTGAATTTCCATATCATGATTAGTGATCTTTTCTAGGTTATATCCTTTAGAGGACTCTAAAAAACTACGGTCCTGCCAGGTGTAGTGGCACATGCTTTTAATTCCAGTACTTGGGAGTTTGAGGCCAGCCTGGGACTACAAAATGAGCTCCAGGTCAGCCTGGGCTAGAGTGAGACCCTACCTCAAAACCCACCCCCTAAAATAAAGCAAACACAATTATTCAATTATTGTTATTTATCTGATATGATATAAAAGAACAGTGGTGTGACTGTCCCAAACCATGATGAACTTGTACTCATGTATTTATACTGGTCTAATATGTACCTTTAATTAGCCCCTGTCCTTAAGTAGTTGAAGACCAGGGGCCAATTATGCCTCAGGTTATTATAGCTTCTTCATTCCTTGAGGTTAGATTAGATCAGATGATAATGTCCCTGGAACTTTAAGAAAAAAAATCCCCCGAGCACCAAGAAACCTCTGGATAGCAAACTAGGTAATTTTAACCTGCAGTCATAGTTGAAAACCACTGGATTAGATTATGTCTTGAGTTCTTTTTTACCTCTACAATTAGACACTTCTGAGCTTTTTGGTGGTTAACCCATCAACTGATAGCTTGATATGTCAACTTTCCATTATGGTAACAAAATACCTGAAATAATTTTAAAAAAAGAAAAAGAGGGGACTTGTGCTCACAATTTTGGAAGTTTCAAACAGTCCATGGTTGGTTGGCCCTCTTGCTTTGGAGCTTGTGGCAGAGGCAGGAGCATGTCATGGCAAGTGCAAGTGGTTGAGAAAACTGCTCTTGTCATGGCTGCCTGGAAGCAAAGACAGACAAGAGACTTGCGTTCCATTATCCCAGCACAGACATGCCTGGGACCTGACCTGTTTCCTCTAGGCTCTACCTCTTAAAGGTTCCACCACTTTCCAGTAGTGTCAGAAGCTGGGGACCAAGCTCTATTCTTTTTTGGTTTTTCGAGGTAGGGTCGTCATCTAGCCCAGGCTGACCTAGAATGCACTATATAGTCTCAGGCCGGCCTTGAACTCACAGCAGTCCTCCTGCCTCAGCCTCCCAAACACTGGAATTAAAGGTGTGCACTACCATACCTGACTGGGACCAAGCTTTTAACACACTGGTTTCTGGGGGGATACTTTCCAAACCGTAGCACTTGCAGTAGCCGTTTAACTCCTCAGCTGGGTTTTATTACCTCAATTAATGAATGGTAGATGAAAATGAGAGCTGGTCGCCTTTAATCTTGGCACTTGGGAGGCAGAGGTAGGAGGATTGCTGTGCGTTCAAGGCCACCCTGAGATACATAGTGAATTCCAGGTCAGTCTGGGCCAGAGCAAAACCCTACCTCACAGGAAAAAAGAAAATACATTGAGAACTCACCCTTCCTTTTTCTCCTTTCAGGAAGCAAAATGAAATTTCTGCAGAAGAAATAAAATCTTTGTCACCACCTTAAGGAAAACAAAGTACCAAAGACAATTTTTCCCAGTATTGTACAAAATCCTTGGAACATGACAAGGTCAAGGAGAAAGGCTGACTGAGGAGGATTCTCCTGCTGCTGCCTTGTAATCACTGGAGACCACCGGGAGTGGTCCGGAACAGATGCTTGCTTTTATTCTGCCTCCAGCTTTTTCACAGTGGCCTTTCTGTGCGGTTGTTGGGCTCATCCTCTGTGTCTCTACTTGGTCTGTAAAGGCAGCTGTTGTTTACAAAGGAAAGACTTGTTGGTGTTGCATCTAAATGACAGATGAGGAATGCTGAGATTTAGGTACTACAGAGGCCCAGAGAGTGAACACTAGCCTTCTACCCTAGCCTTAACCTCATGCACTGTTTGAACTTAAGACTCCAATGTGCCCACTGTATATATGCTCATTTTTTATATTTGTCCAAAGTCCTATCTACAGGACATTCATTCATGTCAGTGAGTAGTTAATAAAAGCAGACATCTTGTAACTTCTCCACAATATGGGTGGTGGTTGAGTAACTTATTGGTCACATGTCATTATTGAGTTATTTGGAATACAGCAAATAAGAGCATTCCTTCTCAAGGGCAAGAGAACTACCTGCTTTGTTTCGTTTTTGTGCCTACTATTTGTTGCACTGTAGTCCACGTAGGATATGTCATCTTACCCAGGTCAACTTCATGAGATATTTCTTATCTCTGATTTTCCTTTTTATAAGGAACTGGCACTCAGAGAGGCTAAATAATTTGGCCAATTGCTCAGTTCAGATAGAACTAAGCCTAGACTTTTTATTGATGAACACAGCGAAGGCTGGTCAGTCCTACAGTTGGAAATTTGAACTCTTGAGTATTATAACTTTAAAAAAAGTTTTCCAGCCAGGCATGGTGGCGCATGCCTTTAATCCCAGCACTCAGGAGGCAGAGGTAGGAGGATCTTGGTGAGTTCAAGGCCACCCTGGGACTACAGAGTGAATTCCAGGTCAACCTGAGCTAGAGTGAGACCCTACCTTGAAAAACCAAAAAATAAAAAAAGCTTTCCATTAAGTGTCCCACAGCTGCCTCTCCAGTCTGTGAGGATAAATGACATTAAGCTACAGGTGTCTAGATGAGGCAGTGTTATTTTAAAAAAAAAATTACTGTTGTTATTGTTTTTCTGGTGCTGGAAATAGGTCTCAGAACTTCCAGTGTGCTTTTTTAAGGGATAAAGGAATTTGTCAGTGATGGTGCAATTTTCATTGATAAATATTGTAGCAAATGTCAGTTTTCTCTCAACTTTTGCTCATAGCTTTAGCTGCCTAAAAAATTTATTCAAGCTTACAGAGTATTGTGAGTTGTATTGTGATACAACTTACTGACTTGTACAGTATTGTCATTATGACCCAGTCTAGTACGTTTAAATGATTCTGAAGCAGACACCACTTAAGAAAGACTGGTGCTGTGACATATTTCCTAGATGTTGGTCCAGGGAAAAGAACTGAGCCTATGTCTTAAACTGTTGATGCAGCTTACCCCATTGGGGCTCCTATCAGATTTCTCTCCACTTGGTTTCTTTCTGCACTCCAACTTGGAAGGAACAATTAGTAATTGATTATTTATAAAACAGGGGTAGGAGGGTTTCCTGTAGCTGGTCCTGGCTGACCCTCTGCAAGGACACTCTGCTTTGGGGATGAGTTTTACCTTGTTCCTACAGTCTTGAAGCTGCTGCTTTTTCTTAGATCTGCTGTTTTATTTTTGTACAGTATTGTGAATTCTGAACACTTTTGAAAAATTGTTCAAGATTTCTATAAAATGTTTACAGATCTTTTAATGAATCTTTTAATGAATAAAGACCCATTAAAAATTTTAAAACAGATCTCTTGGAGAATTTTAAATAAAATTGCATTTGCTTCACATAAATCTAGAGGTAGCACATTTACCTAACAGTAAATTAAAAATATAAACTAAATATATAAAATAAATAAATATAAGCTGTCATGGTGGTGCACACCTTTAATCCCAGCACTCATGGAGGCAGAGGTAGGAGGATGACTGTGAGTTCGAGGCCAGTCTGAGACTACCTGATGAATTCCAGGTCACCTGGGTTAGAGTGAGACACTACCTACTCTTAGAGTAATCAGACTTAGCAACGTAGCCAACATTTCCAGTCTCTTGACAGATAGGCACACTAAGCAGGAGATAAAGGCCTACAATCTCTTTTGTATTTATTCTTTGCCTGGAGGGCTTAGTGTGGAAGACACTTGACACAGGACTTGTACTAGCAGCAGCTAGAGTGGTTGAGAGGCAGTGATAATCAAGTAGTAGAGAGAGAAGGAGAGCTGAGAGAGAATGAATGAATGAGCGCCCCAGGGCCTCCCACCACGGCTGTACATGAACCATTTTGTGCCTCTGGCTTTATGTAGGTACTGGGGAATCAAACCTGGGCTGTCAGGCTTCACAAGTAAAGTGCAAAAGTTACTTTCATTAGAGGCCAGAGCCCATTTCAAGGAGCCCACAGCAAAAGACCTTGTAGTACAGGAGAGAGCTGTGAACGGGAAAGTGTTACGGGCAGGTAATTTACTTTCTCTGCCAAATTTTGCAGTTTCCTCACTTTTGTTGTTGCTGCTGTTTTGCAAGGTAGGGTCTCACTCTAGTCCAGACTGATCTGGAATTCATTGTAGTCTCAGGCTGGCCTTGAACTCACAGTGATCCTCCTCGGGCCTCCCAAAGTGCTGGGATTAGCTTCCAGACGTTTTTTAGACAGTTGGAATTTAAGGGGGACTTTATTTATTTGAGAGAGAGAAAGAGGCAGAGACAGTCGCGCCAGGGTCTGTGGCCGCTGTAAACAAACTCCAGACGCATGCACTCCCTTGTGCAGTTGTCTTACGTAGGTACTGGGGAATCGAACCAGGTTCTTCGGCTTCGCAGGCAAGCGCCTTACCAGGCGAGCCATCTCTCCAGCCCCCTAAGGCGACTTAAGACATGAGTCAGCGTGTGGCGTCACGTCCAGCCAAAACAAAACAGCTCTGAAGGTCTGGGCGGTCGAGCTAGCGCGCCTCCACAATTAGCGACTGAGCATGCGTCCGCCTCGACGTGCGGACGACGTAGCTTGCCGCGGTCCGGCGCAGGCGCAGGCGGCGGCCCAGGGCGCGGAGTGTGCGCAGAGTCCGCACCGAGGCGATCGTGAGGTCGAGCCATGGCGGGCACGGGCCTGGTCGCGGGAGAGGTGGTGGTGGACGCGCTGCCGTATTTCGACCAGGGCTACGAGGCGCCCGGCGTGCGGGAGGCGGTAAGTGCAGGCCCGCTCGGGCCGGGAGCCGCGGGGGGAGCCCTGCCTCTTCCCGCCGCGACCCAGGCCCCGGTTCTCTCCGCAGGCTGCGGCGCTGGTGGAGGAGGAGACCCGCAGGTACCGGCCTACCAAGAACTACCTGAGCTACCTGACAGCCCCGGATTATTCTGCCTTTGAAGTAAGTGTGATGTACGAATGAGGATTCTCGTTTTGGAGTCGAGGCTTCTTGTAAAAGCCAGTTTTGTGCTTCGTCTTTATTGCTTGCTTAGCTACCATTTACATGCTGTAGAGGTCGAAAAGCAGTGTGTCCAAAACAGCCACATATCTCCAGGGCCCATATTCTAACAAACAGAGAAAAAACTTTGGGCCCCTGTAAGGTGGCATCGCAAATATTCGTCTTTTTTTTTTTTTAAATTTTTGTAAAAAATTGTTGGCAAGTAGAGAGAAGGAGACGGAATGGACGCGCCAGGGCCTCCGGCCACTGGAAACAAACTCCAAATGCATGGGTCACTTTGTGCATCTGTCTTTTAAGTGCATACTGGGGAATCGAACCCAGGTCATTAGGCTTTGCAGGCAAGCGCCTTAACCGCTGAGCCATCTCTTCAGCCCCCTATTGTAACAAGTATGATGCGAACTCCTGATCTGCCCTGCCTCCACCTCTCAAGTGCTACAATGGCAGACCAGAGCCATCCTGCCTGGCTCCAGCATGGTTTTGACTTTCATGTCTCTAAGAGCTGTCTAGCTCATCTGCCCATCGATTGGTTGGGTTTCTTTTTCCTTTTGGCATTTGTCTTCGTGTGGTCTGTGTGTATTGTGGGTACTAACCCTCTGCAGCTTTTCTTCACTCTGGTAATTGTTTCCTTTGCTTTGCAAAGGTATTCTAATTCCATGCAGTCACATTTGTAAATGCTTGCTATTATTTCCTCGACTGTTGAAACCCTATTTGGAAATTTTTTTGCCTGTGCCTATATTTGAAGTGTTTTGAAGTGCTAAGTATTACAGGTAGGATAGGCATATATCTATATCCTTGTGAAACTCATGTTGTAAAATAAGAAAATACCAGATGATGAGAAAGGCCTTGGCTTAGAGGAGACAGCTCCATGTGCAGGACTTTTTTTTTTTTTTTAATTGACTAGAGGCCAGTTTCTTAAACTTCAAGTTGCAATTGCATAACTGAATGGAGTTGTGAAAATCGGCAAGAGTGAAGGGTTTTTGAACATTCCATAACCAAAAGTTAATTGAAAATCAAACACGTAATGAATGCAAGGTGTTTCTGACATCACTTGCCCATGAAACCTCACCGGGTTTGAGGGCAGCTTTGGTTCTGAGCACACAACACATGTGCTTTGCATTGTGCGCACTGTCAGACCCTGCACCAGCAAGCAGTGCCTTTGGCTCAGATCTGAGCTTGTATATATGGGTTGTAGTGTTTTTACTCCAGACAGTGCTTTCTGTGCTTACAGAAACATTTTGATATAATTACAGAAAACAAAGACTTTTAATGTATTTCTACCGTTACTCCTCAGCATGTAAGAATTAAATTAGTGGATCTTTGGGTTGTATTGTGGTAGAATGTTTGGTTTTTAAAATTGCTAGTTGAGGGACTGAGGAGATGGCTCAGCGGGTAAGAGCATTTGTCAAGCAAGCATGAGGACCTGAGTTAGATCCCCTGCACCCACATAAAAAAGAGCCAGGTATAGTCATGCATGCTTGTAATCCCAGTCCAAGGGGAACAGAGACAGGTGAATCACTGGGACTCTTTGGTTAGCCAGTCTGTATGGAAACAGCTCTGGGTTTAGTAGAGACTACTTCTCAAGAGAACACCATGGAAAATTGGTAGAGGATGAAACCTGATGTTCTGTGGCCTGCATATGGGGCACATGCATCTGCACACACATGTAAATATTACATAGACACACTTACAAACTCACAAGCTGCTCTTTGAAGGCTCAGTATGGTAGCTCACTGTGCCAAAGGATTACCACAAATTCAAGTATAGCTGGGAACACATAGAACTATCTAAACATATTTTCATACAAAAATCATTAAATGGGGGCCTGGGAAGAAGTTAAAGACTCTTGCTTGCAAAGCCTGACAACCTGAGTTCAATCCTCCCAGCACCCATGGAAAGCTGGATGCAAAGTGGGACATGCTATGACAATGAGACGTGAACCAGGAAAATACAAGATTGGGGACCAGCCAGACTGGCTGTTACTGTCTGTAGTGGTAAGAGACTGTCAGGGTCTGGGGAAATGACTTAGCAGTTAAGGCATTTGCTTGCGAAGCCTAGGACCCCAGTTCGATTCCCCAGGACCCACATAAGCCAGATGCACAAGGGGCACATGTGTCTGGAGTTCATTTGCAGTGGCTAGAGGCCCTGGTGCACCCATTCTTTCTCTCTCCCTCTCCCTCTCTCATATGTAAATAAAATATTTAGAAAAAGAGAGACTGTCTCAGATACAGTGGAAGCAGCACAGGCACCTCAGGGTTGTTCTGCCTCCACATGCATGCTCACATACACACACGTGCAGGTTCTGCCTCCACATGCATGCCCACATACACACACGTGCAGGTTCTGCCTCCACATGCATGCCCACATACACACACGTGCAGGTTCTGCCTCCACATGCATGCTCACATACACACACGTGCAGGTTCTGCCTCCACATGCATGCTCACATACACACACGTGCAGGTTCTGCCTCCACATGTATGCCCACATACACACACGTGCAGGTTCTGCCTCCACATGCATGCCCACATACACACACGTGCAGGTTCTGCCTCCACATGCATGCTCACATACACACACGTGCAGGTTCTGCCTCCACATGCATGCTCACATACACACATGTGCAGATAAAAAATTTTTAATTGCTAAATGAATTTTGGCTTCAAATTAGAACAGGATTTGCAACATTTTCTCTTTTTTGGTTTTTCTGGGTAGGATCTCACTCTAGCCCAGGCTGACCTGGAACTCACTATGTAGTCTCGGGGTGGCCTTGAGCTCATCATGGTCCTCCTACCTCTGCCTCCCAAGTGCTGGGGTTAAAGGTATGTGGCACCATGCCCAGCTGCTTTTTCTTAAGAAATGGTAAAATTATATGCATAACCAATAATTTTGTTTTTCAAGGTAGGGTCTCACTTTAGCCCAGGCTGACCTGGAATTCACTATGTAGACTCAGAGTGGCCTTGAACTCATGTTGATCCTCTACCTCTGCCTCCCAAGTGCTTGTATTAAAGGCATGTGCCACCACACCCGGCTTCCAATACATTTTTTTAAATTTATTTATTTATTTATTTGAAAGCGGCGGATAGAGAGAGCGAATGGACACACCAGGGCCTCCTGCCACTGCAAATGAACTTCAGACGCATGCTCCCCCTTGTGCATCTGGCTAACGTGGGTCTTGGGGAATCAAGCCTCGAACCGGGGTGCTTAGGCTTCACAGGCAAGCACTTAACCACTAAGCCATCTCTCCAGCCCCAGCTTTTTAAATTTTATTTTATTTGCAAGGACAGAGAGAGAGAAAGAAAGAATGGGTATGCCAGGGCTTCTAGCTGTTGCAACCAAATTCCAGATAATATGTTACTTTGCATCTAGCTTTATGTGGGCACTGGAAAATTGAACTCAGTTCATTGGTTTTGCAGGCAAGTGCTTTAACCACAGCCATCTCTCCAGCCCTTAACCAGTACATTTTGATGAAGTAACTTTTATTTTTTAAAGACAGGATCTCAGCCAGTGTGATGGTTCACGTCTTTTAATCCCAGCACTTGGAAGGCAGAGAAGTAAGAGGATCACTGTGAGTTCGAGGCCACCCTGAGACTACATAGTAAATTCCAGGTCAACCTGGACTAGTGTGAGACCCTAACTTGAAAAAACAAAACAAAACAAAACAAAAAAAAAAACCTGACAGAATTTCACTTTGTTGCCTTGGCTGGACTGGAACTCACAGGCTGGACTTTCTGCCTCCTGGATTCTGAGATTACAAGCAAGTGTCACCATGCTCAGCTGTAAAATAAATCTCTCTGTGATTCATTATTAGTAGATGTTTGATTTACTGATTGTATTTTTTAAATATTTTTAAATTTTTTATTTATTTATTGGCAGACAGAGAGAGAATGGGCATACCAGGGCCTCTAGCCACAGGAAACAAACTCCAGATGTATGTGCCCCTTGTGCATCTGGCTTATATGGGTCCTAGAAAATCAAACCTGGGTTCTTTACCTTTGCAGGCACACACCTTAACCACCAAACCACTTCTCCAGCTCTTTAAAAAAAAATGTGTGGGTGTGTGTGTGTGCGCGCGCGCGCGCGCGAACCACCATGCCTGGCTTAAAAATATTTTTATTTGGGCTGGAGAGATGGCTTAGCAGTTAAGTGCTTGCCTGTGAAGCCTAAGGACCCTGGTTCGAGGCTCAATTCCCCAGGACCCACGTTAGCCAGATGCACAAGGGGGCACATGCATCTGGAGTTCATTTGCAGTGGCTGAAGCCCCTGGCACGCCCATTCTCTCTCTATCTCTCTAACTGCCTCTTTCTCTGTCACTCTCAAAGAAATAAATAAAAATAAAAAATTAAATTTTTTTTTTACTTAAAAATTTTAAAAAGGCTGAAGAGATGGCTTACTGGTTAAGGCACTTGCCTGCAAAGCCAAAGAACCCAGCTTCCATTCCCCAGGACCCACATAAGCCAGATGCAAAAGGTGGCACATGTGTTTGGGGTTCATTTGCAGTGGCTAGAGGCCCTAGGGCACCCATTTCCCCCCCAAGATAAAAATTTTATTTATTTGCACGCACCCATATGTGCATATGGGCACGCCAGGATCTCCTGTTGCAGATGAAATTCAGATGCTTGTACCACTTTTTGCATCTGATTCTACATGGATGCTAGAGACTCAAACTTGTGCCAGCAGGCTTTGCAAGCAATCACTTTTAACCACTCGGCCATCTTCTCAGTCCCTTGATTTATATATTTTTTTAAATTTTTTGTTTTATTTTTATTTATTTATTTGAGAGCAACAGAGAGGGAGAGAAAGAGGCAGAAAGAGAGAGAGAGAATGAGAATGGGCACGCCAGGGCCTCCAGCCACTGCAAAGGAACTCCAGACATGTGCACCACCTGTGCATCTGGCTTACGTGAGTCCTGGGGAATTGAGCATCCAATTGAGGTCCTTAGGCTTCACAGGAAAGCACTTAACTGCTAAGCCATCTCTCCAGCCCCCTTGATTTATATTTTATATACCAGGGGTTATGCAAAAATTGCTCAGGTAGAAGGGGGCACAATTGGAAGCATTTTAAGAAGTCCTGGTTATCTAATGATATCTAATGGGTGTCTCATGAACTGTGTGAACAGTTTCTGAAGAATGAATGTTTGCTGTGAGCCCAGCCTGCTTAGAACTCTTGATGACTTAGCTCTGTGAATGCTGGCTCAATCTTGGTAGGGAATTGAGCTAAAATTCCAGATATGTTACTTATTGGCCATGTGAGGTAGAAAAAGGTTCCTAAGTTGCATGGCTGCACTTTTGTACTTAGTTGTTACTGTGTGACCTAGCATGCCCTGGTTTTCAATAGAGAAATTAGACAACAACGCTTTCTTAAGAATTGTAAGGAATTTAGCAGTAACCCTTCCCCCAAAAAAAGCTTTATCTAAAATACTTGATGTGAGACTTTTAAGTGGAAATACAGACTCTGAAAGCTGTGTTTTGGTAGTTTGTTTGTTTTGTTTACTCCATGATTATTGGGACAATTGAAGGTGTCAGAAAATTTAAATTAATGTGGGATAAACTGTCATTATAAATGACTGTCTTATTTAGGTAGTCCTTTCTAAGCTAGTAGGTAATGTGCCCAACAGAAATATGATACTGACCCAAGCATTGGCCCTATGCAGGCACAGCAATGGGTGTGGTTATAGCTCCATGTTTATAAGACACTTCCCTAGCATATATATAGCCCTGGGTTCAGTCCCCAACACAGGCAACAGAAAGAAATATGTACTCGTGTCCACGTTCTACCTCAGGCCAATAAATGGGAGTTCATGAAAGGGGTGAGATGTGGCTGGGTTTAGTTCTCTTCAGTAGTATGTTTTCTCTGCTTTCTTTTCCTCTTACTTTATTTCTTTTTAATTTTTATTAGCATTTTCCATGATCATAAAAAAATATCCCATGGTAATTCCCTCCCTCCCCCCCCACACTTTCCCCTTTGAAATTCCATTCTCCATCATATTACCTCTCCATCACAATCATTGTACTTACATATATACAATATCAACCTATTAAGTACCCTCCTCCCTTCCTTTCTCTTCCCTTTACTTTTTAACTTACTGGCCTCTGCTACTAAGTATTTTCCTTCTCACACAGAAGCCCAATCCCTCTTACTTTAGAATAAACTTTATTCTTTTTTAGAGAGAGAGAGAGAGAGAGAGATTAGGCAAGCCAGGGCCTTCAGCCACTGCAAACAAACTCCAGGCACATGTGCCACCATGTGCATGTGGCTTATGTGGGACCTGGGGAATCGAACCTGGGTCCTTAGGCTTTGCAGGCAAGCGCCTTAACCACTAAGCTATCTCTCCAGCTCTGTTTTTGTTATGTTGAAGAATAAAGTTTGGGTCCTGGTGCTCCCATAATCCCTCCCTCCCTCCCCCCCCCAAATATATAACTAAAATCAAAGTTAAAACAACAAAAATAGTTTTTATCAGAGATCAGGAGATGGGCTCACTGTACTTGCTGTGCAAGCACGAGTACCTGAGTTGAGACCTTCAGAACCCATGTCGAGCGCAGCAGTGATGTCTGTGCTCTTACCACATGTAGGGCAGAAGGTAGACGGACAGGAGAATCACACAGAAGCTCATGGGCCAGCTAGTCTGAACAGTAGAGACCCTACCTCAAACAAGGTGGAAGGCGAGGACTAGTACCCCAGTTGTACTGTGACCTCCACACATGCACTGTGGCACATGCACACCCCCACACATGAACACACATACACACATCACACTCACACCAAAGAAGCTCTTTAAGATGGCTTTCAGAACTCCTCAGCTGATTGTCCTAGGCATCTGAAACTGGAAGCTGCTGGTTTAGGTTCGTCCTTTACACTGAGCTCTGTCTACCTACCTTCCCAACCTAGGCTGAGTGGAAGTGAAGTACGGGCACATTTCCTCCAGTCCAGAGAGTGGTAGCCCAGAGAGGGGAGCTGGGGACTGGAGGTGTAGCTTAATGGTAGAACTTTGCTAGTGGTGGTACGTGCTTAGCATGTACAAGGTTCAATCCCTAGCATCCTAAAAAAACAACTAAAGAATTGGGAAAGGGGAAAGGATTCATTATAATGTATACTATAAAGTGTAAAATGAGGAAATTAAACTCATTAATTTCAGCTTGTTGATACGATGTTGTGAATAATTCTCTTAATTTGTATTTCAGACTGACATAATGAGAAATGAATTTGAAAGACTGGCTGCTCGACAACCAATTGAATTGCTCAGCATGAAACGGTAAGAGAGTTGAAATCTTATTTGTAGTAATTCAGTGCTAGGGGACTGATTGGTATGTGTGTAGAGTGTGTTTGCTGGCTATAAATAGTATACAGAGAATAGAGTGGGTGCAAATCCAAACAAATGATTATGTCTCTTCCCATTTTTTTCTAGAAAAGTTGTGATTTTTCAAAAATGTTATCAAAGTTTTTGTTTTACTTTAATATAGTAAATATTGGTCACTTTTAAAAATTATTTATTTGGAGCCAGGCATGGTGGCACATGCCTTTAATCCCAGCTCTCGGGAGGCAGAGGTAGGAGGATCACCGTGAGTTCGAGGCCACCCTGAGACTCCATAGTGAATTCCAGGTTAGCCTGGGCTAGAGTGAGACCCTACCTCGAAAAACCAAAAAAAAAAACTATTTATTTGGGAGAGAGAATAAATATGAATACCGGCATGCCAGGGCCTCCTGCATTTACAAACACTCCACACTTGTGTCCCTTTGTGTGACTGGCTTTATACATGGGTACTGGGGAATTGAACCCAGGCCATTGGACTTTGCAAGCAAGTGCCTTTAACCATTGAGTCATCTCTCTAGCACTACTTTTTTTTTTTTTCCTGAGGTAGGGGTTCTAGCCTATGCTGAACCTAGAACTCACTCTGTAGTCTCAAACTGTCCTTAAACTAACAGCAGTCCTCCTACCTAAGCCTCCTGAGTGATGGAATTAAAAGCATAGGTCACTGTCACCATACCTGTTCCCCCACCCCTGCTTTATTTTTCTCAATTTTTATTAACATTTTCCATGATTAAAAAAGTATCCCATGGTAATACCCTCCCCCCCCCCACTTTCCCCTTTGAAATTCCATTCTTCATCATATCCCCTCCCCATCTCAATGAGTCTCTCTTTTATTTGATGTCTTGATCTTTTCTCCTCTTATGATGGTCTTGTGTAGGTTGTGTCAAGCACTATGAGGTCATGGATATCCAGGCCATTTTATGTCTGGAGGGAGCACGTTGTAAGGAGTCCTACCCTTCCTTTGGCTCTTACATTCTTTCCACCGCCTCTTCCGCAGTAGACCTTGAGCCTTGGAAGGAGTTATTAAGATATTACTCAGTACTCCAGTCACTTCTTTCCAGCACTATGATACCTTCTGAGTCATCCCAAAGTCACTGCTATCTGAAAAGAGAAGATTCTCTATCCAAAGTGAGAGTAGCATTAATAAAAGGGTATGAATATTAAGAGAAGTGCTTACTGGGAAATTTGATAAGCATAGTTTATACATTTTTCCAGACATCATCAGATGTTACACCCCTAGGGCTCATGACTACCCCTGTTTTAAGTTTTCAGTATCAGGGATGGGTTTCCCCACATGGAACGGGCCTCCAGTCCAATTGGAGGGCAGTTGGTTTCCACCATGACAGTCTTGCCACTATTGCACCCATTGGCTCATTTGCGCTGGCTGGCCAATTATAAGGCTTGCAGTGTCCACTGTTGAGTATCTTCACTGGTGGTATTTCTTTCTCCCATTGAACTACATGTAGAATGGCTTCTTCCAGCTTTCTGTCAGCTGGTGTACATGGAGGAGGTTATCAGCTCAGTTCCAGCAAGATTTCTCCATGGCCTTGCAGCCCAAGTATGTGGAGTCTTCAGCAGTAGGCTCTTACCATCTGTTCCTGGTGGGAAACCAAGGGCCTCAGCAATGTCCTATAATGTTTTGGGGGCATCAGGGACCTCCCTGGCCAACAACTCGCTGGAGTTATCCCATCCCTGGCACTGAAAATTTTCTAACATCAATCTATGGCTCCTGAGTGTTCTATTGTCCAAACCTGGAGGATTCCATATGATATATTTGCATCCTCTTAGCCCCTCCTTTTTTTTAAGATGATGAAGTAGACCTCATCTAAGAGAGGTCATGATGACAGAACAGGGACCACAGCACAGGATCTTGCAGTGGAGAAGAGACATAATTCAGTTTCTAGTAACTTACAAGCTAATGCGCCTTTTTTTTTTTTTTTTTTAATGAGAGGCAGCTAGAAGGGGCACACCAGGGCCTCTAGCCACTGTAAACAAACTCCAGGCCCATGCGCCACCTTGGGTGTCTGGCTTACATGGGTACTAGGGAATCAAACCTGAGTCCTTAGGCCTCGCAGGCAAGTGCCTTAACCACTAAAACCATCTCTGCAGCCCTCAGATGTCAATTTTAATGTGAATGTAATACAGCTTATTTCAGCTAGTTCCCATAAAAGTGAGTAATTTTTTGTTAACTGAATAGAGTAGTACTATATTTTATTTGTAGATCAGTTGTTTCTCCAGGTAATAGGTTTCTTTTTTTTGTTGTTTGGGTTTTGTTTTTGTTTTGCTTGGTTTGGTTTTTTGAGGTAGGGTCTTGCTATAGTCCAGGCTGGCCTGGAATTCACTGTGTAGTCTCAGGGTGGCCTTGAACTCATGTCGATCTTCCTACCTCTGCCTCCCAAGTGCTGGATTAAAGATGTGCGCCTCCACACCTGGATCTTTATTTTTAAAAATTATTTCTTTATTTGTAATGGGGGGTAGTTTAAGGGTGCACCAGGGCCTTTAGCCACTACTAATAAACTAAATGCTTGCGCCACTTTATGTATTTGGCTTACATGGGTACCCAGGAATCAAACCCAAGTTGTTAGGCTTTGCAGGCAAGTGCTTTAACTGTTCAGACATTCCTCTAACCCCTCAGTAACATTTTTTTTTTTATTTTTTAAAAATTTTATTTATTTATTTGAGAGCGAGTGCACGAGAGAGAATGGGCGTGCCAGGGCCTCCAGCCACTGCAAACAAACTCCAGATGCGTGCGCCACCTTGTGCATCTGGCTTACATGGGTCCTGGGGAATCGAGCCTCGAACCGAGGTCCTTAGGCTTCACAGGCAAACGCTTAACCGCTAAGCCATCTCACCCGCCCTAAAAAAATTTTTTTTATTTTACTTTTTTTTTTTTCAAGGTAAAGTCTCGTTCTTTCTAGGTCAGGCTATCCTGGAATTAACTGTGTAGTCTCAGGTTGCATAGATTTCTTTTAGTTGCAAGTTCTACAATGCATTCTTGGTCTTCTGTAGGTTTTTGGTGTTTGGTTTTTTTTAGTTGCTTGTTTTTGTTTATTTACAGTGTATATATACATCCGTGGACATTCTGTAAGGAGGAGGGATAAAGGCTTTGCAAAATATGTGAAAATATATTTTTTTATAATTTTTTTATTTATTTGCAAGCAGAAAGACAAAAGAGGAGGGGGCATAGGATGGGCATGCCAGGGTCTCTAGCTGTTGCAAACGAGCTTCAGATGCATGTTACACTTCGTGCATCTGGCTTTATATGGGTACTGGGGAATCAAACTTTGATTATTATGTTTTGCAGGCAAGTGCCTTAACTGCTGAGCCATCTCTCCAGCCCAAATATATTAATATTTATTTGCAAGAGGAGAGAGAATGGGTGTTCCAGGGCCTCTTGCCAGTGCAAATATACTTCAGATGCATGTGCCACTTTGTGCATCTGGTTTTATGTCTGTGCTGGGGAATTGAACCCAGGCCATTAGGCTTTGCAAACAAGTGCTTTTAACTGCTAAGCCATCTCTCCAGCCCTATATTTTATTTTGTTGATTAATTTCAGATATGAACTTCCAGCCCCTTCCTCGGGTCAAAAAAATGACATCACTGCATGGCAAGAATGTGTAAACAATTCTATGGCCCAGTTAGAGCATCAGGCAGTTCGGATTGAAAATCTGGAACTCATGTCACAGCACGGATGTAATGCCTGGAAAGTGTACAATGAGTAAGAACTGTTGTTCCTCTCCTCTCTCCTCTTCTCTCCCATGTCACCCAGAGCTAAAAGTGTGGGAGGTACTCTAGGTGGGACGGTGCATAATTACAATCTCCAGGAGGCTGAGCAAGGAGGATTGCCGCAGATCTGAGGCTTGCTGGGGCTATATAGCAGAGCTATCGCGAGCCAGGCGTGGTGGCTCATGCCTTTAACCCCCAGCCCTTGGGAGGCTGAAGTAGGAGGATCACTGTGAGTTCAGGACCAGCCTGGGCTACATAGTGAGCTCTAGGTCACTCTGTAATAGAGTAAAACTCTGCCATAAAACTGCAACAACTGGCTGGGCGTGGTGGCGCACGCTTTTAATCCCAGCCCTCGGGAGGTAGAGGTAGGAGGATTGCCATGAGTTCAAGGCCACCATGAGACTGCATACTGAATTCCAGGTCAGCCTGAGCTAGAATGAGACTCTTACCTCGAAAAACCAAAAAAAAAAAAAAAAAAAAAAGCAACAACAACAACAAAAAACCTAGCCAGTTGTGGTGGCACACACCTTTAATCCCAGCGCTCAGGAGGCAGAGGTAGGAGGATCACTGTGAATTTGAGGCCACTCTGAGAATACAGAGTGAGTTCCAGGTCAGCCTGGACTAGAGTGAGACCCTACCTCAACCCCCCCACCCCAAATAAAAAAAAACTGTTTCAAAAATCAAGAAGTACGTAAATGAATGAATGAGTGTCTGGGAGATAGAAGTGGGATAAAAATAATATGGCTAGGCTGGGTGAGGTGGTGCATGGCTTAAATCCCAGCACTTGGAAGGCAGAGGTAGGAGGATCATCCTGAAGGCCAGCCTAAGTCTGTAGAGTGAGTTCCATGTCAGTCTGGGTCAGAGTGAGACCCTACCTTGAGTAAAACTAATGTAGCCATATTTGTCTCAGGATCATGCTGTAGAACTACACCCAAGTGGAAAGCCTACCTTAAAGTTCAGGAGCATTAATGAGACCTAACCTAACTACTACATTTACTGTATAATGTAAGAAAGTGAGTACTGAGTGGTGATTTACAAAGAGTGCTATTTGATAGAATGTAGTTCTTAATGCTTAAGTGATCAATTCTAGTTACAACATGTGTTTTATTCTTTTATTTTTAAAAACATTTATGTATTTATTTGAGAGAGAGGGAGAGAATGGGTGCTCCAGGGCCTCTAGCCACTGCAAACAAATTCCAGATGCATGCACCACCTTGTGCATCTGGTTTACATGGATCCTAGAGAATCAAACCAGGATCCTTTGGCTTTGCAGGCAAACGCCTTAACCACTAAGCCATCACTCCAGCCCTCATGTGTCATAGAATATAAACTTAAATCTTAAAAATAACTTATTCTGGGGCTGGAGAGATGGCTTAACGATTAAGGCACATGCCTGTGAAGCCTAAGGACCCAGGTTCGATTCTCCAGGTCCCGAGTAAGCCAGATTCACATGGTGGCACATGCATCTGGAGTTCGTTTGCAATGGCAAAAGAAATATCTTATCCTTTTGTATGAGGAAATAGGCAAGTCATCCTGGTTCTAGTCAACAGTTTTGCCAAATGGCACAAATATACTCCATTTATATTTTATATCTTAAAGATGTATATTAAAAATAGGGTTGCCAGGTGTGGTGGTGCACACCTTTAATCCCAGCACTCAAGAGGCAGTGGTAGGAGGATCACCGTGAGTTCGAGGCCATCCTGAGAATACAGAGTGAATTCCAGGCAGCCTGGACTAGAGTGAAACCCTACCTTGAAAAATCAAAAAAGGGGGGGGGTATGCATAGCCAACACTTTTTTTTTTTTTTTTTTTTTTTCGAGGTAGGGTTTCACTCTAGTCCAGGCTGTCTGGAATTCACTATGTAGTCTCAGAGTGGCCTCGAACTCACAGTGATCTTCCTACCTCTGCCTCCTGAGTGCTGGGACTAAAGGCGTGCGCTACCATGCCCAGCTCTATCTATCTATTTTAAGATAAGGTCACTCAGTGAATCTGATGTTCACTGGATTTAGCTAGACTAGCTATCCCGTGAGCCCCAGAAATTCCTTGTCTTCCATCAATGCTGGGGTTATAGGCTGCTGCCATAGCCAGCATTTTAAGTGGTTGCTGGAGATCTGAACTCACATCCTCATGCTTGCAGTACAAGCACTTGACCCACTGAGTCCTCTATCTCCCCAGGCCCTATTTTTCATTTTAAAGAGAGCATAAAGTATAAAGTATGCCAGGCCTAGTGGCTCACACCTGATCCCAGCACTAGGAGACTGAGATAATATCATTACCATGAGTTTGAAGTCAAAATAGGCTATATGGTGATTGAGTCTTCCTCACTAATAAATTGCCATGCTTGGAACCTAAGTTTTATCCCATGGTCATCACTGTAACAAAAAAGAGCAGACCATCTTGTACAACTCAACTGGGAATGTGGATACCTGAGCTTTTACTGATGTGCACATGTTCATGAATTACTGTGAATAGTAATGTGGGGTTGCAAACAAATTACAGCAGTTAGGTAAACTCACAGTCATGCAATTTTTAAATAATGATGATCAGAACTATAAATAGAGACAAACATGGTGGTGCATCTCTTAATCCCAGCACTTGGGAGGCCGAGGTACGAGGATCACTTTGAGCTTGAGGCCAACCTGAGACTACATAATGAATTCTAGGTCTGCCTGGGTTAAAGTGAGATCCTACCTTAAAAAAACCAAAAGCAAACTCATCTATAAATAGAGAATTCATATTTATAAATTTTGCTAGAGTCAGGCATGGTGGCCATGAGTTCCATGTCAGCTTGGACTAGAGTGAGACCCTGCCTAGAAGGGAAGAAGGACTTTATTTAACTGGAGCTGAGCATTTTGTATGCCTATCATCTCAGCACTGGGGAGGCTAAGACAGGAAAATTCCAAGTCTGAGGCCAGCCTGGCTATCTCAAACTCACATAGAGATCCTCTTACCTTTGCCTCCTCAGTGCTGGTATTAAAGGCATCTACCACCACACCCAGCCCTTGTAACTAGCTTTAACTTTTAGTATTCTCCACCTAGGGTTCAGTTTTCTTGTTTGTAGGTTAATTCTGTGACTTTCCGAAGCCCTAAAGTCTCCCAAATATCTATTAAAAATTTTTAAAATATTTATTTATTTGAGAGAGGGAGGGAGGAGAGAATGGGCACACAAGGGCCTCCAGCTATTGCAAACAAACTCCAGATGCATACACCACCTTGTGCATCTGGCTTTATGTGGGTACTGGGGAATCAAGCCTGGGTCCTTTGGCTTTGCCAGAAAGCGCCTTAACTGCTAAGCCATCTCTTCAGCCCTTATTTATTTATTTGCAACAGAGAGAGAGACAGGAGATACAGAGAAAATTGGTGTGCCAGGGCCTCTAGCTGCTACAAATGAACTCCAGATGCATGCGTCCTCTTGTATATCTGGCTTACGTATGTACTGGGGTATTGAACCTGGGTCCTTTGGCTGTGCAGGCAAATGCCTTAACTACTAAGCCATATCTTCAGATCAAAAAACAAAATTTTTTTAAGGAAATAAGCTGGGCATGGTGGCTTATACCTTTAATCCCTATGCCTGGGAGGCTGAGGAAGAAGGATTGCTAAAACTCTTGAGTTCAGCCTGAGCTAACAGTCCAAGTACCAGTCTAGCTTAGGCTATATCACAGATCCTTTCTCAAAAAAAAAAAAGTATAGAAATAACCATCGAACATAAAGACTGTATGTAAAACTGTGTTTTCCTGAAACAAACTAAAATAAAGCCACAAAATGATAGATATCTTTTCTCAGATCTTCAAAATTGCATGTAAAAATTTGGGGGGGGGGGCATTAATTACCCAGTGGACAAAATTCAGAATTTGAGAAACTGTAGACAATTTAGTGTCTTTTATGAATATATTCAAGAGGTTAAAAAAGAAAAGAAGAACCAGGTGTGGTGGCACATCTTAATCCCAGCACTTGGGAGGCAGAGGTAGGGAGTATTGCTGTGAGTTCAAGGCCAGCCTGAAACTACATAGTGAATTCCAGGTCAGCCTGGGCTAAAGTGAGATCCATCTCAACCTACCAGAATAGAAAAGAAAAGAAAAAAGGAGCCAGATGTGGTGGTGCATGCAGGCTGAGGTAGGATGATCACCATGAATTTGAGGCCAGCTTGGAGTACAGTGAGTGACTTCCAGGTCAGCCTGGGCTAGAGACTGTGCCTTTACAAATAAAAAGAAAAAAAGGGGGGGGGCCGGGTGTGGTGGCACATGCCTTTAATCCCAGCACTTGGGAGGCAGAGGTAGGAAGATTGCTGTGAGTTCAAGGCTACCCTGAGACTACATAGTGAATTCCAGGTTAGCCTGGGCTAGAGTGAGACCCTCCCTTGGGAGGGAAAAAAAGGGGAGGGGGGGAAAAGAAAAGAAGGAAGAATGAGTTCAGAGTGAATTAGAAATTTCAGAGACAGATGAGTCAAGAAAATATATTTCACAAAGTGGAAAGGCGGGATTCTTGTCATTTAAAGCTTTGTCTCGTTAGGGAGGCACCTGTGTCCAGTTACTGGTACTGTGTTTGGGCAGGTGCTGCTTTATTTTAAAAAAAATTTTTTTTTTTGAGGTAAGGGCTCAAGCAAGTCCAGATTGACCTGTTAGTACTGTGTAGCCCAGGCTGGCCTCAAGCTCACAGTGATCCTCCTACCTCAGCCTCTAGAGTTAACTGGGACTAAAGGTGTGTACCATCATGCCTGGCCCACATTGTCTTTAAACTGGCGAGTCAAAGAAGGGACATTAAGAATGAGAATCTTGGGCTAGAGAAATGCCTTAGTGAGGAAGTCACTTGCCTGTGAAGCCTAAGGACTCATGTTCAACTCTAGGTCCCACACAAGCCAGACACACAAAGTGAAGCAAGTGCTCAAGGTTGCACATACACTCAAGGGGGCGCACATGTCTGGAGTTTGATTGCAGTGGCTGGAGGCACTAGTGCTCCAATTCTTTCTCACACTTGCTCCTTCTCGTTTAAAAAGAGAGATAGAGAATCTTAGGGGCTGAAGAGATGGCTAAGTGGTTAAAGGTACTTGGTTGATAAACCTGCAGGCCCAGGTTTTATTCCCAGGAGCTGTATAAAGCCAGATGCACAAAGTGACACACATGTCTGGCATTTGTTTGCAGTAGCAAGAGGCCCTAGCATGCCCATTCTCAGCACCCCCCCCCCCCAAAAAAAAAGAAAAATTGAAAGAAAAACAGAATGAGATTCTTACCATGCCTGTGACTCAGGTACTTGGAAAGCAGAGGCAAGAGGCTGGCTTGAGCAGAGTTTGATCTCCAACACAAAAAACAAGTCATGCGAGTTTTAGGAAGTAACATTAGGGGGCTTGGAGAGATGGCTTAACAATTAAGGTGTTTGCCTGCAAAGCCAAAGGATCCCGATTTGATTCTTCAGGAACCACATAAGCCAGGTGCACAAGGAGACACATACATCTTGAGTTTGCAGTGGCTGTTGGTCCTGGCTTGCCCATTCTCTCTCTGTATCTCAAATAAATAAAGAAACAAATAAAAATATATTTAAAAAAAAAAGTCACATTAGGGACTGGAGAGATGGCTCAGCAGTTAAAGGCACTGATTTCAAAGCCTGGCAGCCTAAGTTCAATTCTCCGGTGCCCACGTAAAGCCAGATGCACAAAGTGGTGCATATGTTTGGAGTTCATTTGCAACGGCAGCAGGCCATTGTCTGTCTGCCTCTTTCTGTCTCTATCTCAAATAAATATGTAAATACTTTTTCAAAAGAAGTAACATTTGGTGCTGGAGGGATGGCTTAGCAGTTAAGGTGTTTGCCTGCAAAGCCAAAGGACCCAGGTTCGATTCCCCAGGACCCATGTTAGTCAGATGCATGATGGGGTGCACGCATCTGAGTTCATTTGCAGTGGCTGAGGGCCCTGGTGCACTCATTCTTTCTCTCTCTCCCTCCCTCCCTCCCTCTTTCTCTGTCAAATAAATAAAAATAAAATATTTTTTAAAAAGAAGTAACATTAGTAATCAAAATATATCCATAAATAGCTAAGGTCCTTGACAGAGTTTAATATTTGCTATTTTTAGCAGAAAATGTGACTATATGAAGTAGCTATAGTTCACTGTTAGTTGCATTCCTAGATTTTAGTGTACTTTAGTCTGATTAAGTTCTTTTTTCCCTTTCTCATTTAGAAACCTCGTTCACATGATTGAACAAGCACAGAAAGAACTTCAGAAATTAAGGTAAATTATTTTTTCTTATTTGAATAAAGTATAAGTGTACCTTTGACAGAAAGTGGGAGGAAAAACCATTAGGACTATGGTTCTGTGAAAGTAAATAGTTACCTACTCTTTTTTTTTTTAAGCAAGTGCTTTTTAATACTGAGTATAAGTTGTATGCTGCTGCCGTGTAAATCAAGTAATTGGAATGGAAATGCATAAAATTCAGAACAGCAGCTGCTAAGGACTGGCAGAAGTAGAAGAATGTGTGCTTTTGTACAGGTTCCAAATACGGTTTTCTTGAATATGTACTGATGTACGAGAAGTGGTGGGGAAACTTCTGAGAGGGTTATTTGATGAAAGGAACAGACCAAGCCAGGAGTGGTCACCCACACCTGTAACTCAGAACGGAGCAGGAGGATCTTGTTTGCAGCATGGGCCTTGTAGCGAAATCCTGTCTCAAAAAAACAAGGTAGATTTGTACTTGAAAGTACTTGTCAGCAGGGCTCACACTGAGCGAGCTGCCTGGGCAAGCTTCCTGTGGTCCAGCCTGGCCTATGACCAGAGGTGCTGGTGGAAACAGGCATGGCACGCATGCGAGCCAGCTCCTTGATGTGAACGTCGGCAAACTGTGGATTGGTGGAGCCAGATGACAGTAGCAACAGCCTGGTCTTAGTGTACCCTATTGCAGGGCAAGCAATTAATCTTGAGCTGGGCATGATGGCACACGCCTTTAATCTCAGCACTTGGGAGGCAGAGGTTGGAGGATCACCATGAGTTCAAGGCCACCTGAAACTACATAGTAAATGCCAGGTCAGCCTGGGCTACAGTGAAACCCTACCTCAAAAAAACAAAATAAAAAACCCCGGGTGTGGTGCCGCACACCTTAATCCCAGCACTCAGGAGGCAGAGGTAGGAGGATAGCCGTGAGTTTGAGGCCAGCCTGAGAATACAGTGAATTCCAGGTCAGCCTGGACTAGAGTGAGACCCTACCTCAAAAAAATAAGAAATTAATTATCTTTTTGGTTTTTTGTTTGATTTTGATTTTAGTAGATGAGCCTTTAGTTATAATTACTACCCATATTATATGAATTAATGGAATTCACTGAGATCTTGATCTACTCCAGCAGCATCTGACATTAAACTTACTGTAGCTGAATATAGATGAAATGGGCTTAGTGTCTCTACACCTCTCAAATCTGCAAATCTAGAAAAGTCTTTTTTGGAGTAGAGGCATTGCAGGATAACATGAATAACCTGGGGTTGTTTTTTTTTAATATTTTATTTATTTATTTGAGAGACATAAAGAAGGGGGGAGAGCATGGGCGCACCAAGGCCTCTAGCTCTGCAGAGGAACTCCAGACACATGCGCCACCTTGTGCATCTGGCTTACATAGGTCCTGGGGAATCAAACGTGGGTCCTTTGGCTTTGCAGGAAAGCAAGCACCTTAACTGCTAAACCATCTCTCCAGCCCAAATAACCTGGTTTACATGAGCTCTCTGCATACATGTGTACAGTTTAGGAAAGAACCTGGAAGGATACCACTGTCTTAGCACATTTCTGTTGCTAATAACCTAATACCAAAGCAATGTATGGGTTTTGATCAAAATATATTATGTACATGTATGAAAATTATCAATTAAAAACAAAATGAGCTGGGCGTGGTGGTACACGCCTTTAATCCCAGCATTTGGGAGGCACAGGTAGGATTGCTGTAAGTATGAGGCCACCCTGAGACTACATGGTGAATTCCAGGTCAGCCTGAGCTACAGTGAGACCCTACCTCGAAAAAAGAGAGAGAGAGAGAGAAACAGGAAATGAGGTTTATTTGGGCTTACAGTTTTGGAGGTCCAATACTGAGGGGCTGCATCTGTGATTACCCACTTTCTGGCCTTATCTCAAAGTGGTGCATGGAATCACATGGCAAGAGTCAGGGAGATTTGCATATGTCTGGTTCGGTTTCTTTCTCTTACTACAAAGCCACAAGCATTTAACTTTTGGAGTTTCACTCTGCTAACTTTATCACCTTCCGAAGGCCCACCTGTGATCACTACAATGGGTTAATATCACACTGGCAGCCAAACTGTCCATAACTGTATGTATCTATTCTAATGAGTGTAAGCATATTTTATTGTATGATTTTTTTCTGTTGATTTTAGTCTTGTGTTAAAATGTCGTTGGATTGTATAAATAACTTTTTACAGGAAACATATTCAAGATTTAAACTGGCAGCGCAAGAACATGCAACTCACAGCTGGATCTAAGCTGAGAGAAATGGAGTCAAAGTGAGTATTTATGATTGCTTCCTGTTTTAGATTGTCTAACCCATTCTAAGCTTAGGAGTCAGTAAGATTCAGATGCAGTGTCACAGGTGTCAGTCGCTGTTCTTGTGGCTGCCTTTTACTGTTTATGACTCTGTCCTTTGCTGGAGGGAAGGCATAGAAAGCAACCAGAGTTACAGACAAGAGTTGAACTACCACTGCATGATACTGGTCTGAAAGCACCATGTTTTTCTTTTCTTTCTTTTCAACTTAAATTTTTTTTTTTTTTTTTTTTGCTTATTTGAGAAAAAGAGAGGGAGAGAATGGATGTGCTGGGGACTCTTGCCACAACAAATGAACTCCGGATGTGTGTGCCACTTTACATCTGGCTTTACCTGGGTACTGGGGAATCGAATCTGGGAGCCTTCAAACTTTGAAAGCAACCATTGAGCCATCTCTCCAGCCCCAAGCACTATATTTTATTTTTTGTTTATTTACTTGAGGTAGGGGGAAGGGGAGAGAGAGAGAAAGGGCATGCCAGGGCCTCCAACCACTGCAAACAAACTCCAGACGCATGCACTCCCTTGTGCATCTGACTTATATAGGTCCTGGGGAATCGAACCAAGGTCCTTTGACTTTGCAAGCAAATGCCTTAATCACTAAGCCATCTCTCCAGCCCTGTATTTACTTTTTTAATCTTCTACTTTGCTAGATAACTTGCTTGTGTTTCAGTTTTTCTTCTTTTTATAAAATATTCTATACACACCCATAATTTATACAACTCCTTAAGTATAAGATGGGTGTGATCATGTGCTCCTATAAGGCTAAGGCAGGAGAATCATGAGTTCGAGGCCAGCCTGGGCTACATAGTGAGTTCAAGGCCAGCCTTGGCTACAGAACGAGACTGTTTCTACCAAGAAATGAAAGAAGGAAAGAGGGAGGGAAAAGAAAAGAATATCCATACATATAGTCATCAATTTTTGTGTCATTTCTCTCTTATATTTCTCCATCTTCGCCCTCCATGTTCCCTGTGTTGTCATGTGTGTGTGTATTTTCACTTTCCTATCTGTTCTAAGTCTCTCTTCTGCTGTTCCTGCTTACTTTTTTACTGAGTTCTTACCGTGAGACAATTAAAGATTTACATGCAATTATTTAAAAAAAAAAAAAAAAGTACCCTTCAAATTATGCCCTGTTCCCCCCAGTGAAAAGTTTCAAATGTTATTGTCCTGAATGTGACTGTATACATATTTAAAATAAAGTCTAAAAGAAATTTTACATCGAGTAATTTCTGCTTTTTCCTTTTAAAACTTTTTTCCCTTTTTCTAGCTGGGTGTCTCTGGTGAGTAAGAATTATGAGATTGAACGGACTATTGTGCAACTAGAAAATGAAATCTTTCAAATTAAGCAGCAACATGGAGAAGCAAACAAAGAGAACATCCGGCAAGACTTCTGAACAGCTGAGCTGGCAGCTAGAAAGAAGAGGGGTTAGGCTTGGGCACATGCCAGGCCTCTGAACTCTGATCTATTGAGAAGAACCTCTCAAGAAACCATTGATGATTGTGGCTACTGGTGTTAACTCTGTTTGTATGTCTTAGCAAAATAAAGATTTTTTTCAGCATGGTAGTATTTTTATAGCCATAAGAAACTAGGTTTTTAGAGTCACTATAACTTTAGAATAACACTGTTTTTTTGAATTTTTTGTTTGTTTGTTTTTGGCTGCTTGGACCATCATATTTTGTAGCTAAACTTTTGTTTAAGGCTTCCAACATGTGTAAGAAGCTGGAAACTGGATTTATGATTTTGTCTAATAAAGAAGTAGTGCTAAGTATTTTTACAATGACCAATGTGATGATTTGCCTTGGTTGAGAGACACATAGAAAACAGTGTGAAATGGGCTGGTGACACTGGCTATACTGGACAGTATGGATTGTTCAGGGGCCTTGGAAATTAGTTTGCAAGTAGACATTTGGAAGTTTGAGAAGATGCCTAAAAGCTTAGAATGCTTGGAGAAATTTAATGGGTGGTTTTGGGCAGGCTTAGAAGACCAAATGCTGTCAGAGGTGCTGACAGGAAAGGTTATGATGGCAATTGCTCTAAAAGCCACTGTGGCAAGGAATTTGTATACCTTTTGTCCATGTCCTTGGGTTTCGTGGAGGCTGAGTATAAAGACAACAGACTGATCTGGTTTAGGAAAATCAAGTAACAGTATTCAGGCTTTGGCCTAGGATTCACTGGCTCCTTGTAGCCAGTTTTATAATGAGAGTCAGAGCAAAAAGTGGAGTGGAAACATTTGAAAAGCGTGTAGCTTGGCCAGGAGAGAAACATGTTTGAAAATGGTGCCGAGGTGTGTGTAGTTGCTAGAGAAATCATTGCCGTTCATGGAAAGCAAAGCCAGGTATGGCTGCTTGTGCCTGTGGCCCGCCCCAGCACTTGGAGGTAGAGACAGAATTGCCATGAATTCGAGGCCACCATGGTTGCAAGGTGAGTTCTAGGTTAATCTGGGCTATAGAATAAAACCTGTGTCAGGGCTGGAGAGATGGCTTAGTGGTTAAGCGCTTGCCTGTGAAGCCTAAGGACCCCGGTTCGAGGCTCGGTTCCCCAGGTCCCACGCTAGCCAGATGCACAAGGGGGCGCACGCGTCTGGAGTTCGTTTGCAGAGGCTGGAAGCCCTGGTGCGCCCATTCTCTCTCTCTCCCTCTCTCTGTCTTTCTCTCTGTGTCTGTCACTCTCAAATAAATTTAAAAAAAAAAAAAACCTGTGTCAAAGAAAAGAAAAACGTGTTTTTCTCCTTAATCACAAGACTCCACCCATAGGCACAAAGGTAGTAAAGTGTAAATTCATTTCAAAGACTGCTTTAGAGTGATGGCTTAGTGGTTAAGGCATTTGCCTGTGACACTTAAAGACCTAGATTTGATTTCTCAGCACCCATGTAAGCCAGAGCACAAGGTGGTACATGTGTCTGGATTTTGTTTGCAGTGGCTGGAGGTTCTGGCACTCCCATTCTCTCTTTCTGCCTCTTTCTCTGTCTCTCAAATAAGTAAAAACAAACAAACAAAAAAAAGACTGCTTTGGGAAGATAATCCTGAAAGACCCTGCCTGCACAGGGCCATCCTGGAAATTGTTCCCATGGTATTGTTCACCATGTGCAGTCATCAGGACATTTGGTGGCAGCTGCAGCTAGGATTAGAATTGGCCCCAGTACACTGTGGCGCCTATGTGGTGCCAGTTTTGTTGGCATGCAGAGTACAAGAGTTAGGGGTTAGGGAAGCTTTTCCTGAGATTTCAGAGGAAAGCCTCAGAGGCCGGGAAGTGCTGGGTCGGTGTCTGAAGCAGCCTGTGCTGGTGAAGCCAGAGCTTTAGCGGAGCTCCGGAATTTGGAGCTGTTGGAAATGTGAATCCCGGCAAGGCAGCTGTAGGCAAGAAGCAGAGCCACCCTGAGAGTGATGGCACTGCCACCGGAAGACGGGTGGGGAGCTGCCTGAGGCCTTCGAGCCTATCACCACTGGGTACCTCGTGCCAGTCACCAAGCTGTGATTCAGTGTGTGCCCTACTGTGTTTCAGTCTTTCTCAGTACACTTCTTCCTTTCTGTGCTTCTGCTCCTCCTGGGAATGGGAGTGTTTGATCTGTGTGATCACTTAGAAATGTACTTTTCGTTTGATTTTTACAGAGGCTCACAGATAAGAGTTTCCTTTGAATCCCAGAAGAAATTGTTAACTTGGTTTTATTTTATTATTTGCACATGCGTGTGCATGCATGCACGTACATGCCAGAGTCTTTTACTGCTGCAAATGAAAACCAAGTGCTGGCACCACTTTGTGCATCTGGCTTTGTATATAAAGGTGCTGGAGAGTTGGACACAGACTGGCAGGCTGTGCAAGAAGGTTCCTTTAACTGCTTAGACTCTCCTCAGCCCCCAGAGATTTTAAACTCAGACTTTTGAACAATGAAGGACCCCTTTAGGGGAATTCTTGGAGGTGCACTGAATGCACTTTGCATTGTGAGATAGATGTGAGCCTTTGGGGGCCAAGGGCATATGCTAGTTTGGCTCTTGAATGGCCCCCAAAGGCCCATGTGTTGAAGGCATGGTCCCAGCCTGTTGTGCTGAGAGGTGATGGAACTTTTAGAAACTTTAGATCCTTGAAGGAGATACTAGGGCCATGACCCCTTCTCTGATTCCTTCCTTCCATAAGGGGTGCCCCTTCCCCGCACACTGCCGCCACCATGGTGCCCACAGCAACTGTGCCACCCATGGGTTGAGATCCTGGAAACCATGAGCCAAAATAAACCTGGTCGTTCTCACAAGTTTATCCCCAGTAACTGTCACAGCAACAGAAAGCTAACACACCAAATAAGACAAAAAATACAGTGACTGTATGTTACTATCATAGTAACAGTTGCATCAGGCTTACTGTGCCAAACACTACAGAGCTAGGTTTGCATGAATAAAAATCATTTGAGGAGCTGGGTGTGGTGGCACACCTTGGAGGCAGAGGTAGGATCACCATGAGTTTGAGACCACCCTGAGACTACATAGTGAATTCCAGGTCAGCCTAGGCTAGAATGAGACCCTACCTCCCCTTCCCCCCCAAAAAAGAAAATTGTTTGAGGGAGTGGGGGAGGTGGTTCACTGGGTGAGTGCTTGCTGAAAGCAAGAGGCCCTGAGGTCATTGCAAGCTAGGTGTGGCCATGTATGTCTGTAACCTGGTCCTGCAGGAAGCAGAGGCAGGAAGACCTCTGGGCTCACAAAAAAACCATAGTTGTGTTCAGAGAGGCTTCATCTCAAGGAAATAACACAAGAGAGGGAGGACACCCTATATGCTCTGTGCTCTGAGCACCAGCAAGTGTACGTGCATATGTCACTAACAAAAACCTCAAAAGAAGGTGTGGGAGGCAGAGGTAGGAGGATCGCCACGAATTCAAAGACCCCCTGAGACTACGTAGTGAATTCCAGGTCAGCCTGAGCTAGAGTGAGACCCTAACTCACACTCCGCCCCCAAAAAAAAGGCATGGCTGAATATTGTGTTGTTTAGTCAGTGCTTGACACAATCACACACCAAGCAAAGTCAGCTGTTTAATTTTATTTATTCTGAGAGAGAATGGGGCAGAGGGAGAGAGAGAATGGGTGTGCCATGAAATCCAGCCACTGCAATGAACTCCAGATGCATGTGCCCCCTTGTGCATTTGGCTTATATGGATACTAGGGAATCAAACCAAGGTCCTTAGGCTTTGTAGGCAAGAGCCTTAACCAATAAGCCATCACTCCAGCCCACAAAAGTCAACTTTTAAAATGGTGGTGTACTTGTTTTTGTTTGTTTGAGGTAGGGTTTCACTGTAGCCTAGGCTGACCAGGAATTAATTCACTATGTATTCTCAGGCTGGCGCTGAACTCACCTTCTACCTTTGGCCTCCTAAATGTGAGATTAAATTAAATGTGAGATTAAAGGCATGTTCCACCATATCTGGCATACTTGTTGGTTTGTTTTTTAATGGACTATCATCATTAATTAAAAGCAAGTCCCAAAAACTGGGTGTGAGGCTGGGCGTAATGGCACACACCTTTAATCCCAGCACTGGGGAGGCAGAGGTAGGAGGATCACCATGAGTTCGAGGCCACCCTGAGAATACATAGTGAATTCCAGGTCAGCCTGGGCTAGAGTGAGACCCTACTTCGGGGGGTGGCGGGGGGGGGGAAGCTGGCCATGCTGGCAAACGCCTTTAACCCCAGAATTTAGGAGGCTGAGGTAGGAGGGTTGTTTGAGTCTCAAGGCCAGCCTAGAACTACAGAGTGAGTTCCAGGTCAGCCTGGGCTAGAGTGAGGCCCTACTTTAGAAAAGAAAGAAAAAGAGAATAAAAAGAAGTATGAGCTAAAAAAAGAAAAAAGTCTCAAGAGCTGGTGCTACTTTTCCTGTATACAGATGTGTAATAGACACCTTAAGTAAACCCAGTCATGGAGCTGAGAAGTGTCAAGCAGCCAGGTTTTTGATCCTGTAATCTACCTCAGAGTTGTTTATTTCTTTTTTCCTTCAGTACTAGGAATTGAACTTGAGACTACATAGTGAATTCCAGGTCAACCTGGGCTACAGCAAGACCCCACCTTGAAAAACCAATAAATAAATAATCTATTTTTTAAAGATTCTTGGCCAGCCATTGTGGTACATGCCTTTAATCCCAGTATTTGGGAGGCAGAGATAGGAGCATTACTGTGACTTCAGGGCCACCCTGAAACTACATAGTGAATTCCAGGTCAGCCTGGGCTAGAGTGAGACCCTACCTAAAAAAAAAAAAAAAAAAAAAAATCCTGTCCAGTTCAAAACAAATAAGTACAGCTCAACAGTAGAGCACTTCCTTAGCATGCACGACCCCTTGGGTTCCATTAAAAAAAAATTGGCAGCATATTAGGGGCTAGTCATAATTATAAATCACTGAGTTCAACATTCCATTCAAAAAACATGAGGTTCAGCATTAATATTACCTAAGGGTTTTCTAGCTTGAAGTTGATGATCAGTGCTTTTGAAGGTACATACTCAAAGAAAAATGTGTATGATCCCATTCAGGAGCTTAAAGCATCTTTATAAAATATTTATTTATTTACAAGCAGAGACAGAGGAATGGACATGCCAGGACCTCTAGCTGCTGCACATAAACTACATGCATTCACCCCTTTGTGCATCTGGCTTTACGTGGGTACTGCGGAATTGAACTCAGGTTGTTAGGCTTTGCAGACAGGCGCCTTAACTGTTGAGCCATCTTCAGCTCCCAAAGTGTCTTTTACAGTATACTATTGAACACAGCATGCAATCAAAGTGGAGTTCATACCCAGAAGTTGAGTTTATCCATGTTTTGTGCAATATAATTTACTGGATTTTTTTTTTTTTTTTCTGAGGTAGGGTTTCACTCTAGCTCAGGCTGACCTGGAATTCACTATGTAGCCTCAGGGTGGCCTCAGACTCATGGCAGTACTCCTGCCTCTGCTGATTAAAGGCGTGCACCACCACACCTGGCTAGTTTACTGAATTTTTTGTGGATTGCCTTATAAATAACCGGAATACATCTAATCCTAGCACTCAAGAGGCAGAGGCAAGAGCATTGAGAGTTAAAAGACAGTCTGTTTTTTGAAGGTAGGGTCTTGCTCTAGCCCAGGCTGACCAGGAATTCACTATGCGGGCTCAAGGTGACCTCGAACTCACAGTGATCCTCCTGCCTCTGCCTCCCAAGTGCTTGGATTAAAGGAGTATGCCACCATGCCCAGCTATCAAACAGGTTTTTTTTTTAATATATATATTTTTTAGGGGCTGGAGAGATGGCTTAGCAGTTAAAGTGTTTGCCTGTGAAGCATAAAGACCCAGGTTCGATTCCCCAGTACCCACTTACAGTACCATGCACAAGGGGGCACATGCATCTGGAGTTGTTTGCAGTGGCTGGAGGCCCTGGTGCACCCATTCTCTCTTATCTCTTTCTATGTCTCTCAAAATAAATAAATTAAATTAAAAATACATATATGTGTGTGTATATATATGTGTGTGTGTGTGTGTGTGTGTGTGTGTGTGTGTGTGTGTGTGTGTTTTAATTGGCATACCAAATAGTAGGCTTCCATATGACTTATTCCCATAAGTTCATATTCCTCCACCACCCCCTTCTTTCCCTCCTCCTGACCCTGGCTAAGCCCTTTCCTCCCACATCACCCCTCTCTCATGTGTTCTACTTCCTCCCCACAATTCCTCCCCCAGTAGCACTCTTCTAGATTTCTAGCTTCTACAGACATGATCACTGAATAGCCACTAACCTATACATTTGAAGCTGGGATCCACATGAGAGAAAGCATGTGGCGTTTGTGTGTCTGAGTCTGTTACCTCACTCAGTATAACCTTTTCCAGTCCACCCATTGTCCTGAAATTTTCATAATTTCATTTTCTTTATAGCTGAATAAAATTCCTTTGTGAAGATATACCACACCTTTATAATGCACTTATCATCTAGGTTGATTGCATTTCCTAACTATTGTGAGTAGAGAAACACTAAATGTGGCTGAGCAAAATTCTGATGTACTGTGTGGGGTCTTTAGGGCATATACCCAGGGGTGGTATAACGGGTCATAAGGTAGTTCTATTTTTAGCTTTTTTTTTGGTAATATTTATTTATAAGCAGAGAGAGAGAGAAAATGGGCATGCCAAAGCCTCTTGCCATTGCAAACAAACTCCACATGAGGACTAGAGAGAGATGGCTTAGTGGTTAAGACCCTTGTCAGCAAAGCCTAAGGACCTGTGTTCAATTCTTCAGGTCCCACAAGGTGACGCAAGGTCACACATGTGCACAGGCTGGCGCATCCCTTTAGAGTGCAATTGCAGTGGCTGGAGGCCCTGGCGTGCCAATTCTCTTTCACAGACACACACCCTCCAGATGTATGCTCCACTTTGTGCATCTGGCTTTATGTGGGTACTGGGAATTGAACCTGGGCCATCAGGCTTTGCAAGCAAGCCCCTTAACTGCTGAGCCATCTCGCCAGCCCCTTATTTTTAGCTTTTTTGTTTTGTTTCGTTTTTTGTTTTCTCAAGGTAGGGTCTCACTCTGGCCCAGGCTGACCTGGAATTAACTATGTAGCCTCAGGGTGGCCTCGAACTCCCAAGTGCTGGGATTAAAGGCATGCACTTTTTAAGCAGGGACTCACTCTAGCCCTGCTGGCCTCAAACTCATAGTGATCCTGCTACCTTAGCCTCCCCAACGCTAGGATTAAAGGTTTCTGCCCGTACATCCAGCTGTATTCTAGATGTGTTTAGGCTGCCTTTTCTCTCCAGTGACCATTTCCTGTGCTGTGCAAAGGCTTTTCAATTTCCTGTGGCCCCACTTGTCAATTGTTGCTCTTACTTCCTGAGTGAATGGAGTCTGTTTAGAAAACCGGCTTTCCCTAAGCCTGCATTTCCTTAAACCGCTTAGTCTTATGGTGTGAACTTCGGTCCATTTGGAGTTGGCTTTTGTGCAGGGTAAGAGAGAAGAGTCCAGGTGCAGTCTTCTAATGTGGATATCCCAGTGTTCCGGCACCATTTGTTGAAGATGCTGTCTTTTATCCAGTGTATGTTTTTGGCTTCTTTGTCAAAAATCAGGTGCTGTAGTTGCCTAGACTGATACCTGGGTCCTTTATTCTATTCCATTGATTTATGTGTCTCTTCCTGTGTTAGTACCTCTTTTTATTATGATGGCTTTGTAGTATAGCTTGAAATCAGGTATGGTTATAAATTCCACCATGTTGTTTTTCCCCAGGATTGTTTTTGTCTATCTGGGTGACTTTTGTCCTTCCATGTGAATTTTAGGACTGTTTTCTATTTCTGTGAAAAATACTGCTGGAATTATGATTGAGATTACATTTGGTAGAGTGGCCATTTTCATATTAATTCTTCTGATTCATGAGCATGAGAGATCTTTTCATCTCGTGTCTTCCTCAGTTTCTGTAGCGTTTGAATGTTTTTATTTGTAGTGGTCTTTCTTTTTTTCTTTCCTTTTTTTTTTTTTTGAGGTCGGTTTCACTGTAGCCCAGGCTGACCTGGAAGTCACTACGTAGTCTCAGGGTAGCATCAAACTCACAGCAATCTTCCTACCTCTGCCTACCAAATGCTGGGATTAAAGGCGCACACCTGGCTCACTTTCTTGGTTAGATTAATTCCAGGACATGTTTTGAAGCTACTATGAATGGGATTGTTTCCCTGATTTCTTTCTCTGTATGTTTACCATTGGTGTATAAGAAAGTTACTGATTTTTATATGTTGATTTTTAGAAAAATGTTTTATTTATTTGCAAGAAAAGAGAGAATAGATGCACCAGGGCCTCTTGCCACTACAAATGAACCCCGGATGCATGCACCACTTTGTGCATTACATGGGTACTGGGGAATCAAACCCAAGCCATAAGGCTTTCCAAGCAAGCACCTTTCACCACTGAGCCTTCTCTCCAGCCCCGTGTGTTGATTTGTATTGTGCCATTTTGCTAAAAGTGCTCTCTAGTTTTCTGGTAGTCTTTCGGGTCTCTTATTCCATCTTCAAATAAGGGTGCTGTAACTTCATCCTGTCCTTTTTGTGCTTCTTTTAGTTCCTATCTTATCTTACTGCTCTGGCTAAGACCTCAAGTGTCAGGTTGAATAGGAGTAGAAAGGGGGATACATTTGTCTTCTTACTGATGGTAGTGGAATGCTTCAAGTTTTTTTTTTTTCCGTTTAGCATTATATTGGCTGTACATTTGTCATATATGGCCTTTGTTATGCAGATTTCGGCTTCCAGCACTTGGCCTTGAGATTCACACTGTTCTCAATTATATTTTTTGGAAGTAAGTTAATAAGACCTGCCTATATTCAAGGAAAGCAATTTAGACTTGATCTCAGGAAGAATTTGTATACTTTTTAACAAGTTGGCCACGTTTTGTTTTTTCTCTCTCTCTCTCTCACTGTGTGTGTGTGTGTGTGTGTGTAAGTGGAGGGTGTATATGTATGGATGTGTGTGTGTGCCATGGCATATATATGGAGGTCGGAGCATAACCGCACAGTGTTTTTGTCCTCTCCTTCCACCTTGTTTGAGATAGGGACTCTCTTGTTTGCCAATAGGTAGGCCAGACTAGCTGGTTAACAAGTTTTGTGATTCTCCTGACTCTGCCCACTGGGATTACAGATGCTTATGCTACTGTGTACCCAGTTTTATATGGGTGCTGGGCATGTGAACTGTGGTCAGCAGGCTTCAGAACAAATGCCTGAGCAGCCTCCCTAGTTCCAGACCTGCTTTAACATGTCCTCCTCCCTTTCCAGTAACCCAGTGTCTACATTGTCAGGTTGGGGAGAGCACAGTAGGCAGCCACAGTCACAACCTGGCGTCCTTACAGGAAGACACCTTCCCTACCAAGGAACATGTATGTGAAGACAGAGACTGAGTGGTGTTTGTAAGTCAAGGAATGCCAACGGTTTCTGCAAACCACCAGAAACTTGGATAAGGAGAACATGGCTCTACATGTGACTTTGGACTTGTAGCTTTCAGAACCATGAGACTACTTTTTTTGTTTTTTGGTTTTTCGAGGTAGGGTCTCACTCTGGCTCAGGCTGACCTGGAATTCACTATATAGTCTCAGGGTGGCCTTGAACTCATGACAATCCTCCTACCTCTGCCTCCCGAGTTCTGGGATTAAAGGCATGGACCACCACACCTGGGCTGTTATTTTATTTATTTAAGAGAGAGAATAGACATGTCAAGGCTTCTAGGCATTGCGAATGAAATCTAGACACTTGCACCACCTTGTGCATCTGGCTTTATGTGGGTACTGGGCAATAGAACCTGGGTCCTGTGTAAAAAATAAGGGAAAAAATGGTCACAGAAATTAAAATTCAGTAGAGAAGCTGAAACTAAAGTTGATTGATGAAGCAGGTATGATGGCATTCATCCATAATCCCAGTTACTCAAGAGACAGGACAGAGACAGGAGGATTGCAAATTGGAGGGCAGCCTGGGCAATAAGACCTCTCAAAATAAAGTTAAAGAGGATCTAGGGGGTGGAGATACAGTCAGTAGAAGAACATTTGCATAGCATGTGCAAAAAAAAAAAGTTAAAATTTTAAAAGTAAACTGCATAGCCAGGCATTGTGGAATTTGTAGTCCCAACTACCTGGAGACCAGGAGGATTCCAGAGACAAGGCTGAGAAGTCCCACGGCCGTGCTGCGTGAGGGGCGGGAAGTCATACCTCATGGCTCTGTGGTTCATGCGCATAGCAGGCCTTCTCTCACATAGTCTGTCACATGTTACACACAGCCGTGTGCTTCCCGTGCCCTGCTAGCACGTCTTAGTGTTACAGTGAGCCAGGTTTCCCCTCGGACACTGCACAGTGGCCCCCCGCAGTTCTAGGAGGCCTTACCAGTCGGTAGTCTAGCTTCCTGTTGCCACCAGCTTTATCATGTGCTAATTTTGCAATCTTTGAGTAAGGCCTTTTGGGCCTTTCTGCACTGTCCTGCCCTGCCTCAGCAAGATCCTGACTGAAAGGAGAAAAGTGAAAACTGAATACCTATAATTCCAGTACTCTAGCGGCTAAGGCCGAAGGTCGGGGGCAGGCTTGCCTCAGCTACGTAGTGATACCCTGTCTTAAACACACAGAAAAGGGACAGACTCCCAGAGGGTGGGACCAAAAAGAAATAGATGGGAAACAGAAACAATAAGAAAATAGGATCAGTTCCAGATTATCATTATCCAATGACTTGAACTTCCAGAAAAAGAGAAAATAGAATGGAAGAAATGACAAAATAATCAAAACTTTCCAGAACTTATTGATGCAAAACACAGCTCTCCCCTTCAAAGAGGATAAGAGAGTTTATTCCTAGCCAAATAGAAGGGGGTATGGCCCAGGGGCACAGATTCAAGTTGTTCCAAAGGACATATTCCAATGTGGAAGTGATTTCATGAGCTTTACATTTTTTTAAATTTATTTATTTATTCGAGAGAGAGGGGAAGAGAGAGAGGAAGAGGCAGATAGAGAATTAGTGCCAGGGCCTCCAGGCACATGCACCCCCCTTGTGTATCTGGTTTACGTGGGTACTGGGGAATCAAACTAGGTCCTTAGGCTTCGCAGGCCTTAATTTACCTTAACTGCTAAGCCATCTCTTCCGCCCTCATGAGCTTTTTATAATGGTAGAACAGATTAAAGCCCTAAATTAAGGCATTTACAGCATAGATTGGTGAGGACAGCTGATAGGTGGGTTACAGCAAAGTACAGGTTTTAGATGTTATCTAAGGACATCAGATTTTGGTTTGGTAGAAGCTTCAGATCTGTTAATACATTTCAGAGATTTTTTCTTATCATTGAAAAGATAATAGGACAGACATAGAGGTGGGGCAGTGAGTTGCTACTAAGGGGACTAAGGATAAAGATAATTTGGCCCTGGATCTACAACATTCCAGTTTACCACCATCTCTAAGCTCTGATCAGTCAGCCAGCCATGTAGACTCTTTAACATACATGTGCCTTTTCCTGGGGCCTTTCCAACTCAGGATATGAATTTCTAGGTCTCTGTACATTGGATGAAAATACACCAAAGCCAAACTATAGTTTTTGTGAATTTTCAGAACATCAAGCACAAAATTAAGATGGCATGAGCTTTCAGTGAGTGGAGACTGTTACATATTAAAGATCAAGAATCCCATTGTGGCCTAGAGAGATGTCTTAGGGGTTAAGGCACTTGCCTGTGAAGCCTAGGTATGCATGTTCAAATCTACAGGTCCTACTAAGCCAGAGCCAAAGTGATGCAAGTGTGTAATGTCGTAATGTGCCACAAGGGGGCACATATGTCTAGAGTTGGTTCACAGCAGCTGAAAGGCCCTGCCCCCCCCAAAAAAAATAAAATAATAATAATAATAAAATGATCCAAATGTCTGGCTAGAGAGTTGGGTCAGCAGTTAAGACACTTGCCTGCAAAGCCTAATGACCTGGGTTCGGTTCCCCAATACCCACGTAAGCCAGATGCACATGGGAGTGCATCTCTCTCTCTCTCTCTTTCTCTCTCTCTCTCTCTCTCTCTCTGTGTGTGTGTGTGTGTGTGTGTGTGTGTGTGTGTGTGTGTGTGTGTGTGTGTGTGAATTAATGAATAAATAGAATCCCAATGTCCAGATGTGTGTCCTGGCACACACCTATAAACCCAGCAGTTGGGAGACTTTGTAGGATGATCTCAAGTTTAAGGCCAACCTCAGCAACACAGGCAGACCTTATCTCATAAGTAAAATAACAGGAATGTCCTTAGAGTTCTCAACAACACTGGAGGCTGAGAACTAGTGAAGCAGTGCCCTCAAAATTCCTTTCTTTTTAAATATATTTATTTATAACTTTTATTTTTGTTTTGAGGTAGGGTCTCACTCCAGCCCAGGATGACTTGGAATTCACTATGTAGTCTCAGGCTGGCCTTGGATCTCACGGTGATCCTACTACCTCTGCCTCCCAAGTGCTGGGATTAAAGGCACATGCTACCATGCCTGGCTTAAATATATTTATTTATTTGAGAGAGAGAGAGAATAGGTGCGCCAGGGCCTCCAGCCACTGCAAATGAACTTCAGACCCATGCGCACCCTTGTGCATCTGGCTAATGTGGGACCTAAGGTTTCAAACCAGGGTCCTTTGGTTTTGCAGGCAAACGCCTTAACTGCTAAGCCATCTCTCCAGCCCCCAATTTGTTTTTAAAATATATTTGTATTTGTTTATTTGCAAGCACAGAGAGATAGAAGAGGCAGAGAAAATGGGCACTACAGGGCCTCCAGGCACTGCAAATGAACTCCAAATGCATGTGCTAGTTTGTGTACCTGGCTTTATGTAGGTACTGGGAAATTGAACTTGGGTAATTAGGCTGTGAAGGCAAGTGCCTTAACCACAGAACCATCTCTCCAGTCCCTCTTTAAAAAAATTTTTTTTTCTTTGTTTGCAAGCAGAGAGAATAGAAGACAGAAAGAATAGAATTCTTAAGCAAATTTATTTCTAACCGAGTACTCTGTACATAGCTAGATTATCAGTCAAGTTGACACATGGCCATCTGAATTTTTTTGTTTGTTTTGTTTTTTGAGGTAGAGGCTCACTTTGGCTCAGGCTGACCTGGAATTCACTATGTAGTCTCAGGGTGGCCTCGGACTCACGGTGATCCTCCTACCTCTGTCTCCTGAGTGCTGGGATTAAAGACGTGCGCCACACCCGCCCAGCCTGAAATCTTAACATTATTTCCTTCTTAGTATCATTTCTCAAGGAGCTACTGCAGAATGTCTTTATAGAAAAGTAAGGTCACTGATGAAAAAGCCTCTCAAGATTGTATCACTTACTGTATCAGAGACAACTGGTTCTGACTGGAACAGTGAGAGCTGCTGTCACAAAGATACCCACTTTCACTATGCCATCCTTTTACACTGAGAGACACGCCCAGGTGAGCTTGGTCCTCATCTGACCTGTGCTTGGCTTGTGCCCACGATGTCCTGGGAGGTTCTGATTCTTCCCTCCCTAACGTGTCCTGTTCTTTTCTAAAAAATATGTTATTTTTAAATTTTAGTTATTTGAGGGAAAGAAATATATATATATATATTTGTGTGTGTATATATATATGTATGTATATAGAAAGAGAGAGAGAGAATGGGTGCACCAGAGCCTCTAGCCCTGCAAACGAACTCCAGACACATGAGCCACCTTGTGTATCTGGCTTACGTGGGTCCTGGGGAATCAAACCTGGGTCCTTTGGCTTTGCAGGCACGGGCCTTAAACATTAAGCCATCTCCCTAGCCCTTTTATTTTTATTTATTTATTCGAAGGAGAGAAATAGGGAGAGAGAGAATGGACTCTGTCCTATTATTAAAGAGGTTAGAAGTAGAAAATTCATATTTCATTCCAGACTTCATTCCCACCAAGTATAGAACACCAGGTTGCTTTTCCATCCTTGCCAGAAACCTCCTGACAGTGCTAAGCCCCCTATTTCCCAGAACCCAGTTATGACTTTTTTTTCCTTCTGATTTCTCACACATTATGTTCTTTATTTTTATTTATTTATTTATTTGAGACACAGACACAGAGAGAGAATGGGCATGCTAGGGCCTCCAGCCACTGCAAATGAACTCCAGACGCATGTGCCATGTGCAACTGGCTTATGTGGGATCTGGAAAATTGAACCTGGATCCTTAGGCTTCACAGGCATGTGCCTTAACTGCTAAGCCATCTTTCTGGCCCACACAGTATGTTCTTTTAACTGTCAGGAACACTAAACCCAGAGAAAGACCTACTATTGCTCAGTGTGTTTTTTTTCCCCAGAGAACTTACTTTTCGGCCAATCATAAAAATAGTGTCTTTTGGGCTGGAGAGATGGCTTAGCGGTTAAGCGCTTGCCTGTGAAGCCTAAGGACCCTGGTTCGAGGCTCGGTTCCCCAGGTCCCACGTTAGCCAGATGCACAAGGGGGCGCACGCGTCTGGAGTTCGTTTGCAGAGGCTGGAAGTCCTGGCGCGCCCATTCTCTCTCTCTCCCTCTGTCTTTCTCTCTGTGTCTGTTGCTCTCAAATAAATAAATAATTAATTAATTAAAAAAATAATAGTGTCTTTTCAGATAGTTAGGCCTTGCTTGTGCCATGGTTTTTGTAATAGTTATCTTTCATGTTCTTTTATATGAAGATGGTGTGCTAACCTTAGTACTGTCCCATAAAGGTGACCAGACCCCAAACCAAGAGCCTGTGAATGTGTTACTTTCAGCCACAGGAAGTACTTTGTAGATGTGCTGAACTTTGCTTAAGTGGAAAAAATGATCGTGGATTATATGGGTTGGTCCAATATAATTACAAGGATCTTTATAAAACTCAACTGGGGGCTGGAGAAGATAGCTTAGCGGTTAAGGCGTTTGCCTGCAAAGCCAAAGAACCCAAGTTCAATTCCCCAGGACCCACGTAAGCCAGATGCACAAGGTGGCACATGCATCTGGAGTTGGTTTGCAGTGGCTGGAGGCCCTGGTGCACCCATATTCACCCTTCTTCCCTCCCTCCCTCACTCCCTCTCTCTCTACCTCTTTGTCTCTCTCTTTCAAATAAATCAATAAATGAAATCTTAAAAAAAAATCAACTGGGGGCTGGAGAGATGGCATAGCGGTTAAGCGCTTGCCTGTGAAGCCTAAGGACCCTGGTTCAAGGCTCTGTTCCCCAGGACCCACATTAGCCAGATGTACAAGGGGGCGTACGCATCTGGAGTTCGTTTGCAGTGGCTGCAAGCCCTGGAGCGTCCATTCTCTCTCTCTCTGTCACTCCTAAATAAATAAGAATAAACAAAAAATAAAAATGAAAAATAAAATATAAAAACTCAACTGGGAGTCTGAGAAGAAGATGCTAATTTGGTTTTGGAAATGAAAAGGTGCTATGAACCAGGGAGTGCAGGTGGCTTCTAGAACACTGGACAAGACAAGGAACAAATCTTCCTGGTGTTCTCAAGCTCAGCTCTGTAATCTGTTTCAGACATCTGACTTCCAGAACTATAAAGGAAATCTTTACTTTAGGCAACATAGTTTGTGATCAGTTGCTGCCACACAGTAGGAAACTAATATAAATAACTGTAAAATAGTAATAGATGGTTGATTAGTTGTTTAAGTTTGCGTTGATTATTGGCAGTTCAAAAACGCAGCAGCGAGCTGGAGAGATGGCTTTACTAAGTTAAGTTAAGTTAAGTTAAGTTAAGTTAAGTTAAGTTAAGTTAAGTTAAGGAACTTGCTGGCAAAGCCAAAGGACCCAGGTTTGATTCCCCAGTACCCACATAAAACCAAATGCACAAGGTGGCACAAGTATCTGGAGTTCGTTTGCAGTGGTTAGAGGCCCTGGCACACCCATTCACTCTCTCTATCTTCCTATTTCTCTCAAGTAAATATATAAATGAAATATTTTTTATTTAAAAAATGCATGCAGCATAGGTTAGTGCTTCTCTCACCTGGGTCACAGAAGCTTGTTTTTGCAGTTGGTGGTGACTTCTAAGGGGACACAAAACTTGTCAAAGTGCTGAGAATAATTGACTGTGCAGAGCTCAGTGTTAATGTGTGACATCTCTACCACCTCTCCAAAGCCCAGAAAGCACTGTGGGAGCTGGAGAGATGGTTAACAGTTGAGGCATTTGCCTGCAAAGCCAAAGGACTCAGGTTTAATTTTCCAGGACCAGATAAGACAGATGCACAACGTGGCACATGTATCTGGAGTTCATTTACAGTAGCTGAAGGCAGTGGAGCAACAATTCTCTCTCTCTCTCTGCCTTGTGTCTCTCTCAAATAAAATAAATATTTAAACATTTAACATTGTGGAAGGCGGGGCAGAAGCATGTGAGCACCAGAGGGTGGGAAGGAGTGCCATGGGGCATTGTCTTCTGGACATGCCGGTTGCCCTCATGACTTCATAGTGACTATTGCTGCCTGTGCAAGAAATAAATAGTATGGGGTCCATCATCATTCCATCACAGATGGTGGAGAAGGGCAAAAACAAAGCAGAGGAAAAAGCAAAAGAAAAAAGTTCATCCAAGTAGCAGGGGCACGAGCTAGAAAGGAGAAGGTCTTCAGTGGAAAGGGGAAGGGAGACAAACGAAGCGAAGGGGGAGGAATTGTGATCAAAATATAATATATGCACGTGTGACATAATAATAAGTTTAGGGTGGAGGCTAGAGAGATGGCTTAGCAGTCAAGGCACTTGCCTGCAAAGCCTAAGGACCCAGGTTCAACTCTCCAAGTCCTACTTAAGCCAGACACGCAAATTGATAGAAGTGCACAAGATTGCATGTGTGCACAAGGGGTTGCATGTGTCTGGAGTTCCATTGCGGTGGATGGAGGCCCTGGTGCACCAATTCTCCCTCTCTCTCTCTTTCTCTCATAAAAAGCAGTCTGTTGGGCTTGCCTCATAAAAATATGCTTAAGGTGGCTGGGATAATGGCTCCGTGATTAAAGGCCCTTGCTTGCAAAGCCTGATGGCCCGGGATTCTATCCCTATTAACCACATAGAGCCAGATGCACAAAGAGGCACATGCTTCTGGAGCTCATTTGCAGTGGCAAGATGCCCTGGTGTGTGTTCTGCCTCTCAAAAATGTTTAAGCGGGTTGGGGACATGGCTCAGCTTGCCACTTAAGCACGAATTCCTGAGTTCAGCTCCCCAGCAAGCTGCATGCATGCCTATGACTCAGTCCTGTCAGGAGTCGAGAGCGGGTGTCACTGGGCCTCACACAAACAGCAGCTGGTTTCGAGAGGAAGCATGCAGATTGACCCGTAGAGGAAGGACAGAGTAGAGGATGGACACCTGAGATTCTCTCTGGCTTCTGTGTGTGCAGACATGGCACATGTAGACCTGCACAAAGGTGCATGCACCACATAACACATTACATCACACACATAGTACACACATGCAGAAAAATAAATGTGTATGCACCACATAACACATTACACTGAACACACAGTACACACATGCAGAAAAATAAAGTTTCAAAAAATACAGGCACTGGGAGTTGAGGCGTATGCCTTTAATCCCAGCACTCAGGAGGCCAAGGTTGGAGGATCACTATGAGTTCAAGGCTAGCCTGAGATGACATACTGGATTCTGTCAGAGTGAGACTCTACCTTGAAAACCAAAAACCAGAAAACAATAACAACAACCACAAATGCACACAAAGGCTGGGGTGGTACACACCTTTAATCCCAGCACTTGAGAGGCTGAGATAGGAGGATCACCATGAGTTAGAGGTCATCCTGGACTACAGAGCAAGTTTCAGGTCAGCCTGGAACTGGTGAGGCCCTACCTCAAAAACAAAAAGGAGGACTGGGGAGATTGGTCAGTGGTTAAAGCATTTGCCTGCAAAGCCTATGGACCCATGTTCAGTTTCCTAGTAGCCACGTAAAGCCAGATGCACAAAGTGGCACATGCATTTGAAATTAGTTTGCAGTGGCTGGGGGCCCTGGTGCACCCATATTCATTCTCTCTCTCTCTGTCTCTCTCTCTCTCTGTCTAGCTGTCTCTTTCTCTCAAATAAATAAATATATTTAAAAAAGAAAGAAACAAAGAAAAAGAAAATGCAGGGGCTGGAGAGATGGCTTAGCTGTTAAGGTGCTTGCCTGCAAAGCCAAAGGACTCAGGTTCGACTCCCAGGACCCTCATAAACCAAATGCACAAGGGTGCGCACGTGGCTGGAGGCTCTGGCACGCCCATTCTCTCCCTCCCCCTGCCTATTTCTGTATCTCTCAAATAAATAAATAAAAATAAACTATTTTTAAAAAAAGAAAATGCAAGAAAAAAGAAAAATTATTCATTCAGAAGCCTATTTGAGATAGTCACTGTGTAGCAGTGTTTTTTGGTTTGGTGCTGAGGTTCAAACCCAGAGCCTTGCACATGCTAGGCAAGTACTCCACCCAGTGCCTGTAACCAGGAGGTGCTATTTTTATTTACTGCCAGAACACATGTTACAAAGAGAAGCCCTACATTTCTTTTAATTTCTGTGTGAATTGGTTGGTCAGTATGAAACCAGAACTAAGTAAGGACTGGGAAGATGGCTCAGTGGGTAAAGGCTTACACTGCAAGTGTAAGGACGTGCGTCCGATCCCTGGTGCCCCCAGGAAAATGCCTGGCATGGCAGCATGCACCCATAATCCCAGCCCTGGAGGGGCAAATGCAGGCAGATTCTGGGGTTTGCTTGTGGGCCAGTCTAGCTGAAGTGGTGAACTTTAGGCCGCTGAGAAACCCTGTCTCAAAAGATGAAACCTAAAGTTGTCCTCTGGCTTCCAGCTGCATACATGCATCCCCACAAACACATGCAAAAGAAAAGAAACAAGATAAGCACTTGGGTGTGGTAGTTTGTGAAAGGTCCTGGTTCTGTCCCCAGCACATGAGTGCGTTTGTGTGTGCACGTGCATGCACACTCAAGATAAGCTAATGGGAAACTTTGTGAACTCCTTTATGAGTAGAAATTTACATTTTGTTGTACTTTGCTTCGTTACCCTAAGGACTTGCACATAAAACACTAGATTCTCTTTGTTTCCACTATCTTTAGAATATGCATTTCTGCATGTTAGAATTTTCTTTGCAGTGGTGGAAAGCTTAAACCTTAAAATCCCCTCAGCAGTAAAGGGGATTTGTTGGTTCATTTGACTGGCGAGGATGGAGGAAAAGCTGGCTGCAGGGTAAATTCTAAAATCCAGGTCACTGTGTTTCATCTGCCTTTTTCTCTGTTCTTCTCTCCTGGCCTTACTGCCCCCTCCCTCCTACAGCCTGAGTGACGAGCCAAAGCCACAGGCGGAACCAGCCGGGCATCAGCAGGATTAGCGCCCTGAGAAGACAGCAGGTACGTCGGTATAGCTCGGGCATGGTCTGGACTCCATGCCCCCGCGTGGGCTCAGGGCCGGGGCCAGGGGCTTGGGGTGGAGGACTGACGCTAGGAGCTCACTAGATGGGAGTGCCACCCCCCCCCCCCGAAGTCAGGAAGAGGAGAAAGAAGCTGGCAGGTGAAGATAGCATGTCTGTTAGGCTGGATCTTCCCTGGATCAAGAGATAACCCCTTCCACTCAGCTGGCCCACAAGGATAAGCTGCTCACCCTGTATTGCATGGTTTTTATTTTCATTTCCTTGGGAGAGAAATGTAAGACATATGTTACATTTATTATAGGATAACCTCTATGGTGGAAAACAAGGATGTTTTTAATGGTCCAATATATCGTTTGACCTAGAAAATAGCCAGAAGCCAATAGCTCTTCAGCATAACATAAAGAGCTCTTAAGAGAAACAAGTAATTAATTATTAACAGTAAGTTAAGGTCGGGGACTGGGCTGAGGTGCTAAGAATTGAACCCATGGCCTCAGACATGTTAGGCAAATATCTTAGACTCTACCACTGAGCTATACCTCTTTCCCAAGATGTGCAGTTTTTAATACTCTCTTTCTCTCTCCCTCCCTCTTTTCTCCTCTCTCTTTGCATTCTCCCCTGGGATGACGCAGCAAGATGGCCCTCTCCAGATGCCAAACCCTTGGCCTTGAAGTCCCCAGCCTCCAGAACCATGAGCCAACAAATTTATGTTCATTATAAATTTTTTAAAAAAGAAAAATTATGCTTTAAAGATTCAAAATTATCCTGTAATAATGTCTCTCACGTGGTTGTGTCTTTGAGAGGTAATGGATAAATCCAGAGCTTACTGTCTTGGTGACTAATTGTGTTGGGGACTGCTTGCCTCTATATTTTATGTCACCTCTATAATAATAAAAGTTCAGTTGGACATGTGTGCCTAAAAGCTAATTTCCCAGTTTTCCATCCAGCCATTTACTTATGGCATGTAACTGGTTGTGAACCGTGAGGAAGACACCGAAGTGATGTATGCGGCTTGTAGGTTTTGGCCTTAATTTCCACGTTTTCCAACCAGGAGTCTTGCGTGTAGATAATAATCGTGAATTACCACAGAGTTGTGAAAGTCAGACTGTGTCCTGTTCTGAGTTATGTCACGATGGTGGTTTTCAGGCAGTGCCTTGCCCTGACTGACTCCATTTTGTAAAGTGACAGTTGGCTGTCTTCTGAATGCAAGTGCCAAGGCAAAATGACTGTGCTTCTTGTTTGTGCGAGCAAACAACACTATCTGTCCAGCACAAACCATAAGGAGCAGACTGATAAGGTTTTTTTTATTAATGAAAATAAGAAAATTACCACTTGTGACATATCAAATTAAAACAAGAACACATAGGCACATGAGTATTTCAAAATTGTATCTGACACACCAGCCTCCTCCCCTAGATCATGTAGTGTGAGGGGCGCCTGACACTGGGCCATGGCTCCCTCTGAGCATATGCTGCATGCATCCGAGGGATGAACTCCCATTCCATCCCTGGCTGGGACTTCAGCTCAGTGCCGTCTTCAAGCTTGACCTGGGCTTGGCTACAGTTTGACAACTGTGCACCATAACAGCTCTGTAACTGCGTTCCGTGAACTCATCTTCACCTAACTCTGCGTGGCTCTTCGTGTCTGTCTCAGCTCTCTGCCTTTGCCTTCCCTGAGGTCCCTTGATCCCTGGGGCCACTTTAAACCTTAGATTTTCTATCATTGCACACCACACACACACACACACACACACACAGTACTTATCAGTGCGTGACATGTGATGTGTGATATGACAGCTGCTGATATTAGTGTTTAAGATTTGAATGGAGGGAGAGCTAGAGAGATGGTTTAGCAGTTAAGGTATTTGCCTGCTAAGTCTAAGGATCCAAGTTCAACTCTCCAGTACCCATATAAGCCAGATGCACAAGGGGTGCATGCATCTGGCCCTGGCCCACCAATTCTCTTTCTCTCTCTCAAATAAATAAATACATGCAAAAAAAAAATGTTAAAGAAAAGATTTGAATGAAATAGGAGGACCTCTGATTACTGTGGTCAAGATTACCAAGCAGAAAGCCGAGTGTGGTGGTGCACGTCTTTAATCCCAGCACTCGGGAGGCAAAGGTAAGTGGATTGCCATATTTATATTAAATGAATATGCAAAAGAATGGTAACTCTATTTTGTGAGATTTGGATATGGCATAGCCATTCAAATTCATTAAGGTGGGATTTTGCTGTATACTAACTGTTATGCCCACGGCACCCCCAGTGACCACCAAGGAGAACCAAACACGCATGCAAAGTCAGGGAGCTTTATTTCAGGCTTAAGCTCGGTCTCTTGACTTCACGAAAGCAGTCTATCCGTACAAGAGCCCCAAGCAGCAGGAGGGCAGGGTTTTTATAGGGATCTGAACATAGAAGAAGGGGACGGGTACATGATTGGTTGATTTAAACAGTAACTGCACTTGTACTCTTCTGATTGGCTTAGGATTTTGGAGGGCAAAGTTGGCGGGCAGGGGCTAGGGCAATTGAACTTATCTATGACTACAGGAATGTATGGTGTAAATCAGTTTCCAGTAACTGTTAAGCCCACCCTTACCAGAAAATAAAAACTTAAACCTTGCTGGGAAACAGAAACCTTAGGCCTACTGAGTACTCTGAAGTCTGTCATGGCGTCTATCTGGTTCCTGAGTCCTTCATTAGCTACACTTAAATGTCCTTTGACTTTTTTCATATTATCCCATACTTTTCACTGAGGCAAAAGTCTTCCTTTCAGTCTGCATTTGTAGCTCCTACGTTTTTATTCGCTTCCTGCATGCACGTGCACACTCATCTGGAGGTCAGCTGCAGTGGCTGCAAGCCCTAGTGTGCCGGCTCTCACTCTCTCTGATAAAGAAATAGTGTTTTTAAGTTAAAACATAGAAGAAAAAAATTAAGGGCTAGAGGGATGGCTTAGCAGTTAAGGTGTTTGCCTACAAAGCCAAAGGACCCCAGTTCAGTTTCCCAGGACCCACACTAGCCAGATGCACAAGGTGGCTCACGCATCTGGAGTTTGGTTGCAGTAGCTGGAAGCCCTGGCACACCCATTCTCTTTCTCCCTCCCTCTTTTTCTGTCAAGCAAGTAAAATATAATAAAGCAAAATAAAAAATTAAAAGAGCCTGGCATGGTGGCACATGCCTTTAGTCCCAGCACTTGGGAAACAGGGTTGCCATGAGTTCAAGGCCACCCTGAAGCTACATAGTAAATTCCAGGTCAGCCTGGGCTAGAGCAAAACCCAGCCTCAAAAAACCAAAAATAAAAAATAAAAATAGGGCTAGAAAGATGATTTAGCAGTTAAGCACTTGCTTGTGAAGCCTAAGGACTCGGATTCAAGGTTTGATTCCCTAGTACCCACATAAGCCAGATGCACAAGGGGGTGCATGCTTCTGGAGTTCACATACTGTGGCTGAAGGCCCTGGTGCACTCATTCTCTCCCCCTTTTCTCTCTCCCTCTTTCTCTGTTATTCTCAAATAAATAAATAAAAATTAAAAATAAATAAATAAAAGCTGGGTGTGGTGGTGCACACCTTTAATCTCAGCACTTGGGAGGCAGAGGTAGGAGGGTTGCTGTGAGCTTGAGGCCACTCTGAGACTACATAGTGAAGCCTATGGACCCCGGCCGAGGCTCGATTCCCCAGGACCCACGTTAGCCAGATGCACAAGGGGGCGCACGTGTCTGAAATTCATTTGCAGTGGCTGGAAGCCCTGGCGCGCCCATTCTCTCTCTCTCTTGCTCGCTTGCCCGCTATCTCTGCCTCTATCTGCCTGCCTTGCTTTGTCTGTCACTCTCAAATAAATAAATAATGAACAAAAAAATAAATAAACTAGTGTCTCTTTTCCTCAGCTTGCCAGGAAGATGGTGAACATTCAGACTGAGCGAGCTCACCAAAAGCAGCCTACCGTCTTTCAAAACAAGAAGAGAGTGCTTCTGGGAGAAACTGGCACGGAGAAGCTCTCCCGTTACTACGAGAACATCGGTCTAGGCCTCAAGACGCCCAAAGAGGCCATCGAAGGCACCTACATAGACAAGAAATGCCCCTTCACTGGTAATGTCTCCATCCGAGGGCGAATCCTGTCTGGTATGGTCACCAAGATGAAGATGCAGAGGACCATTGTCATCCGCCGGGACTATCTCCATTACATCCGCAAGTACAACCGGTTCGAGAAGCGCCACAAGAACATGTCTGTGCATCTGTGCCCTTGCTTCAGGGATGTGCAGATTGGTGACATCCTGACAGTGGGTGAGTGCCGGCCTCTGAGCAAGACTGTGTTCAAAGTCACCAAGGCTGCTGGCACCAAGAAGCAGTTCCAGAAGTTCTGAGGCTGAATGCCGGCTGACTCCCCAAACAAAAATAAAACTATTTTCCCATTCACAAAAAGAAATTTTAAAAATAAACGAATAAATAACCTAGCCGATGAAAATTAAATATTAGGCTCTGGAGAGATGGCTTCGCAGTTAAAGCACTTGCCTGAGAAGCCTGAGGACCCAGGTTTGATTCCCTAGTGCCACGTAAGCCAGATGCACAAAGTGGCGCATGCATCCAAAATTTGTTTGCAGTGGCCCATTCTCTCTGCCTCTTTTTCTCTTTTTAATAGGAAATTAGAAGTTGTATTCTATGTGATATAAAACAATATGCATATATTTGGTACATAATTACTTCGATTTACCTCAGGAAAAAGAAACAATGAAAAAGGGTTTATGAATCTCAGTTCCTTACGTAAAAAACACTGAACCAGTAATCACGTGCATGAGCAGCTACCAAGGCCTAAGCATATGACTTATACCTAGGAATCAGACCACCTGCATGAGCTCTGACTGCTTCTCTACAATTGCACCCTGAGATCCTAGGACATGTGAAAAGAAACCATGCCTCCATGATACGCGGAAAACCAGAAGACCCAGTCCATAATCGTCACACAGTATAAAAACCTTCGTCCTCTCAGTGCCTTTATCAAAGGTAATGTGTGCTCTGCTGCATCTACAGAGATCTTCACCTCCAGCTGTTCTTAAACACAAGATACAATTTGTAGGAACTTCCACCTGTTTCAGACTTTAAGATACTAAAAATGCACTCTAAGCCGTGCATGGTGGCACACGCCTTTAATCCCAGCACTTGGGAGGCAGAGGTAGGAGGATCATTGTGAGTTCAAGGCCACCCTGAGACTACATAGTGAATTCCAGGTCAGCCTGAGCTACAGTGACCTATCTCAAAAAACTTTTAAAAAAATGTACTGTACTGGCAAGTGTGTGGGTAAAAAAAAAAAAGGATTTCAATATAAAATGGTCACCATCTCTAGCCTCACCCATTTTACAATTTCAGGAGTTGAGACTTAATGGGTGTCTTGTGCCTAACCATTATGAATATGTTATGCCCAGTTCTCAGCGCCCCCAGCGACCACCAAGGAGAACCACACACGTATGCAAGGGCAAGGAGCTTTATTTCGGGCTTAAGCTCGGTCTCTTGACTTCACCAGCGCAGTGGATCCGTACAAGAGCCCCGAGCAGTGGAGGGCAGGGTTTTTATAGGGATCTGAACATAGAAGAAGGGGATGGGTACATGATTGGCTGATTTAAACAGTAACTGCACTTGTACTCTTCTGATTGGCTTAGGATTTTGGTGGGCAAAGTTGGCAGGCTGGGGCTAGGGGAATTGAATTTATCTATGACTACAGGAATGTATGGCATAATCAGTTTCCAGTAACTGTTAAACCCACCCTTACCAGAAAATACCTTAGACCTTGCCAGGAAACAGAAACTTAGGCCTACTGAGGACTCTGAAGCCTGTCATGGCGTCTGTCTGGTTCCTGAGTCCTTCAAATAGAGCTCAGTCTTCACTGTAATCCTCAGTGTCATCTCTTTGTTTCTTCTTCCACGAACATAAGAGATCAGTTCGTCCAACTTCAGCCATTTGTTTTTCCCAAGACTGGATGTCATTAGCACAACGAATTCTGTAATTCTGTCATCATTAGAAAGTTGAACATATACTTGCTTTTGAGAGGAAGGCAGAATTTTCCAGGCCTCATATACAAACTTTATCTTTTTTTGTTGTGTTGTGTTGTTTTGTTTAGTTTAGTTTTGTTTTTCAAGTAGGGCTCCACTCTAGCCCAGGCTGACCTGGGATTCCTATGTAGTTTCAGGGTGGCCTTGAACTCACCTGTCTCTGCCTCCCAGTGCTGGGATTAAAGGAATGCCCTACCTGCCCAGCCAGACTTCATCTTTTCCTATAACGTGTCACCCAGAGCTTCTTGATCTTTTCAGACATATAAATGTTATAAGCTGAGTGAGCTCTTTTTGGTTTCCCAAGCATTATTTTTTTTTAATTTTTATTAACATTTTCCATGATTATAAAAAAAAAATCCCATGGTAATTCCCTCCCTCCCCCCCCCACACACTTTCCCCTTTGAAATTCCATTCTCCATCATATTACCTCCCCTTCTCAATCATTGTACTTACATATATACAATATCAACCTATTAAGTACCCTCCTCCCTTCCTTTCTCTTCCCTTTATATCTCCTTTTTAACTTACTGGCCTCTGCTACTAAGTACTTTCCTTTTCATGCAGAAGCCCAATCATCTGTAGCTAGGATCCACATATGAGGGAGAACATGTGGCGTCCCAAGCATTATTAATTTTCTCCTTTTTTGCTAGCACAAGCTTTTATTTTTATTATTTTTATTTTTTGGTTTTTCGAGGTAGGGTCTCACTCTGGCCCAGGCTGACCTTGAATTCACTATGTAGCCTCATGGTGGCCTCAATTCAGCAATCCTCCTACCTCTGCCTCCCAGTGCTGGGATTAAAGGTGTGCACCACCATGCCTGGTTTAGCACATACTTTTAAAAATGTTTTTGCAGGATTTGTTTTCTTTAAAAAAAAAAAAAAAACAGGAAACATTCTCATATTCCCTTTTTATTTATTTGCGAGAGAGAGAATAAAGAGGAGACAGAGAATGGGCATGCCAGGGCCTCTAGTCACTGCAAACAAACTCCAAACACATGTGCCACCTTGTTCATCTGGTTTATGGTGGATCCTCGAACCTGAGTCCTCTGGCTTCACAAGCAAATGCCTTAACCACTAAGCCACCTCCCTAGCCCAGGATTTTTTTTTTTTTCAAAAGCTTCTTTCTGACTTGGAGCTGCCCAGCTCTTCCTTGTATACCCCGCAGTCAGCCTTATAAACAGCCTTTTTTTTTTTTTCCCCCCTGATTCAGGAAGGAAGTTCTTTCCATAATCCCCCATTTCTCTGTCTAAATTTTTCGCTTCTGGGTGTAGAGCTTTACAATTTGGATAGCTGGTCTCTAAAAAATCGAATGTGTTTAGTCATAGGTTTCTTTGGAAACTTATTACTGCTGGATGAAAACCATTTTGGACTACAAATAAAACCCTGGGGTTATTTTTCCTCTTTGCAATGACGAGACAAGCGGGTCGAGGGCGCCAACCCCGAAGGAACTACGATTCCCCGGTCCCTAGGATTTATTTTAAATCCCAGCCCTGGTCCTAGCAAGGACCATCCCATCCCGCATCCTGGGCGCCCGGGCGATGGCGGAGGTTCTCGGCACGGCTTGCGGGGTGCAGGGGGCCTCGGGGCGGGCAGCGCGGTGTCGGCCCGGGCCGTGAACCCAGCCCGGCGCCTCGCTGCTCTCCCCCGCCGCTCGCGCCAGCCTGCCCGGCCCGCCCAGCGTCCGGGCGCGGCCCAACCGGCCCAGTCGTGCCCGGCCGCCTTCCGCTGCCCCCCCCCAAATAAATAAATAAAATCTTAAAACTTAGTTAAAAAATAAATGTTGCCATGAATTACAACTCCCAAGTATCCTTCCAAATTCACTGAATTGAATCAATTACAGAAATATTTTAAAGGAAAATCAAATATCATATCGTTCTTGCGTACATCACTGCCTTCTTGTGTACAGGAGCATAATGTAGAGAGCATCTTTTCATGTTAATGCTACTAATCAATTGTAATTGGTGTAATTATTACATTGCTATTTTCTTCTAGCATTCATTATTGCTGAAAGCATAATTACAGCACAGGATATAATTTATTCTTTGGCAGCATGTCAGTTGCAGACCCAGCATCTTCAATGGATGTTTCCCTGTACAAAATTGATACGTATTATAAAGAACGCAATGTAAATCCATTACTTCAGTGTTGAAAATCTGATAATCTGTGAGCACTGAATATTATTTGTCTCTAAATTGCATCTATTAATCTTTTTGAGGAAAGAACATTTAAAAAACAAGATATCAAAAGGACAAACAAATTAGCATAGGCCATTGGCAATGTCCATGATCAGCTTCCCCACTTCCACCCCCTTCTTTCCCTCTGAAAAGCTGCATCAGCCATCTTAGCCGGGTCTTTGAAGTATCCTTTCCAAGAGCACTGACCACATTACCACCTTTAGAAAGGCAGCGTTCTGTCCCATTGACTGCCTCTATATATATGCACAAGGTACTGGGTCATAATCCCCTCCCAAAACCCTCCTCTACCCCCTCCCGAGCTCCGCTCCACTGACCTCCTTCTTTCCAGCTAGTCCCTCCTCTATTTTCATGTCAACCTTCTTTTGTTACCCTCATATTACGTGGTTCTTGTGTAGATAGAATCCACCACTGTGAGGTCATGAATGCTACAGCCACTTTGTGTCTGGAAGACAGCATTGCAAAGCCTTTGGTTTTCATATTCTTTCCCTGAGCCTTGCTGTTGGCCATTTTTATTCAGTTTTAATTTCTATTGTTTATGACCTTTTTGTGGTTTGTGTTCAAGACAGGGTCTCACTAGTGTAACCCAAGCTGTCTTCAAACTCATGACCCACCTGCCTCAACCTCCTGAGTGCTGGAATTACAGATGTGTACCGCCACAGCTAACAGTCACTGAGCTTTTAAAGTAAAACAAAGTAATGTAACCAAACATAGTGGGTCACATCTATAATCCTTGCACTTGGGAGGCCAAAGTAGGAGGATACTCATGAGTTTCAGGTCAGCCTGGGCTAGAGTGAGACCTTGCCTCAAAGAAACAAAAGAACCAATGAAAGAAGCAGAGGAGAGCTGAACGCAGTGGCGCACGCTTTTAATCCCAATACTCAGGAGGCAGAGGTAGGAGGATTTCTGGGAGTTCAAGGCCAACCTGAGACTCCATAGTGAATTCCAGGTCAGCCTGGGCTAGAGTGAGACCCTACCTCGAAAAACCAAAAGAAAAAAAAAGAGACAGAAAGAAATAGGGGAGAGCCGGACATGGTAGCTGGTAGCACACTCCTTTAATCCCAGCACTCGGGAGGCAGAGGTAGGAGGATTGCTATGAGTTTGAAGCCACCCTGAGACTACATAATATCGAATTCCAGGTAAGCTAGAATGAGACCCTACCTGGAATTCACTATGTAGTCTCAGGGTTGCCTCAAACTCAATGGCAGTCCTCCTACCTCTTCCTACCTAGTGCTGGGATTAAAGGTTTGACCCACCATGCCCGGCTATTTTCTTTTTAATAATTTATTTATTTATTTGGGGGAGAAAGTGAGAGAGAATGGGTACACCAGGGCTTCCAGCCACTGCAAACAAGCTCCAGATACATGTGCCATCGTGTGCACCTGGCTTATGTGGGTACTGGGGAATCAAACCTGGGTCCTTAGGCATTGCAGGCAAATGTCTTAACTGCTAAACCACCTCTCCAGTCCAACTTGGACCTTTAAACATCTGCCCACACTGTCCTTCTTTGTCTAATCAACCCACATCTGTTCTCCTTTCCACTGAGCAGTTGCTCTGCTCTCTTCTTTGGATTTGCAGCCCACAGACCATGCCTCAAAATTCACCCTTTAGTGCATGCATGCAGTGTCCATCAATACCAATGCCTGACTGAGTTGGGAGAATTACATTCCTGGTTCTGTAGGAGGAGGGTATGCAAAGAAACATGAAACAGCCCCATTTGTTTTAAATTAGACTAATGTTTATTGTTCTCAGAACTGGACTTTTTTCTCAAAACTAAAACATTTTCTTCTTTTGTGTTTAACGAAGTATTGCTAGCTGATGCCAGTTTGACACGGTGAGAGATGTCAGACTGATGAATGGTGTGCAGCCTGATTTAAAACCAAACCCTGCAAAAAATATTTTTTTTTAAAAAGGGCTGGAGAGATGGCTTAGTGGTTAAGTGCTTGCCTGTGAAGCTTAAGGACCCCAGTCCGAGGCTTGATTCCCCAGGACCCACTTTAGCCAGATGCACAAGGGGGCGTATGAGTCTGGAGTTCGCTTGCAGTGGCTGGAAGCCCTGGCGCACCCATTCTCTCTATCTCTCTTTCTCTCCCCCTCTGTCTGTCACTCTCAAATACATAAATAAAAATGAACAAAAAATATACTAAAAAAACCCAACTCTGAACCCTCTTAAAGAACACTAAAACAAACAAAAAAGAAAAAAAATAAAAAAAGAACACTAAAACATATTTTACATGCAAAAAAAGTCACCCTTTAGTTATAAATCATCTCCATCTCCAGTGTGTGTGTGTATGTGTGTGTGTGTGTGTGTGTGTGTGTGTGTGTGTGGTACACTAGGCTCCTCAGTAACATGAAAGCTACTGTGGAGAAGAGGCTGCGCCTTATATCTTCCTACAGCAACACAGCATCTGCCATGGTAATGAGCCCATGACAAGCTCTGAATAGACTGAGAAGTTTTAGAAAACAAAAAGGACTCCAGAGATCATTTTGATCCAGCCTCATTTTACAGATGAGTTTGGAGAGAGACTCAGAAATATGAAGTTGAAATCTTTCTCCAAACACCTACATTGCTGTCCATCTTCCGTTCATTGCTGTCTACTTTGTGCTGCCGTGGTCTTCCGGCCTGCGCTGCGACCTATGTGGTTCTATAGGCGGCTTCTCTTCTGCTCAGTGCGTGAATGCTGGTGTTCCCTAAGGCTTTGCCTTGATCAGCCGTCTAAACCACCCATCTCCCCAGGCATCAGGAGCCACCATTACAGTCAGTGACTCGCTTCCCTGTATCTTTGTCCAGCAGTGTTACAAGTGACATTTCCACCTCAGTGTCCAGCAGATGCTTAGACTCCAGGGGTCTTTGGTTCCTCCTTCCAGTATTTTAACTGGTCACCAAATCAAGCCATAACTTTCATTCTGGAAATGCTACAGGAGGCTGATATCTGTTCATTAACGTTTGTGACAAAGTCAGGTCCTTATTAACACATCATTTCAGGAATAGCTTTTTTTTTTTTTTTTTGGTTTTTCGAGGTACAGTCTCACTCTAGCTCAGGCTGGAATTCACTATGGTGTCTCAGGGTGGCCTCGAACTCATGGCAATCCTCCTACCTCTGCCTCCCGAGTGCTGGGACTAAAGGTGTGTGCCACCACACCCAGTTTAGGAATAGCTTTTATTTTTTTAAATTTATTTTTGGTTTATTTTTACTTATTTATTTGAGAGCGACAGACAGAGAAAGAGGTAGAGAGAGAGAGAAAGAATGGGCGCGCCAGGGCTTCCAGCCACTGCAAACGAACTCCAGACACGTGCGCCCCCTTGTGCATCTGGCTAATGTGGGTCCTGGGGAATCAAGCCTCGAACCGGGATCCTTAGGCTTCACAGGCAAGTGCTTAACCACTAAGCCATCTCTCCAGCCCTAGGAATAGCTTTTGCCCTATAAGTTTGGTAAGTTTATTTGTTTATTTATTTATTTATTTTTTGCCATTTGTTTTATACTTAGTTTTTCCAAGGTAAGCTTCCTTCCCCTTAAACATAATCTAATATGGTAGTTCATTTGTTTAAAAATTATTTGGGTCGGGGAGGCGCTGGAGAGATGGCTTAGCAGTTAAGGCACTTGTCTGCAAAACCTAAAAATCCAGGTTTGATTCCCCAGGACCCACATAAGCCAGAAGAACATGGTGGTGCATGTGTCTAGAGTTCATTTGCTGGAGGCACTGGCATGCCCATTCTCTCTCTCTCGCACGTGCTTAAATAAAAATAAATAATTTTAAAAATCATTTTTTGGGGCTGGAGAGATGGCTTAGCGGTTAAGCGCTTGCCTGTGAAGCCTAAGGTCCCTGGTTCGAGGCTCAGTTCCCCAGGTCCCACGTTAGCCAGATGCACAAGGGGGCGCACGCGTCTGGAGTTCGTTTGCAGAGGCTGGAAGCCCTGGCGCGCACATTCTCTCTCTCCCTCTATCTGTCTTTCTCTCTGTGTCTGTCGCTCTCAAATAAATAAATAAATAAATAAATAAAATCATTTTTGGTTCTTCATCACCCATGACTAAATCTAAACAGTACTAGGAGCATGGTTCAGTGATAGACTACCGGCCTAGCATGCATGAGGGCCCGAAGTCAATCCCTAGTACTGCAAAAAAGTGTGGTGCACGTTGTTAGGAAATTGCTAAAGAGGTGGACACAGAAGGATCAGGAGCATAAGGCCAGCCTGGGAAACAAAATCTAAATAACTAGAGTTGAGGTAGCTCAGTGGCAGAACACTGGCTCAGCATGAATGAAGTCCTGTGTTAAATCCCTAGCACAGGCATAAATTAAAAAAAAAAAAAAGGTTTGCAAAGCTTTTAAGAGAAAAGCAGATTTTTTTGTTGTTGTTTTTGTTTTTGTTTTTTGAGGTAGGACTTACCTAGAATTCAGTATGTAGTCTCAGGCTGGCCTTGAACTTACAATGATCTTCCTACCTCTGCCTCCCAAGGGCGAGATTAAAGGCTTAAAGGCATGCACCACCATGCCCACCTTGAAAATCTTGATTATCACTTAGTTATTATGTGAACTTAAATTTATTTACTGTTCCAAGTCTCTTTCCTGTGTGAAACATGAACACAATGGGAGGGGGAGCCAGGGGAACCTGAAACTCAGGCCAGCTAGACCGGCATTGGCAGTGGCAGGAGACCTGTCTCAAAGAAGGTGGAAGACCAAGGCTCAGGGTGCATTGTGGAAGAGGTGGCGGAAAGAATGCAAGAGCCAAAGGAAGGGTAGACTCCTTACAATGTGCTCCTCCAGACACAAAATGGCCTGGATATCCATGACCTCACAGTGCCTGACACTACCTACACAAGACCATCATAATAGGAGGAAAAGATCATGACATCAAAATAAAAGAGAGACTGATTGAGATGAGGAGGGGATATGATGGAGAGTGGAGTTTCAAAGGGGAAAGTGAGAGGAGGGAGGGCATTACCATGGGATACTGTTTACAATCATTGAAGTTGTCAATAAAAAATGAAAAATAAATTTAAAAAAAAATGTTAAAGGTGGAAGACGAGGATGACTGAGAGCTCCCTCTAATGCCACCTGCACCCTAGGTCACCTGCTAACGTGCAGAAAGTGCGTGGGATGGTGACTGGCACATATTAAGTGCTGCTATTCTGCCTAGAAATTTCCTCTACCACAGTAGTCCATTACTTATAAATTAAAATTTTCTCAAGTTCTCAGGACAAACTGTGACCAGTTTCTTTGCCAGAATATCACATTGAACAGCCTCTGGGCCAAGCTTCCATGGTCTGCATTTCTCTTGGCTTCTGGTTTCCAATTCCCACCAGAGTGCCCTGTTAAGCTCTGCTGACAGTATTGTAAGGCTTGTCTAGTCTAAAGGTCTAAATCCTTCCACATTCTTCCCACAAATCAGCTCCAAAACACTAACAACCACATGATCAGGTTTATCACAATAATGGAAACCACTTGCTGGTACCAATCTTCTAAGTTACTATCTCAGTGCTGGACAAAAAATACCCAAGCAAGCCCGGCATGGTGGTGCATGCCTTTAATCCCAGCACTTGGGAGGCAGAGGAAGGAGGATCACCATGAGTTCAAGGCCACCCTGAGACTACATAGTGAATTCCAGGTCAGCCTGTGCAAGAGTGAGACCCACCTCAAAAAACCAAAACCAAAAACAACAAAATACCCAAGCAGAAGCAGCTAAGGGAAGGAAAGAATTTATTTAGACTATTTAAAGGCAGATGCACAAAGCGGAGCATGTGTCTCCAGTTCACTTGTTGTGAGGCCTTGGTGCCCATCATGACTCTTTTCAGTCTGCCTCAGTCTCTCTCTCTCAGATAAATAAATAAAGATATTTAAAATAAGGTGCGGTGGCTTGAGGCTTGGAGGAATGGGGGCGGCCTAGAGAGCAAGCCAGAGGAAGCAGTGGAGGCCCCAGCTCCAGAGACACGGCTCTTGCGGCGCTGTCCTTCAGCGGAGCCATCGGGCTTGCTTTTCTTTTTTGGGGGGGAGGGGGTGCTTGCTTTTCTTATGCTAGGAGGTGCATGGGAAGACTGTGGCGTTTACTGCCCTTGTTCGTCCTGATTTTCCATGCCGTCTCCCCAGCCCCCACTGCATCGCCAAAAGAGTCCCATATGATTCTGATGCGACCAGTAATGCCTGTCGGGAACTGGCATATTTCTTCACTACTGGGGTTGTTGTCTCTGCCTTTGGACTGCCTGTAATTCTTGCCCATGTGGCTGTGATCAAATGGGGGGCCTGTGGTCTTGTGCTGGCAGGCAATGCTGTGATCTTCCTCACGATTCAAGGCTTTTTCCTGGTATTTGGAAGAGGAGATGATTTCAGCTGGGAGCAGTGGTAGCACTTGCTTCTGGTGGTTTGTATGGTATGTACATGCCCACGTTTATATTTAATGTGCTGAGTTTTTATACCTTCATATCATGACCATTTTAAGGAAGATGTCCTAAGCAAAAGATGAGTTCTATTCCCAGCATTTACTCAAGTTGGATTTATTGTAGGTTTGGCTGTGCACATAGTGCTGCACTCATACAATGTATTAAAACAGCCTCATAGGTGGCCACTTATGCAGGGCTTCTACATCATTTGTCTGGCTTGTGCTTAGGTAAGCAAAAGACACTGAGGCAGGTCTTATAGCCCGGAAACAGAGTTGGAATTCTGTGTGCTTTAGACCCTTTTTTTTCAAAATGTGGTCCATGACCAAGTGCATGCATTTCTCCTAGGAGCAGTCTGAAGCCCCACCTCAGGTGCAGGGAACTTTGATGAGTTTCCAGGTTTATCACATGAAGTTGGAGAAGCGTTGCCACAGAGAAGCATACGTCACACCCATCTTCCTGTTTCCTCCTTGCTACCACTTGACCTCTGTGGGTGTTAACCTGCTTACGGGTTAAAAAAAAAAAAAAATTATTTTTCTTCTCCCTCTCACAGTGAGAACGGCTTCAGACTCTGGTGGTTCTGAGATGTTGAACACTTACAATCTGGGCTGTTTCTCATATTTTTGGAAACGTCTTAATAGGAAGCATATACAAATCACATGATCTGAAAGACATTGAGCGGCAATTTGAGAGTGCAGTATAAAATAACCCAAGAGCCCCTCTGGGGTGGAGGTTGGGCTGCAGCCAGTCTTCTGTAAGAGGAGGGAAGAATAGATGATATGTTTTGAATTTCCCTTTAAAATCCTACACTTCTCCCCAGCCCTTAAAAAAAAAACTTTTATTTTATTTTATTTTATTTTATTTTATTTTATTTTATTTTATTTTATAGAAAGAGGCAGAGAAAAGAGAGAGAATGGGCATGCCAGGACCTTCAGCTGCTGTAAACAAACTCCCAACACATGTGCCCCCTTGTGCATCTGGCTTATGTGGGCCCTGGGGAATTGAACCTGGGTCCTTTGGCTTTGCAGGCAAGCACCTTAAGTGCTAAACCATCTTTCCAGCTCCTACTTGGGGTTTTTGATTTGGCCTTACATGTAGATGACTTCTCCTTCTGAGGGAAAGGAGAGCCCAGTAAGCAAACAGAGGGTGATCTGCTTCATTGGCCTTACATGGGAGATCTATGCCTGTCCTTCATATTGACCTTCATGTCGCCTTGGTGTGAGTCACTGAGAAGCCAGGTCACGTTGGTTCCTACAATCAGTGCTTCTAGCTGTTCTTTTTGTTTAAGACTTATTGATAAACAGAATTTGAGAAAAGAAACACTTGATCAAAATACATTCGATGGAAGCATTAGTGTATGATGATACTCCCAGCCTGAGGTTTGTGACCCAAGTAACCAGAGCATCTTTCACACACTGGTGTCATATTGGCACCAGCAGAAAAAAGGACAATGTGCAATGTTTATTTTGGCCTTGTGTATGACCTTAAGTTTTCAATATTCTGTGTACATACAGAATTATTAAAGTTCTTACTTCTAGTTTTACATTAGAAAAATTTAGATACTTATCATTTTAACTAGCATTTTTAATTATGACACCAGCTTTTATTGCATTGTAATAAATTTCACTTTTAACACCAAAGGGGAAAATAAGATATTTAAAATAAATAAATAAGACATAAATCTAAAATGCTGAGGGAGAGGATATAAAAGCAAGATATTAAAGCACAATGCAAGCAGAAGAGGAAAACCAATTTTACAGATGCAAGGATGCTCATCCTTAAAACAACAGTGAAGAAAGCAAAATATAAAAATTAAAAAGTGAGCCAGGCATGGTGGTGCACGCCTTTAATCCCAGCACTACTTTGGAAGCCAAAGTAGAAGGATCATTGTGAATTCGAGGCCTGAGACTACATAGTGAATTCCAGGTCAGCCTGGCTTAGAGTGAGAACCTACCTTGAAAAACCAAAAAGAAAAAAGAAAAAAAAAAAGATGTCAAACATGACTTATATATACTATAATAAAAGATTTTATACTATATTTATATTATATTATTTGTATATATAAACAAAGATAATCTCAATAAGTAGTGTGACGATTAAATCACTATTGTCAATTTCATTCAGATCAGGAATCAAGAATCAAGAATCAAGAAACACACCTCTTAGGTCTGTGAGGACATTTCCAGGAAGAGTCAACTAGAGGAAATGACCGTCCCCACAAGAATGGCAGCCCTTTTGGTGGCACCCTATGTATAAAGAGGTTCCAGGAAAAAGAAGCTTTTTTTTTTTTTTTTTGAGGCAAGCCGAAGAGACTGCCTTTTTTTTTTTTTTAATACAAAAGTGTGTGTAAGAGAGAGAAGAGAGAGAATTGGCATACCAGGACCACCAGCCACTGCACTTGAACTCCAGATATGTGCATTCCCTTGTGCACATGTGTGACCTTGTGTGCATGTGTGACCTTGTGCACTTGCATTGCTGTGCATCTGGTTTACGTGGGACCTGGAGAGTCGAACATGAGTCATAAGGCTTTGCAGGCAAACACCTTAACCACTAAGCATCTCTCCAGCCCTCCACCTTAATTTTTAGTAAACCCCGAACTCCTTACTTTGGCTAGTGAAGCTTACTAGCCAGCCCTCAGGATCCTCTTGTCGCTGCCTCTCCTGGGCTGGAATTATAGGCAGATGCCAACGTACTCAGCATTTTACACAGATGCTAGGGCTTCAAACTCAGGTCTTCATGCACAGCAAGCACATTACCTGCTGAACACCCAAATCTAATTTGAAAACTATTTTTATATTTATTTGAGAGCGAGTGTGTGTGTGTGTGTGTGTACACACCAGAGCTTCTTGCCACAGCAAACAAAGTCCAGATGCATAAGCTACTTTGTGCATCTGGCTCTATGTGGGCGATGGGGAATTGAACTCAGACCTTAGGTTTTGCAAGCAAGTGCCTTTAGCTGCTGAGCCATCTCTTCAGCCTCAAATCTCATTTCTAACACTTGCTCATTTGAGTACTCCTTAATAAAAAATATATATAAGGTATATTCTAAAGTGATTTGTGTGCTCCTCCCTTTTGCTATGAGACTATTGGATATTGGATATGGGGTTTTCAGGTTCAGAGGGGGCTCCTCTATCCTGTGAACCTCAATTTTAGGTTCTTACCCATTTTAACAACAACAACAAAAAAAAAAAAGCTAAGAAAACAGGGCTGGAGAGATGACTTAGTAGTTAAGCACTTGCCTGTGAAGCTTAAGGACCCCAGTTCAAGGCTCAATTCCCCAGGACCCACGTTAGCCAGATGCACAAGGGGGTGCACGCATCTAGAGTTCTGCAGTGGCTGGAGGCCCTGATGCACCCATTCACTCTCTCTCTCTCTCTCTCTGCCTCTTTCTCTCTGTGTCTGTCTCTCATAAATAAATAAATAGATATATGAATAAATAAATAATAAACTAAGAAAACAGATCCGAAGAAGGATAAATCACCAATTATGGGTTTTATTTAGGGAGAATTGAAAACCAGGGGAAAGCTAGACAGACTCAGGTCACAAAGGAATTCCCCTCCTTGCCTGTCTGGAAAGGGAAATGGGAGAATGGAGAGATAGAGAAATCTCCAGGGGAGAAGCCCATGGAAATGACACACACATACATGTGATGAAGAACATGAGAGCCCAGGCCAAAAGATTCAGAATAAACACACACACAGGAGGTAAGGCATGAAAACACATGCCCTTCACCTTTGTACAGAGGAAGAGAGCTGAAAGAACAGAGCGCGAAGGGCCCACAGCTCAGAAGAAAACCATACATGGAACAAAGTGAAGCTGGGTGTGGTGGCGCATGCCTGTAATCCCAGCACTCTGGGAGGCAGAGGTAGGAGGATCTCTGTGAGTTCAAGGCCACCCTGAGACTACATACTGAACTCCAGGTCAGCTTGGGCTAGAGGGAGACCCTTCCTTGAAAGAAAATAAATAAATAAAAATTACCCTAGCCTCTAACTTCTCTTGGAAAAAAAAAAAAAAAAGATTAAGAAACACTTTAGATAGCTTTCAAGGTTTTTCAGTGATCTGATTGGCCAAAAATAATGTTAAGCAAACAAAACATAAGATCTAAAGTTTTCATTCTCTTTTTTGTTTTTTGAGGTAGAGTCTCACTCTAGTCCAGGCTGACCTGAAATTCACTATATAGTTTCAGAGTGGCCTTGAACTCATGATCCTCCTACCTCTGCCTCCCAGAGTGCTGGGATTACAGGCGTGCGCCACCACACCCGGCTTCTCTTTTATATTCTATCGCTACTGATTGGTTCAGCTGACTAGCTTTGTTTAATGATAGCCAAACATCATGGACTTTGTATAAACCAAATTACAATATTCTGATAGCTGGAAAAGTCTGATATTGGCAAAGAGTAGAGTTCATATATTTAAGGCACATGAGGCTGCAAAGAGTAAACTATGAGCAAAAGATATGCTAACAGAATTCAAAATAAACAAGAAATCTATATTATATAGTAACATTTTTGGCTTAAACATGAAATACTTTACAATTTTTAAAGCTCATCAGAATCGGGATACCTTTATAAAGTATTTTCTTATATATTTTTTTCTTTATGAGGAGATTCAGCACTTTTAAAAGCTAAAAATGATGACCACCCAAACTGTAAATCAGTTTCTGAAATTAATTCAGCTATATCTAGCATACCCAAAGAGTAGAGGAACTGGACTACACTGCCACGATCTCATGAAAGGAGATCCGCGCAGGGCGTGGTGGTGCACGCCTTTAACCCCAGCACTCAGATAAATGTGTTTAGCGTCTCCAATGTGGTCTGCTTACAAAATAGGTAAAGAGAGTAAATAATTCCTCTGTGAGATTTTTTTTTTGAGGCAGAGTTTTAGATATAATAACCTTATTAAATACTAATGAGCAAATTTTAACCTTAAGATTTAGTTAAAAACTTGACAAATAGAGGAACATAGCTAAATTGGTTGAGTATTCTAAAGTCAGTCTTTCACACCCATTATAATGACCACATCGTGAAGTTAAAAGTTTTAAATTTACAACCTGAATACCATAGCAGCCTGCTGAAAGCAAGGTTGTTAGTCTGATGTAAACCCAAGACTAATAATCATTTTATGTCCTCAAGGAGTCTGTAATCTGATCAAGTACTTTAAGACTTAACTTTGTGTCTAACCTGTTTAAGCTTACTCATACCTTCATTGACACACTTTCACCTTACAATCTATGTAACCAATCTGTAGCAATCTTTTTCACCAAACACTTAACATCCAACATTTAAAGTTTCCTCTCCAGCTTATCTTCCTTAGTCAGTTCATCTCATAACTACCAACAAAAACTTTCATTGTCCTTACCATAAGACTTTTATTCATCTTTTATTTTTATTTATTTGAGAGTGACAGACCAGAGAGAAAGGCAGATAGAGAGAGAGAGAATGGGTGCACCAGGGCCTCCAGCCACTGCAAACAAGCTCCAGATGCATGCGCTCCCTTGTGCATCTGGCTAACGTGGGTCCTGGAGAATCGAGCCTTGAACCGGGGTCCTTAGGCCTCACAGACAAGCGCTTAACTGCTAAGCCATCTCTCCAGCCCATCATAAGAATTTTATATGACCATTTAATTTTTATTTTATTTTATTTTTGTGTGTGTGTCCTCAAAAGGCCCTCTTTTGAAATAACCTTTTTTTTTTTTTTTTTTTTTTTTGGTTTTTCGAGGTAGGGTCTCACTCTAGCCCAGACTGACCTGGAATTCACTCTGTAGTCTCAGGGTGGCCTCGAACTCATGGTGATCCACCTACCTCTGCCTCCCATGTCCCGGGATTAAAGGTGTGCACCACCACGCCTGGCTTGAAATAAACTTTTTATAAAAGAGTAGACTAGACTTGATTTATGCTATTTACCCAGACTATACATATAGATTTTTATCATTTGTTGATTTTGGAACTTCTTTTCTTATAACTTTCCTGAAACACTTTTTTTTAAAAAAAACTATGAAAGCAGATTCGAACATTACTAGAATATTTAGAAATTTTCTGACAAACTCAATATTGAGTACTTCTAAATTTAAACATAAATCTTGAGAGGCTGTTGTCTGTTAGTACTTCCATAGAAGCACAGAAAGATAAAGTAAACTTAAAAACAGTTACAACATTCTTATAAGAAGTCCCCATCTGTTTGCAGCAGCTTGGGTTCACCCATCACCGTGCTGGGGCCAAGATCCTGAGATTCTCTGTGCCTGCAGCCCCTGGCTCTGCAAGGCAGGGCAGCTGAGAAAGAGCCATCAGGGATTCTCCTGGGGCAGCATAAACCCCAGAGAGCTCTGTGACTTGTCTCTCTGTCTAGCAATGAGACTCCCCTCTTCTTCCCAGGCCACCTGGCTTTCTGCAGATCAAGCCCTTGGGGGGAAAGCACTGAGTGACACATTGCAGGTGCATCTGCCTGGACTGGCCTAGAACTTAACACTGCCAGATCTACTTCTTACCCCTGGGGAATACGGTGGGACAGATTAACCCCCTCTTTTTTTTTTTTTTTTTCCGAGGTAGGTTCTCACTCTAGCTCAAGCTGACCTGGAAATCACTCTGTAGTCTCAGGGTAGCCTTGCACTCACGGTGATCCTCCTACCTCTGCCTCTCAAGTGCTGGGATTAAAGCCATGCGCCACCACGCCTGGCTGAAACCCCCTCTTTGTTTTCTTCCTAAATTCCAAGGGCAGTTTTGGATTTCCCTCAGAACTACAAGGCAGCTTTCTTTTTCTTTCTTTTTTAATATTTTTATTTACTTCTTTATTTGAGAGAAAGAGAGGGAAAGAATGGGCATGCCAGGGCCTCCAGCTGCTGCAAATAAACTCCAGATGCATGTGCCACCTTTGTGCATCTAGCTTACGTGGGTACTGGGACCTGAACCTGGGTCCTTTGTCTTTGCAGGCAAGTGCCTTAACTATTAAGCTAGCTCTCCAGCCCTACAAGGCAGCTTTCTAATACTGTCAATTTACAACTCCTTATTTCTTTTTAAAAAATATTTAATTTATTTATTCATTTGACAGAGAAAGAGGGGAGAGAGAGAGAGAGAGAGAGAGAGAGAGAGAGAAAAGATAATGGGCGCACCAGGTTCTCCAGCCACTGCAAACGAACATGTGTGTCCCCTTGTGCATCTGGCTAATGTGGGTCCTGGGGAATCGAATCTGGGTCCTTTGGCTTTGCAGGCAAACACCTTAACTGCTAAGCCATCCCTCCAACCCCATATTACAACTCTTTAAAAGTAGAAGAATCTTGCATTTTTCCTTGCCTATGATCTTAATTACTTTCAGTGTTCCTTCTGGGGGACACTCACCACTAAAAGTAGGCCATGCACTCTAGGACAGTGGGCTTGGTGGAGGACATCCCCCACAATGAAATGGCACTGCTCAGAACAGAAATCACTCTGCAGCCACAGGGCTGTGAGCCACATACGTATTCATACACACACATTCATTTTAAGTGCACTTTTCAATAGATAACTATCTCTCCTTCACACATTCATTCATTCATTTATTCATTCAATGAATAAATGGGAATGCTATGCATTCCCATTTTAAGTCCTTTTCCATTTACAACTCCAAAGGCCAAAAACAAACCTTGAAATTACTTTGAATATAATTTCAGATCTCACATTGAGGACTTTCCAAAACCAAAATTTGACTAGTCTCAATTCCAATTTTCAATTTCCCCCAGGGTGGTCAGGGTGTCCATGTTGCCCAAGGATGACCTGTTTGACAACTGAGAGGTCGAAGATTCCCTCTGGTGGCCATCCTACAGCAAAGGATGTCTGCCAGTAAAATTTACAGAACTTCCTCAAAGAAAAGGCATGTCGCTGGTGACACATGGAGTTTATTTGCAGTGGCTAGAGACCCTGACGTGGCCATTCTCACTCTCCCTCTCTGTCTCTAATAAATAAATAAATAAAAATAAAATCTTTAAAAGTTTATTTATTTATTTATTTGAGAGCAAGAGAGAGAGAGAGAGGAAGAGAGAAAGAGAGAGAGGGAAAGAATGGGCGCACCAGGGCCTCCAGCCACTGCAAACGAACTCCAGACGCGTGCGTCCCTTTGTGCGTCTGGCTAACGTGGGTCCTGGGGAATTGAGCCTCGAACCGGGGTCCTTAGGCTTCACAGGCAAGAGCTTAACCGCTAAGCCATCTCTCCAGCCACCCCCCTTTTTTTAAAGAGTGTGAGCAAGTATTTTGCTCAAGAGTTCCAGCATTTGGATATCAACTGGAAGAGAGAAAGGACAGAGTCTGCCCGAGCCTTCTTTGAGCTGTGGCAGGAAGCGAGACAGGAAGGAGAGAGGGTTCAGAAAAGGAAGACGCCCTTGACAGAAAGCACAAAGCACATATCCAGAAGTGAGGACACACCACCTACACATACAACATATGCATGTACCAACCTCAGTCACGTCCACTATTGTTGCTAAGGAAGGGACTGATGATACACGAGCTGCGCCAACAGGCAACATGAACTGACACGAGGAAGTGGCGGAGCTCAGGGAGTCACACCGGAAGGCTGCTTAGGTTTTCATATAACGCAACATCGGAAAGCTGTGGGCCTCCAGTGAGTGTGGGACAGGAGGAAATCCCTTCCAGGGTGTTCCTTGGACCAGGGAGCCACAGACTTGATGGGTTCTCAGATCTAGCTGTTCCCTTCTTTTCCACTGAGAGTTCTTGTCAAGGGTTTCAAGAATCTCACCTTAAGGCTTAGAGGTTAAAGTGCTTGCCTGCAAAGCCAAAGGACCCAGGTTTGATTCCCCAGGATCCATGTAAGCCAGATGCATAAGGTGGTGCATGTGTCTGGAATTCATTTGCAGTGGCTGGACACCCTGGTGTGCCTGTTTTCTCCCTCCCTCTCTCATAAATAAGTAAAAATATTTAGCTGGGGGGGGGGGAAGAAAAGGCATGTCGCTGGAAGTCAGAGATAGGAGGATCACCATGTGTTCAAGCCTGCCCTGAGACTACATAGTGAATTCTAGGTCAGCCTGGGCTAAAGTGAAACCCTACCTTGAAAAAAAAGAAAGAAAGAAAGAAAAGAAAAGGCATCTCACATAGCAGCTAAGTCAGATGCCTGCTGTTGGGAGAAGGAAAACTTGCAATGGGCCAGCTGTGCAGCTTGTCTGTACCATGACATGATGGTGCGGCTGGTTTCCTAGGAGGATCCAAAACTGATAAGCACAAAAGGACAAAACATACACTAAGCAGAAAAACAAGGACACATGGCCATACACAGTCAGACCAGGGAATGGGGCGACGTCTCACCACCGCCTGGGATTTGGGAAGTAGGGCTGCATCCAGCCTTCCACGGGATCCCCCTCACCTCTGGAGGTTTTCAGGCCAGATGACTCTCCACTCATGGTGGGGTTGATGTCCTCTGATTGCCACTCCTTCCTTCCAGAGCCTGGAGAATGTCCCTGGGGCTGAGGAACGTGTCCCACCCCCAGAATCTCCAACCTACAGTCAGAGTACAGTTCCAAGAAATCAAGACTCTGTGAGACTAGATTGGGGGGTCAGCTTACTGGGAACAATATAATATCTCGCTGGGGCCTCCAAATGTAGCAAGTCCCAAATCAGAAATAAACAGAAGACCACCTGAATAAAAATTAAAAAGGAGGGCTGGAGAGATGGCTTAGCGGTTAAGCGCTTGCCTGTGAAGCCCAAGGACCCTGGTTCAAGGCTCAATTCCCTAGAACCCACGTTAGCCAGATGCACAAGGAGGCGCATGCATCTGGAGTTCATTTGCAGTGGCTGGAGGCCCTAGTGCACCCATTCTCTCTCTCTCTCTCTCTCTCTCTCTCTCTGCTTCTTTCTCTGTCGCTCTCAAATAAACAAATAAAAATAAACAAAAATTTCCGGGCATGGTGGTGCACGCCTTTAATCCTAGCACTCAGGAGACAGCGGAAGGAGGATCACTGTGAGTTCGAGGCTACCCTGAGACTACATAGTTAATTCCAGGTCAGCCTGGGCCAGAGTGAAACCCTACCTCGGAAAACCAATAAATAAATAAATTAAAATTAAAATTAAAAAGGAGAGTCTTTGTTAAGCTGGCTGGCATCTGTACCCTTACAGCAAGGAGGAGAGCAGCCCCATTCTACTTTTACAGTGAGTTTTTAAAGGCAAAAACCACATTCCTTTACAATAACCTACACCTTACTTTTCTTTTTTTTTTTTTTTTTTTTTTTTTTTTTGGTTTTTTGAGGTAGGGTCTCACTCTAGCCCAGACTGACCTGGAATTCACTATGTAGTCTCAGGGTGGCCTTGAACTCACAGCGATCCTCCTACCTCTGCCTCCCAAGTGCTGGGATTAAAGGTGTGCGCCACCACGCCTGGCTCCTACCCCTTACTTTTCGGTCATCCCCCACACCCGAATTATCCTTTGCAAGAGCAAGCAAGCACCAGTTACAAAAGCAGAATTTGGGCAGACGGAGCTCTAGATAAGGGCAAGACCAAACATCAGATGAAAGTTGTATGGAGAACCAGGCCACCTTGACCTCAGGGCAAAACTAACCTCAAATGTCTTTACTGGAATCATGCCCTCAGGCGTGTAGTTATGGCTCTGGATTAGTCTTTAATTTCTTATGGCTCCTGGAGAATGTCCAGATGAATGAATGGCTAACATGGCTTCCCTTAGGCCTGCTCAGCAGAGGTTGTTTCAGAACTAACTCTGTAGCCTAGGCTGGCTTCACACTCACCACGTTCCTCCTACCTCTGCCTCCCAAGTGCTGGAATTACAAGCATGAGCCACCACTACAGGCTCTCTTAATTTTTAACTTTTATTTATCTATTTATTTGTGTGTGTGTGTGTGTGTGTGTGTATATATACCCTTGCCTCTGCAAATGAACACCAGACACTTGCACCATTTTTTGTGTTTTGTTTACCTGGGTAGCTTGGGAATTAGACCCAATTCAGCAGACTTCCCAAGAAATCTTAACTGCTTAGAATTCTTCCCAGCCCCATCTTTTATTATTTACTTATCTATTTATTTTTGTTTTGTTTTTTTCAAGATAGGATCTCACTCTAGCCCAGGCTGATTTGGAACTCATTCTGTAGTCCCAGGCTGGGCTTGAACTCACAAGGATTCTCCTACCTCTGTCTCCAGAGTGCTAGGAATACAGAATGAATCCCAGGTCAGCCTGGGCTAGAGTGAGACTCTATCTCAGAATAAATAAATAAATAAGTAACCTTTAAATGTAAGATATTACCACTTTTCTTGTCAAAAACTAATTATATAGTCTTTTTTCCTACTACAGAGAAATATAAAAACAGTCCCATCATGAAGAGAAAATTTAACATAAAAGTTATTGACAAGGGCTAGAGAGATTGCTCAGTGGTTAAGGTGCTTGCCTGTAAGGCCTAAGGGAGAGGGAGTACAGTTAGGATGACTGCATCCTTGGAAGCAAAAAAGGCAGGAAAGTTTGCACTTGCAGGAAGTCAAAGACGATCTGGTTTCTTATCTCTGTTGCCTAGTTCCACAGACCTGTTTTTCCACGAATAACCAGGAGCCCTTCTGGGAGGGAGGTCTTTCATAGGATTTAAACATTGTGGTTGGTCAAGTTCAGTCCCTAGAACTTGTTGTCAGAACTAGCCTCTTGCTGAGACAGCCCCTGAGACTCCCCAAAGAGCATGTGGGGAGTGTGTACACGTGCACTACACGTTCTACACACACAGCAAAAAAAAAAAGTTAAATCATATTTATCATCTATATATGCATATGAGCACTACTGAAAAAGCAAAGAACCCCATAGCAATAATATAATAAAAGTTTTTGTTTGTTTGTTTTTTTGTTTGTTTTCCAGGCAGGGTCTCACTCTAGCCCAAGCTGACCTGGAATTCACTATATAGTCTCAGGGTGGCCTCAAACTCATGGTGATCCTCCTACCTCTGCCTCCCAAGTGCTGGGATTAAAGGTGTGCACCACCATGCCCAGCTTAATAAAAGTATTTTTAATTTATATAATTTAAGGATATTTTAATTTTGATAATTTTTTATTAGGATAATTATATAATCTCAGCAAACCCATCTTTGACAATTGTGGGAATACTTCTTATGGACCTTACAAATAACTTTTTTGGGAATACTTTTATGGGCAGCCTTTTTTAAATTTAATTTGTGGTTATTTTTATTTATTTATTTGAGAGCGACAGGCAGAGAAAGAGGCAGAGAGAGATAGACAGAGAGAGAATGGGCACGCCAGGGCCGCCAGCCACTGCAAACGAACTTCAGACGTGTGCGCCCCCTTGTGGATCTGGCTTATGTGGGTCCTGAGGAATCGAGCCTCGAACCGGGGTCCTTAGGCTTCACAGGCAAGTGCTTAACCGCTAAGCCATCTCTCCAACCCATGGGCAGCCTTTTTTGATAACCTCTTGATCGACCCTGTAACAAGTTAATCATACATTTTGAAGCCATTCAAAACTATATACTGTGTTCTTAAAGCATGTACTCAGCATAGATTTACTATAGTTTAGACTGCCTATGTCTTATACAGCCTAGACCTTCAATATTTATGAGGAATATGGTCATGCTAATGTGCTCTTTAATCTCCCCTGTGACCAGGCCCAGAGCAGTGTGTGTGCGCACATGTGCACGTATAATATGCAGTTAGTGTTAGGTCAGGACAAAATGGAGTCACAGAGGACAGCAAGAGGGTAGATACCAGGGAGTGGGTCATCCACATTCCCCAAGGAACCACCCAGCCATCATCCCTTCCTCACCTAACAACGCCCCAGGTCTGGGTGTCCTGCCTCTTATCTCTCAGGACACCAGGATACTACTGGTCTGATGTCACACTCTGGGTATCTTAGATCTCCCCTGAAGAAACCTCTCTTTTACTTCCTCCTTCCTCACCTTCCCCCAACTGAAGCGCTCTATAAAGCCCACTATCTGTAACCCCAAGGTGACCGCTCCACTCTTGAGAGTCAGTCCCGGCAGCTCATGTTTTTCCGGAATAAAAGCTTCCGTCTTTGCCTCAGTGGTCTCCGAGGTCTTGGTCACTCTGGAACCTTACAGTTAGATCTAGGACCACCACTGGAAGCAGCTCTGTTGGAAGCAATGAATTACCCACACAAACGCTGAAAGCACATGTGGGTTTAGACTGACGACATACGTGAATGGTGAATGGTGCATGTGTGTGTATTCTAGGTTATAGAGGTCCATAGACCCTGCCCTTATACCCCTTTCTTTGAATAATGGTTAAAGAATTTTTTTCTTTTTTCTTTTTTTTTTTTTTTTCAAGGGTCTCACTCTAATGCAGGCTGACCTGGAATTCACTATGGAGTCTCAGGGTGGCCTTGAACTCACAGCAATCCTCCTACCTCTGCTTCCCGAGTGCTGGGATTAAAGGCGTGCACCACCACGCCCGGCTGGTTAAAGAATTTTTTAAGACAATATTACTTGTTAGTTTCTTAAGTATCACAGATTTTGCTGTTCATTTAATAGACAAGGTATGTGCTTGCTCGAGAGCAGTGGGTTCATTCTTGGTTTAAATGACTCCAAGAGTCATTTTCTTTATTTCAGACACTGCTGCCCCATTTGAGGAACTTCTAATGACCTCCACAGACTGGCACCGTAAAAATCTCCAGTAAAGAAGGGAATTGTTTGAAGCTCTAGTCTTGCAATTTTGTCAAGTCAATTTGCTTTTGTTTTCTGCTTTCATTATGGGAACCGCGCGCGCGCGCGCGCACACACACACACACACACACACACACACACACACACACACACACACAGTGTGAGATTAGTTTTGCTTAAAGGAATTGGGGCTAAACCCTTATCTCTTCATTAACATATGAAAACACCAATTTAGCCAAAAAAAAGTAGGGTCTCACTTTAGCCCAGGTTGATCTGGAATTCACTATGTAGTCTCAGGGTGGCCTCAAATTCACAGCGATCCTCCTATCTCTGCTGGGATTAAAGGCGTGCGCCACCACACCTGGCAAAACACTTCTGCATTCTGTAATGACAACTCCCTCTTACACGACTGCTGACATGATTGAAATGTGTCAGAATGTCTGCACAGAGTAAACAAGGCTCTGATTCTGACAGCACCCCTATGGCGCCCTACTTTCTTTAACTGTGGAGCGGAGGGCCATTTCAGAAATAACATTGCAGGGCTGGAGAGATGGCTTAGTGGTTAAGAGCTTGCCTGTGAAGCCTAAGGACCCCGGTTCGAGGCTCGGTTCCCCAGGTCCCACGTTAGCCAGATGCACAAGGGGACGCAGGCATCTGGAGTTCCTTTGCAGTGGCTGGAGGCCCTGGCGCGCCCATTCTGTCTCTGTGTGTCTGCCTCTTTCTCTCTCTGTCTGTTGCTCTCAAATAAATAAGTAAACAAAAGAAAAATTTAAAAAATAACATTGCAGAGCTGGATAGATGGCTCAATGGTTAAGGTGTGTTCCTGCAAAACCTAGCAACCTGGTTTCATTCCCCAGTTACCATATAAAGCCAGATGGACAAAGTGGTGCACGTGTTTGGAGTTCATTTGCGCTGTCTTTTTCTCTCTCTCTCTGCTTGTATATAAGTAAAAATATTTTAAAACATTTTTTCTTTTTTAAAATTTATTTATTTATTAGAGAGATATAGTGATAGAGAAAGAGAAAGGGAGAGAGAGACTATGGGTTCTAGCCATTGAAAATGCACTCCAGACTTATGCACCACCTCGTGCATCTCAGACGGGGGTAGAGTTAGGGTGACTGGACCCCTGAAGGTGAAAAGTGCAGGAAAGTTTGTACTTGCTACAAATCCAAGATGATCTGATTTCTTATCTGTCTCTCTTGCCTACTTCCATAGAAGTGTTTTTACACAGTCAGGACCTGTGGTGGTTTGATTCAGGTGCCCCCATAAATTTAGGTGTTCCCCCAGCTGATGGCAATTGGAAATTAAAGCCTCCTGGAGGCAGTGTATTGTTGGGGGCTGGCTTATGAGTGTTATAGCCAGCTCCCCCTTTCCAATGTTTGGTACACTCTCCTGTTCCTGTTGTCCACCTGATGTTGGCTAGGGGTTGACCACCCTCTGCTCATGCCATCGTTTCCCCTGCCAGCATGGAGCTTCCTCCTTGAGCCTGTAAGCCTAAATAAATCTCCCCCCCCCAAGCTGTTCTTGGTCAGGTGATTTCTATCACCAATGCATACCTGACTGCAACAGCACCCTTCCCGGGAGGGAGGTCTTTCATAGGATTTAAACAGTGTGGTTGGTCATTGAATTTGCAACATGGTCTTGTGTTTAGGAAACGGCCATGGGCAATGAGAAGCAGGTTTGCTGGATGCCTGCATGGAGACCCCATGGAGCCATGAGGATGGACTGTGGGTTGCAGTGGAGACCCAGTGGAGATGCCAGGACCATGAGATTGATGCTTTGGAGAGCTGCTGGCCCCGATGAAGTTTTCCAGAACTGTGAGTAGCCTTGCTGGAGGGCTGGATTTGGAACTCCAGAGACTTGTTGGTGGTTAGAATTATCGGACTTGGAGATTTGTCACTGGCTAGAGTTGTTGGACTTGAAGCTACAGAGTTTGATGTTTGCCCTGGTTGTTTGAAATCTTGTATTGGCTGAATGTTTCTTTGCTATGCCCAGTGCTATCTTTTGCAGTGTGAATGTTTATTCTGTGCCATTATGGGTTTTTTTGGTTTTTTGAGGTAGGGTCTCACTCTGGTCCAGGCTGACCTGGAATTAACTCTGTAGTCTCAGGGTGGCCTTGAACTCATGGTGATCCTCCTACCTCTGCCTCCCGAGTGCTGGGGTTAAAGGCGTGTGCCACCACGCCTGGCAATTATGGGTTTTTTAATATATATATGTATATGTATATTTAAATTTATTTATGTGAGAGTGACAGAGAAAGAGGCAGAGAGAGAAAATGGGTGCAGTAGGACCTCCAGCCACTGCAAATGAACTCCAGATGCGTGTACCCCCTTGTGCATCTTGCTAACGTAGGTCCTGGGGAATCGAACAGAACCCAGGTCCTTAGGCTTCACAGGCAAACGCTTAACTACTAAGCCATCTCTCCAGCCCCCATTATGGGATTTTTGAGGTTATTTTTTGTTTTTTTGGCTCAGTTAAAAGATCTTGGACTATGGGGATGTTTGAACATCATTGAGTCAGGAGCCATAGAGCAAAAGCCCCTCCATTTTGCCTGGGCCTGCTCATAAGCTGACTCATTACTCAGAAATATGGTCCATCCAGCTTTCTGTTAGGTACTTCTGGAACGTCAGTCAGCAGACTGCTTACAGAATCTTATCTTTTGCAAAAGGCCAGTTTATGGTCAGGATGTGAAGCCTGGTGCAGTCAGGATGTTAAGCCATTGAGGCAAGATTAGATGAACACCTAATTACATCCTCTCGAGGTTTCCTGACAATTCCAAAGCCCTAAATCACGTCAGCCAGCTTATTCCCCCACTTTTCTTCCCCTATATAACCACTGTGTAAAAAATAAAAACTCTGAGGCCTTGACAAACATCTAGCATGGTCTCCTTCTTGTGTCTGTTTGCCTTTTCTCATTCAGGTTAATTTCCCCTTGTGTCCTTGTTCAACTCCCCGTTGGCCAGGACATCATTGGGATTGATAAAAACTATGAGGACTTTTATTCTTTATTTATTTTTAATTTTTATTTATTTATTTATTTGAAAGCAACAGACAGCGAGAGAGAAAGAGGGGGGAGGGAATGGGTGCACCAGGGCCTCCAGCCACTGGAAATAAACTCCAGACACATGTGCTCCCTTGTGCATCTGGCTAACGTGGGTCCTGGGGAATTGAGCCTTGAACCGGGGTCCTTAGGCTTCACAGGCAAGTGCTTAACCGCTAAGCCATCTCTCTAGCCCCTATGAAGACTTTTAAAGTTGATAAATACATTGCATTTTACATCATATATAGTTATTAGTTTATGGGGGCCAGGGGCAGAATGTGGTGGTTTGATTCAGGTGTCCCCTATAAACTTAGGTGTTCTGGATGCTAGGTTCCCCAGCTGATGGCAATTGGAATTAGAGCCTCCTGGAGGCGGTGTATTGTTAGGGGCAGGATTATGAGTGTTATAGCCAGCTCCTCTTTACCAGTGTTTGGTACACTCTCCTGTTCCTGTTGTTCACCTTTTGTGGACCAGGGGGTGATGTCTACCCTCTGCTCCTTGCCATCATGGAGCTTCCGTGTTGAGCCTGTAAGCCAAAATAAACCTTCCCCCCCACCCCCAAGCTGCTCTTGGTCAGGTGATTTTTGCCAGAAATGCAAACCTGACTGCAACAGGAACCCTCCTAGGAGGGAGGTCTTTCATAGGATTTAAACTTTGTGGTTGGTCAAGTTCATTCCCTGGAACTTGGTGCCAGGGCTAATCTCTTCCTGAGACGGCCCCTAGCCCTAACCAACCAGCTGGCCCTCTGGTTCACCCAAAAGACAGTCTACCTCCACTAAAAAGTTATAAATACCTTTGCAAGGGGAAGGCAGCCTCTGCCTCTCTCTCCCTCCCTCCCTCCCTCCCTCCTCCTCCTCTCCCCTCTCTAGCCTTGTGGGTGCTTTTCCTTGGCTCTACTTCCCTAAATAAATATAATAACTTAATAATTATCCTCCTCAGTTTTTTAATTAAATTCTTTGATTAAAATTAGAAATGAACCTAGGGTTTGGGGTTCAAAGACTTTCCTGGACCCTTAGTGAAGAGGGGTAGAGTTAGGGTGACTGGACCTCTAAGGTAAAAAGGGCAGGAAAGTTTGCACTTTCCAGAAATCCAAGATGATCTAAATTCTTATCTTTTGCCTGTTTTTCCAAACAGTCAGGACCCTTCCTAGGAGGGAGGTCTTTCATAGGATTTAAACATTGTGGTTGGTCAAGTTCAGCCCCTGGAACTTGGTGCCAGAGCTAATCTCTTCCAGAGACAGCCCCTAGCCCTAACCAACCAGCTGGCCCTCTGGTTCACCTGGGCCAAAGACAGCCCAACATCCTAAGGTTATAAATACTTTTGCTAGGAGAGGTCAGGTTCCCTCCATTAGCCCCCTCCCCCCTTTCTGTTTCTCTCATCACTTGGGAGCTTCCAGCTGTGGGTAAGCTTTTCCCTCTGCTGGGCCTGGTATTTTTTTTTTAATTTTTTTTGTTGTTATTTTATTTATTTTACAGACAGATAGAAAGAAAGAGGCAGAGATAGAGAGAATGGGCTCACCAGGGCCTCCACCCACTGCAGACGAACTCCAGATGTATGTGCCCCCTTGTGCATTTGGCTAACGTGGGTCCTGGGGAATCGAGCCTTGAACCAGGATCCTTAGGCTTCACAGGCAGCACTTAACTGCTAAGCCATCTCTCCAGCCCCTGGTATTTTTTTTTTAAGGGTACATTTTATTTATTTATTTTTCTTTTCACAAATTTTATTAACATTTTCCATGATTATAAAAAATATCCCATGGTAATACCCTCTCTTCCCCCTACCCGGGCCTGGTATTTTAAAAATCATTCCCCTGCATCTGGAATTGCCAATTCTTTGGTTAGTTTGCAGATATGAACTCAGGGCTTGGGGTTCCAGGAAGCACCCAGAACCCCAGTTTCCCCGTTACATTAGCACCATGTTACACAGCTGGCTTACATGGGATCTAGGAAATCAAGCCTGCACCCTTCAGCTTTACAGGCAAGCAACTTAACTGCTAAGCCATCTCTCTTGCCCAGTAAAAATATTTTTAAAAACCATAAAGATCCTAGCCCATTTCAATCTGTAAAAACTTCCCCCATAAAATATGTCCTAAATGTAAAAAGGCTTTCACTGGTAAAATCAATGCTGATCTAAATTTGATAAAGAATGCCTTGTGGGACTGGAGATAGCTTAGTGGTTAAGGGCAGCTAAAGCCCAAGGACCCAGGTTCAATTCCCCAGTAGATAGTAAGCCAGTCTGGAGTTCATTTGCAGTGGCTAGAAGCCCTGGTGCACCCATTCTCTATCTCAAATAAACTGAATAAACTGTGTGTGTGTGTGTGTGTGTGTGTGTGTGTGTGTGTGTGTATATATATATATATATATATATATATATATAAATAGTCATCAGGGAAATGCAGATTAAAACTACATTGAGATTCCATCTCACTCCTGTCAGATTGGCCACCATCATGAAAACAAATGATCATAAATGTTGGCGGGGATGTGGAAAAAAAGGAACCCTTCTACACTGCTGGTGGGAATGCAATCTGGTCCAGCCATTGTGGAAAACAGTGTGGAGGTTCCTAAAACAGCTAGAGATTGATCTACCATATGACCCAGCTATAGCACTCCTAGGCATATATCCAAAGGACTCATCTCATTTCCTTAGAAGTACATGCTCAACCATGTTTATTGCTGCTCAATTTATAATAGCTGGGAAATGGAACCAGCCTAGATGTTCCTCAACAGATGAGTGGATAATGAAGATGTGGCACATTTATACAATGGAGTTCTACTCAGCGGTAAAGAAAAATGAAAGTTATGAAATTTGCAGAAAAATGGATGGACCTGGAAAGTATTATACTAAGTGAGGTAACCCAGGCCCAGAAAGCCAAGCGCCACATGTTCTCATATGTGGATCCTACCTACAGATGACTGGGCTTCTGCCTGAGAATGAAAATACTTAGTAGCAGAGGCCAGTAAGGTAAAAAGGAGACATAAAGGGTAGAGAAAGGAAGGGAGGAGGATACTTAATAGGTTGATATTGTATATATGTAATTACAATGATTGTAATGGGGAGGTAATATGATGGAGAATGGAATTTCAAATGGGAAAGTGTGGGGGTGGGGAGGGAAGGAATTACCATGGGATATATTTTATAATCATGGAAAATGTTAATAAAAATTAAAAAATAAAAAATAAAAAATATTGTATATTATATAACATACAAATATATAAATTTATAAATAAATAAAAATATATTATATATAAAATATATAAATTTATAAATAAATAAATATAAATATATAACATAAAATATATATAAATTTATAAATAAATAAATATATATAAATATATTATATATAAAAATACATAAATTTATATATATAATATAAATAAATAAATAAATGTATATATAAATATAATATATATATAATATATATTTATATATAATATATATGTATAATTTATAATATATATATATATATGTATTTTTAAAGAATTCTGGTGCACATGCCTTTAATCCCAGCACTCAGGAGGCAGAGGTAGGATCACTGTGAGTTCAAGGCCACCCTGAGACTACATGGTGAATTCCTGGTCAGCCTGGGCTAGAGTGAGACCCTTCCTTGAAAAACCAAAAAAAAGATAAAAAAGAAAGTAAAAATAAAAAATAAAAATAAAAAAGTTCCCAAGTGGTCATAGAGCCTCCCCTCCCCTTGCAAAGGTATTTATAACCTTATTGCGATGGGCTATCTTCTGCCTGTAGAGGCCTCTCCCTATAGGGTGATTTGGTTTAATTTTAGGAAAGTCTAGTTGAACTATAAAAGGAATTTGTGTTTGCCCAGTTTTTATTGATTCAGATTATATATAGCATATCTATATTATGATTTATTCTCATTTACTTCAAGAAATTCCATCCCTGACTCAATTAGCTCAACTAATTATTCCTTCTCAAGCCCCACAAACCTTAACATTATCTGTCCAAATCAAAGTCTTAGTGTAGTCACTGCATTACTGGACACAGTCTATGTCCTTCACTAAACCTTATATTACAGTTTTGGTCAATCAAGCTCCTATTGAAGGAAGATAGGAGAAAGCTAGCGTTTTTAGGCAGTTTTAATTAGAGACTGAGTCCCAAAGACAGAACCAGGAGATGCCACCCCTACATGACACCTCCCTCTGACACAACAGAATTCTTGGCAGAAATGAAAATAATGTCTGATCAGGAGTGATCTCTAGCGCCCCCTACTGTCCATACTCTAGAGCACTACCTGGATAGATGGCCCAAAGAGTGGCTTTAGGATCCACCCCTGTTCTCTACAAACCAATCTGGTCTTTCCCTTGTCTACAAAGGCGCCTGTTTTCTCCCTGCTGAGGACTCATACCTGGCCAAGCTCGGCTTTTCTGGCTCTGCTCTGCCTGCCTACCTCTCTTCCTTGGGTCACAGGGATGCACGCAAGTTGGATTCCCCCTCCCCCAGCCAGGGAGGTGGGGGAACATAATACTGTTTCTTGGTTTGACTGTGTTTGCAGTGGCAAGAGGCCCTTGTTGTCCATTCTCTCTCTTCTCCCTAATCATTAAATTAAAAAAAAAAAAAAGAATTTGGAGCAGGGTGGCACATGCTTTTAATCCCAACACTTGGGAGGCAGAAGTAGGAGGATTACTGTGAGCTCAAGACCAGCCTGTGACTACAGAGTGAGTTTCAGGTCAGCCTGGGCTACAGTGAGACCCTACCCACCCTCCGCTCCCCCCCCAATATATATATCTTTTTCTTTTTTTCTTTTTCGTTTTCGTTTTCTTTCTTTCTTTCTTTCTTTCTCTCTCTCTCTCTCTCTCTCTCTCTCTCTCTCTCTCTATATATATATATATATATATATATATATATATATATATATATATATACACACACACACACACACATACATACATACATTAAGAACAAGAAAAAGAAAAAAAATAAATTTGGGGTAGGGGAAGTTGCTCAGCGGTAAAGGACACTTGTTTAGAAATATCTGTCCCTGGGGGCTGTTACCCATGTAAAGCCAGACACATAATGTGGTGCGTGCATCTGGGGATCATTTGCAATGGCAGGAGGCCCACAATTTCTCTCTCTCTCTTGCTCGCTCTCTAGTAGTTATTTACAGTTTATTTTTTGTAAAAATTTACAGAAATTTTTTTTAAAAAGAAATCTCTATTCCAAAAAGGGTAACATTGCATCCTCTTCAATAGCTTTTGGGTAACATCAATAGGCTTTGACCTTTCTTGGGGATTCCTAATTTGGCTCTTTTCCACCTCTTTACCTCTCTTAAGAGACACTGATTTAATTCGCCATGGACCTTAACTCCTTGTTTTATAGCAATTACATTCAGCAGCTTGAACTTCATGAAGAGATAAATAGCTTTTTATGGGTCTGAAGAGATTGCTTGGTGGTTGAAGGCACTTGCTTACAAAAAACCTCAAGGCCCAGATTTGATTTCCAAGTTCCCACATAAAGCCAGATGCACAAATTGCTACAAGCATTCATTTGCAGGGTCTAGAGGCCCTGGTGTGTCCATTCTCATTCATTCATATTCCCTCTCTTTCTCCCTCTGCTTGCAAATAATAAAAATCTGTTTTAAAACAATGGGCTAGAAATCTGGGTTTCGTGGTGCACACCTTTCATCCCCGCGCTTGGGAGGCAGAGGTAGGAGGATTGCTGTGATTTCCAGGCTACCCTGAGACTACATAGTGAATTCCAGGTCAGCCTGGGCTAGAGTGAGACCCTACCTCAGAAAAACAAAACAAAAAAGATGGGCTGGAGAGATGCCTCAGTGGTTAAGGTGCTTGCCTGCAATGCCTAACGACTTCGGTTCTGTTCCCCTGTGTCCACATAAAGCCAAATGCACAAGGTGGCGCAAGCATCTGGAGTTCATTTGCAGTGGCTAGAGGCCCTGGTACATCCATTCTTTTTTGCTCCCTCTCTTTGTTCTGGCAAATAAATGCAATATTAAAAAAAAAAAAAAAAAAAGAGCTGCAGCTTTTCAGATTACATGTTGTGAGATAGAATGATTACTCAACAGGTAAGACTATTTCCCATGCAAGCATGAGGGCCTAAGTGGGCCTGAGGCCCCCCATAGTCAATTTCCTAGCACCCACACAAATATCTGAGTATAGTCACACACATTTATAACTCCAGTCCTGTGGGGAGCAGAGACCCAGGCTTGAAAACATGACAGCCAGTTATGGTGGCACACCCCCTTAATCCCAGCACTCAGGAAGCAGAGGTAGGAGGATTGCCGTGAGTTCAAGGCCAGCCTGAGACTCCATAGTGGATTTCAGAACAGTGTTACCCCCTTCATTCATGCCATCTATCTGGGCACACACACACATTGTAAGTGCACTATTTCAGAAATACACACCAATGCATTTTTGTCTTTCTACGATGTCAGCATTTATTGAATAATATAAATCCACAAGATACAGTGGTTTCTTTAGCTGGAATTTGCCAGTGGTCCCACTTTCCGTGATAGTCCTTTGGCTAAGCCAAACACATGTTGTTTATTTTTAAATATTTTTATTTATTTCAGAGTGAAAGGGGAAGAGAGAATGGCACATCAGGGCCTCTTGCCACTGCAAGCGAATTCCAGACATAAGTGCCAGTTTATACATCTGGCTTTATGTGGGTACTGGGGAATTGAACCTGGGCCAGCAGGCTTTGCAAGCAAGTGCCTTTAACCAGTGAATCATCTCCTTAGGCCTGAAACACAGGTTCTTTTATTCTGGTCTCAATTGCTAATATTAACTCTCAAATCATGTATTACATATCACACAGGAAATCTGTCTATATATGTGTATATATGTAGGTTACAGAATGACCGCCAACAATTACAGGGCAAAGGTGGACAAGAGATGCAAGAGACAGAAATGCAAATACGGTCTCTCTGGAGGCCTGTCAAAGGAGCTGAACAGGCAGAAGGATGGACAACATGCCCAGACTAAAGAACGGGAGGATGGACGGACGGCAGTTTGGGTAGGCTACGTAGCCTGGGTAGCCTGGTGATGGAGCCTGGGACAGAACAGCCCACACACGGGGTAGTCAGTGAGATGACAGAGGGTGGGGTTTCCATAAAAGTGCGCTCTCTATGGGCTCCTGCTGTGAGAGTTACACCCTTTCTTTGATCTGGTTTGTTTGATAAGTTCTCAAGCCTGTTTTTGTTGTTGTTGTTGTTTCTGATAAAAATTTAGAATATCTATATAGTCCCAATTAACTTTGATAAACTGATACAGTGGCACCCTTTCGATTCCTAGGAATATGCCATTTATCAGTTTGTGCCACATGAGTGGTGCCAGACAGATGCCATTCATATGTCATGTAACCTCCAGGTCAGAGTCCTCCTCCATCCTCAAAATGGAGTCCAATTCTGCTTGTAAAATGGAGTCTCTCCGGGCAAAGCGGTCTCAAAAGCCAGTTTTACACGCTACTTTGTGCAGGTCCCAGCCTGATCTCAACACTACCTGATGACAGTTTTGAATACTTATACAATTTCTATGGAAACATACAATGAGTCAAAATCTGCACAAGCCAAATTTATACAATGTTTCAAAATGCATAGTGATATTCTCCACTTACAAAGCAAGGGCACAGGAATTATCTGTAATGCAGCCAACAGTGGAAGACAGTCTGATGGCAGCAGCTTTTCAGGTTTTTCATGTTTGGTAAGTGTCCTGTCAGGAACAATGAGCTCAAGGCCTAGGTGTAAAAGGATTTACCAGACAAGAATTGGCATAATAATTTTACTAAACAGGAAGGGCATGGTGGCACCCACCTTTAATCCCAGCACTTGGAAGGCAGGGTAGGAGGATTGCCATGAGTTCGAGGCCAGCCAGAACCATCTGTAGCAGACAGCTCCAGGTTCATTGAGGTAAACTTCCAGACCAGGCACAGTTATGGAGGAAGGGATATTTATTGAAGCTTACAGATCCAGGGGAAGTTCCATAAATGGCAGAAGAAGCTGGCCTGCCTTCACAGGACCAAGCAGAGAGAGAGAGAGAAGCACAAGCCTAAAGCCACACAGCACAGCACACATCAGGAACTCCAGCTAGGCACACTTTGCATATCTTTAGATTGAAATCTGAAACCCACCACCACACCTTAAGATCCACCCAGTGACACTGCCTCTAGCCAGGTGGCTGCAGGTGCAAACTACAAACAAGTAAAACACTGAATATATTGGGGGCCATCTATTCAAACCACCACACCATCTTAGGAAGGGAAGTGATTATTTTGAGCTGTAAGTCCAGAGGGCAGAGAGCCCATCATGGTAGGAAAGGAATGGCAGGCTGGAGCAGGAGTAGAGCTGGCCACATTGTATTTCCAGTCAGGAAGCAGAGGGCAAACAGGAGCAGGGCTGGTCTACAAAGCCTCAAGGCCTGTCCCCAGTGACCCACTTCCTCCAGCAGGGCTCCACCTCCTAAGGTTCCACAACCTTCCCAAACAGCCACCAGCTGGACCTATGGGAATCACATTTCATTCAAAGCACAACAGATTATCATATCATAAATTAGTCTAGATTGTAGTAAGTAATTGTAACTTCTTATCCCTTGGGCCTTTTGGTCAAACACAAGTCGTATTGTGAGCTGTTGTCTTCATTGATGGAGAGAAGTCTATTGCCTTTCTCCTCTCCACGGCAGGTCCTCCCTTGTTCAATGAGGTATCCATTTATTTTCTCATGCTATCAATGGAGTACACAGTTTCAAGGCCTTGGATTTCTCTCCAGTCAACATTCTTGGATGGAAAAGTGTACTATGTAATGTCACAAATTATTTCTTCCAGGGAACTTTTGAAGCTGTGATCTTGAAATCCTCTTCAGCTCAAGTATTTAAGGATTCATGACTCTCCCTGAAAACCAGAGGGAACTAAAGGGTTAATGACTATTCCTAAGACTAAAAGGCCTTGAAGAAACATCGGAGACAATTCAGTCCCAGACAAGCCTGACAACTCCCTTTGCAAACTTCCCTTAACTCAGAAAGCCTTGAAGGAACAGAAATCATCTGGGATATCCTCCCTAGACAATTTTGCTGAAAAAATCTTATTCTGAACAAGGACACAAATAAATACAGTTCCTTATCTACGTCCCTTGGACCTGCCTCTGGTCTGGTCTGTTTTTCTTAGGATCCTCCTTATAAGCTTGAACCCTAGTTTAGCTCAGTGCTTTGGCTCCCATCCCACAGGAAAGTTGCAGCCCCCGCTGTGCGTCAATAAAGTCTCTGTCTGTTGAGATCAAGCCCAGTGTTTTCCTTTGCTTTTATATTTCACTTTCCTTACAATTCCCACTCGTGGTAGAGCCTGTGATTCAGGATGGCTAGCATGGAAGTCTTTGTTTTGTTCATTGACCAACACAACTCTAGCATAATTTCTAAGAGTTAGAGGAGACTGTGAATGTTAAATTCTGTTGTCAGTTTAATCAGAATAGTAATGAAGGGCTGGAGAGATGGCTTAGCAGTTAAGCGCTTGCCTGTGATGCCTAAGGACCCCAATTCGAGACTCGATTCCCCAGGACCCATGTTAGCCAGATGTACAAGGGGGTGTACACATCAGGTGTTCATTTGCAGTGGCTGGAGGCCCTGGCGCGCCCATTCTCTCTCTGTCTATCTGTCACTCTCAAATAAATAAATAAAAATAAACAAAATATTTTTTAAAAAAGGAATGCAGTGAGAGGCATGGGGGTGGTGTGTGTGTGTGTGTGTGTGTGTGTGTGTGTGTGTGTGGGAGAGAGAGAGAGAGAGAGAGAGAGAGAGAGAGAGAGAGAGAGAGAGAACGTGTGTGAGCACATCTTGAGGCAAGATTAACCGAACAAGGAAGTCCCTCCTCCCGTCCGCTGAGGGCCATGTTCAAGGCGGCTCCAGGAGAACACCAGGACTCGTCTCCCTTTGTCCTGCTGCCCTCGAGTGTGTCCTTCTTCCCTGGCTGCTCACAACCATGTGTGTGCTACTTCCCATTCATTTGTCCTTGACTGAGAGGCCACCAAGTCCCTTGACTCTCCAGCCTGTGTCTGGCCTTGAGGACTGAGCACTTGTCTGGTTCCACACCTGCCCAGCTGGTAGGACTCCTGAGCCTGCATCCTGCCGTCGGGAGTCAGCAGAGTCCGCCAGGCTGAACCTGGGGAGGAGGTGACCCCGCTGGAAAGCCTGGAGCCGACATCGGTAGACGGCAGACACCTGTGCAGGAGTGCAATGCATGACTTATTTAGTTAACAACTATCCCATTTTTCTTTTCTTTTTTTCTTTTTTTAGGTAGGGTCTCCCTCTAACCCAGGCAAACCTGGAATTCATTATGTAGTCTCAGGGTGGCCTCGAACTCGTGGCCATCCTCCTATCCCTGCCTCCTGAGTGCTGGGATTAAAGGTGTGCGCTACCATGCCCAGCAAGAGCCAGTCTGGATGCTTGGCCAGGTCAAGCCTCTACATTCTACCCCATGCTGAGGGCGATAGAAGCAAGCGCAGCGGAGAGGGAGTCTAAAGCCATCCCACACTACCTCCACCAAGTACGTGCCAACTTATATCCCCAATGACTGGGTCACATGTTGGGCAGAGGTTTCCACTTGTAATTCTATGGCTATTGTGCCTACCCCAGGGACAAATATAACTGCTATGCCCAGTTCTCGGCGCCCCCAGTGACCACCAAGGAGAACCACACACGTATGCAAGGGCAAGGAGCTTTATTTCGGGCTTAAGCTCGGTCTCTTGACTTCACCAGCGCAGTGGATCCGTACAAGAGCCCCAAGCAGCAGGAGGGCAGGGCTTTTACAGGGATTTGAACAAAGAAGGGGACGGGTACATGATTGGTTGATTTAAACAGTAACTGCACTTGTACTCTTCTGATTGGCTTAGGATTTTGGCAGGCAAAGTTGGCAGGCAGGGGCTAGGGGAATTAAACTTATCTATGACTACAGGAATGTATGGCGTAAGCAGTTTGTGGTTTTTCCAGCAACTGAAACCCACCCTTACCAGAAAATAAAAACTTAGACCTTGCCGGGAAACAGAAACTTCGGCCTACTGAGGACTCTGAAGCCTGTCATGGCGTCCATCTGGTTCCGGAATCCTTCATAACCGTCTGATGAAACCACCAGGTGGCACAAGCAGCTTGATCGTGGCTTTGCTGCCAATAGTGTATCACAACATCCCAATTATGCGGCCATAATGAGAGAGTGGTTAGGACTCGCTCGGGTATGGATGGATGTCCCCAAGTACATCATTCTGTCTGCTGAGTGGGGGAGTAGGGCCATCCAAATCTGCCACATACCCCAATACGGCCTGGGGGAAGTGAGCTGGTGGGTTTAGTACCTGTAAGTGGGCAGCATTCCACTGTGTGTTCTTTTATTCTGCGTTGTGACATTACAGAACATGACTGGCATCCACTCTACCTCCCAATGACGACTGTCCCTCTAGTGCTGTTCCATACACAGTGGTCAATGCCTGCTCATCATACATAAAGACTTTCCATCCATTCTCACCCATTGTTCACCACATGTTTGAACGAAGGAGGGGCTTCCATCTATCCCCACCCATTGTATACTGCATGTCCCAATGGGGGCCTTCCATCTATCCCCACCCATTGTATACTGTAAGTCCCAATGGGGGGCTTCCATCCATCCCCACACATTGTATACTGCATGTCCCAATGGAGGGCTTCCATCCATCCCCACACATTGTATACTGCATGTCCCAATGGAGGGCTTCCATCCATCCCCACACATTGTATACCACATGGCCCAATGGAGGGCTTCCATCCATCCCCACACATTGTATACCACATGGCCCAATGGGGAGGCATTGTCATGGTTCTTCAATAAGAAGGCTTCAATCCACTGCCTCTTTGGTCCCATCACCAGCAAGATTTGTGTTCCATCACTGCTAAGCAATCCAGTTGTCAGAAGTGACTGGGGCTATGGGCCATGATAGTCCTCCTGCGGCATGGGGGAAGCTCTGTACAGATGCAGCATCAAGTTACATTGTGGACCTGTGCAAAAGTGTGAGCCCAAGAGACTAAACATTGGCCTGGGCTATCCTAGTTGGAATGAGAGCCGTTATGGATACCACTAAAGGTAAATCTTTGCCATTAGGCAATACGCATGCCACGTGTTTTGTCTTGTGTTAGGATGTATGCAGAAATAGCTTTTATCCCAGCTGATGGCACCATACTTTCGCCCCTCGTATGATAGTAGAGGGGGACGTCTTCCACCAGCAGGGGAGGTATTGGCCAAGCAGGAGCCACCACAGTGCAGGGCTTTTTTTGTTTATTTTTATTTGAGAGTGACAGACAGAGAAAGAGGTAGAGAGAGAGAGAATGGGTGCACCAGGGCTTCCAGCCACTGCAAACGAACTCCAGAAGCATGTGTCCCCTTGTGCATCTGGCTAATGTGGGTCCTGGGGAATCCTCGAACTGGCATCCTTAGGCTTCACAGGCAAGCGCTTAACCACTAAGCCGTCTCTCCAGCTGCACAGTGTGCTTTATTTTTTTGTTTGTTTGTTTTTGTTTTTCGAGGTAGGGTCTCACTCTGGTCTAGGCTGACCTGGAATTAACTCTGTCATCTCAGGGTGGCCTTGAACTCATGGCAATCCTCCTACCTCTGCCTCCCAAGTGCTGGGATTAAAGGCGTGCGCCACCACACCCGGCCATAGTGTGTTTTAGAACAGCAGAACTGGTTGTTGGTAATTCTCACCTGCTTCTATTGGCCATGTCATAATATTGGGGCATAAGTGTCTATTATGGGCTAGTCCTGCCCTCCATGGTTCTAATAATACCAGCACTCAGTGCTGTGGGGGCCAATAATATGAAATGGTTCTCTCCTACCTGCATAGCAGCTTCTCTGGTTGGTTTCAAAACGACCCAACAGACATACCCACAGAACAACCTGTCCAGGAGACCCTTTCTATCTTCCCGGCTTGTTCATTTAATAGCTGCCAACCTCACCCTGTGGGTGCTGGAGTGTGAAGTTTCATTTTCACGAGACCATTAAAGCTTTCAGCCACACCTACTTCCTGGGGCCCATAGGGCACACGTAACATCCATTGGCTACCGTGTTTCTTGGCCCATGATTGGGTGTCCTTCCCAACAAAGGCCAAACTTCAGTCATTTTGGACCTCCATCGCATCCCATAATGTAAGGCTTGGACGGTTGTAGACTGGGCTGGCATAGCAATGGGATAGGCAAAGCCTCATCTGGTGGCTGCATGGACTACAGTGAGGAGGGACCTCAAACCAGTAGCAGAGGACAGCGGGAGCGACATGGCCCGTCTGCCAGGCAGAGAGGGCTCCAAAGCTTGTTTCACATGGTCATCCTGTGCTCTGGGTGGGGCCTCTGCCCTGCACACCATGGACCTCGTGACACAACTAATCTTGCACCCTCCGCCATGAGCTGTGGTCCCCGTTCTCCTGCAACGTGCCGCAGAGTCTTGATTCCAGCTTGCCCGTTTTCCCATGTCACCAGGGTCCTATTGGGAGTTGAATAACCTGCACCTGTGCCAGAGCGTCTGCTGCATCATAACCAGAGGACAGGTTGGGTTTGCACCCTGAAACATGGTAAATGGGAGTCTCCTTCTGGGGGACCTATCTCCCATAATTTCTACCACATATCTTTTGCCCCACAAGAGTTGTCTCCCTATTTCACAGCCCTAGGAAGCTCACTGGGGCAGCCACAGGGTCAAACCACGATACACGGCCCAGCTAGCCATATATATTTCCACTGGGGCATCTTCCTGATAGCTCATAACTCTGCCCATTGACTGGACCATCCTTATCCCAACTCATGCCAAAAAGTTTCTGTAGAAGACTAGAAGTAACTGCCACCCAAGTGGATGGGTTCCCTTTGCAGGAACCATCCATATCCCAGGCCTCCTGGGGAGGGGGTCCCCAAACCCTGTATATATGGGCCTGGGGTTTGTGATTTTTTTCGGGACATAGATCATTCTGGCCCTCATCCTTAGTGACATATGTCACAGGTCCAAGTACTACCTGCAACTCTTGGGCCGTGGACTAGAGGACAAATATGCCAGTTGGTTGAAGTAAGGACCCCACTTAGTCAAGGTGGGGGCTCGAGCAATTCCTGAAGAAGGGTTAGTCCTCAGTGTTTGGATGCCACCCTCAACTGGATAGAGGTCTGTACCTCACAGGTTAGTGTCTAGTGACAGACTGCACTGCTGCACAGACCACAGCCAGTTGCCTATCAGTTCTTCATCCCCTTCCATAGTTGAGAGCAGAATCCTATAGGGACTGGCTTCCTCCCTTGGGACAGCCATAGCCCCCAACTACATGGACACTTCGTTGGAAGGGGTCATGTGGCTCTACTACCATTAAAGTTTGTGTCTGGACCACAAAGCATTTGGCTGCCTTGAATGAAGCTTCTATGTCCCCCAAGACTCCCCCTTCTTTGTCAGGTGGTATCAGGGCTGTACTGTCTGATCTAAATGGGGTACCCCAACAAAGCCCACAAAGAAACCTGCAATTGTTTCACAGTTTCCTGCCTGAGTATGTCTGTACTGGCCTCAGGCTATGACCAGATAACACCTAAGAACTTGACAGACAACCAGGATCTTGGCAGTCACCACCCACCGTGTTGAATAGGCTGATGGGAGAAGCAGAAGTAAGCATTATGTCATCAACAGAATGAGGTACATGAGCGGATGTTGGGTGCTCCCACCGGCCAGGTCCTGGGCTACCAGACCATGACATATTGTGAGACTATGTAGCTAGCCTTGGGGGAGGACGACTGAAGTCCACTGTCTGTCTGCCCACGTAAAAGCGAATTGATCGTGGCTCTAGGTGCAATGTCAGTGGGAAAAAAAAGGGCATTAGTTAAATCCAGGACATAATAAGTTTCCAGTTCGTGGGTCAAGTGGCCCACGATGCTTGTGATATCCAGTACTGGAGGGTGCATCGGTGGTGTGACTGTTCGGTCCTCAGTAACCCACAATTGCTCTCCAGGAATCATCAGGCTTCTGGACAGGTCATTCTGTGGAGGTGCAGAGGCTAGGGACAGGCCTGATGATACCTGCTGCTTCCAGTTCAGAATGGTAGCCCCACTTTCTGCATGTCCTCCTGGCAGTCAATATTGCCTTGCAGTCACCAGTTGGGAGATCTGTGGTAATTGCCCCGGGGCATGGGGTGGATGCCTGCACCACCATTTTCATGGAGGTGAGAGTCCCCTCCCACTGTGGTAAATTGCAAGCCTTGCAGGACACCCACTCCCAGGATGTAATCAGCTATGGGTGACACGCACACAGTGTAGCAATGAGGTGGGAGTCATCCTAGTTCTAAAGTCAAAGGGATTTGCCTGGCCTTTATCTTCTGTCCCCCATATCCTTTTACAGTGACCACCGGGCTGCTAAATTTGGAAGGATTTCCAAAGATAAAGGTAGTGTCTGCAACAATGTCAACAAGTACAGTTACCCCTTTGGGCGTTCTGTAGAGTCCAATAGTCAATTCCACAAGGCCTGTGGTCACTAAGGTTCCCCATAGTCTGAATGCCTTGGCCAGTGCCCTAGTCGGGAAGGCAGCCAGCCAGATTTACCTGTCGTGCTTGTAGAAATGTGGGCAGTGGGGCACACTGCTGTTTGGGAGACAATTCCTTCCATAAGGCCAACAGCACATGCAACGGCTGGCCATCCAGTTTGGCCTCATCATGTCCAGCAGCCAAAAGGTCAAACCATAACTGCCTGCAAATCACTTTTGTCTGTTCACCTGCCTGTACCTTGGGGAATCTAATTACTGGTTTTCCATCTTTCTTCCCCTTTTGTGGTTCTGGGCCACACATTTGATTGGCCATACCTGCTTGCCTTTGACATCTTTGACTTTGACACATCTCAGATGGGCCAGGGCTGTGGCCACCACAGCATTAAAGATGGAGCTAAGAGTGCCAAAAGTGACACAAATGTCCCAGAGGGCCCAGACACCAACATCATATCCTTCATCCGAGAGGTAAACCTTTCCTCATCTGGGCTCCTATAATTCAGCCGCATGTCCATCTCCTGGATCCATTGCACCAGGTCCATTACCGCCCTATTCCAACACGCCGTCAGCATTCTCCCAGAGTACTCCTATAGCTGACATCGGCCAGTTGCCAAGGACTGCGTCTGTGCATCAGGAGCTATAGGGTACACTTCCTGTAATATATCTCTTAAGGATGGGATATTAGTAATCCTGGCCATCTTTGCTGTTTCTTCAGGGGTCAGCTGTGTATTATCAGCTTCATCACCCCATAAATGCAGTAGCTAGGTAAGAATCGTCTCCCCCAGCTGCTGTTTGCATTTTGGGTCAGCGCTTACAATTCCATGGCCATATGTGCTGTTTGCCAGGTGATTTGGCTCCTTGGATTCAGCCCAGGACCTGTTCCTTCTTCAACCTCTGGCTGGGGTCAGACCTCCTGTGATGGCATCTCCCTCAAAGTCCTCTTCTAAGGGTGGCCCTTGCAACTTGCTCTCAGCCTCCTAGTGTCCTTCAGTTCCAGCTCCTTTGCCCACAGTGCCAGCAGTGGCTCCTGCAACTCTTGGCCATCCTGTTGGACTTGTTTCAATACAAACAGAAACAGCCATACCCTGGTTGTCTCCCAATGGGTCAGTGGGATTCCTCCCTCCAATTTTGTCAGGGCCTTTTCCACTTTAACAGGACTAGGATTGATGGCTCCCTAATCCTCAGGGGGAGCCCAGTCCATCAGGTAGGCCACCACTAGATATCTGGGGACCATGTGTCTGCAGGGGGTTTCCCACCAGACATGTGGAGTGCGCCTGTGCCTCTGCCTCCCAAGTGCTGGGATTAAAGGCATGTGCCACTGTGCCTTGCTACAGTTCAATATTTCAACCTTATTTATTTGCTATTTATGAGAGAGCGAGACATAATGGGCACACCAGGGCCTCCTGCCATGCAGGTGAGCTCCAGACACATGTGCCTCTCTGGCTTTATGTAGGTTCTCGGTACCCAAGTCTCAGCAGTCAGGCTTGGCAGGCAAGTGCCTTTAACCACTGAGCCATCTCTCCAGCCTCAAATTCAATTTTTATCTTTCTCAGTGTCTTCATTTGAGGGACAGAGGCAGCTCAGTCCAGAATATGTATCATCCGTCCCCATGTTACTCAGGTACATTTTCCCATGTACCCATGCCATAAATATACCTTTATCATCACTCCTTTGGGGAAAATTTTCTTTTTTAACAAATATTGGGGCTGATGCAATAGTGGCATGTCTGTTATGGGGGAAACCAACTGCTCTCTAATTGGACTGGAGGCCTGCTCCATGAGAGGGAATACTTCCCTGATACTGAAAACTTGGTCAAATGGCTATGGCTGGGGCAATCATGAGCCCTCAGGGACTAATGCCTGCTGTTGTCTGATTAAATACATGTAGTATGTCCAACAAACTGCCATCTAAGCCCTTCCCCCTTTGTTTGTTTTTTCAAGGTAGGGTTTCACTCTACCCCAGGCTGACCTGGAATATGCAGTCTCAGGCTGGTCTCCAACTCACAATGATCTTTCTACCTCTGCTTCCTAAATGCTGGGATTAAAGTCATATACCACTATGCCTGGCTTTAAAAAAAAAAAAAAACCTTTAAAAAATTACTGTGGGGGGCTGGAGAGATGGTTCAGTGGTTAAGTGCTTGCCTGTGAAGCCTAAGGACCCTGGTTCAAGGCTTGATTCCCCAGGACCCACGTTAGCCAGATGCACAAGGGGGCACAAGTGTCTGGAGTTTGTTTGCAGTGGCTGGAAGCCCTGGCATGCCCATTCCCTCTCTATCTGTCTCTTTCTCTCCCTCTCTCTCTGTCACTTCAAATAAATAAAAAATGAACAAAAAATTACTTAAAAAAAATTACTGTGGGGTTTAATCCCAGCACTTGAGAGGCAGAGGTAGGAGGATTGCCATGAGTTTGAGGCTATCCTGAGAATACATAGTATGTTCCATGTCAGCCTGGGCCAGAGTGAGACCCTACCAGTAAAAACAAAACAAAACAATTACTTATTTATTTGAGAAAGACAGAGGGAGGGAGAGAGAGAGAGGAAGAGATAGAGAGTGGGAATGTCAGATCCTGCAGCCACTGTATATGAACTCCAGACACATGTACCTCCTTGTGCATCTGGCTTATGTAGGTACTGGGGAATCAAACCTGAGTCCTTAGATTTCATAACAAAATAAAGGCATTGGGAAAACAAGAACAATCCAACCCTGAGTTCCAGATGGAAAAAAAATAATTAAGATCAGGGACCTAAAATTAATGAATTGGAAACTAAGAAAACAGTTAAGAAAATTGTCAAAACAAAGAGCTGATTCTTTGAAAAAATAAACAAGATTGATAAACCCCTGAATATTTGATCAAACAAAAAAAAACAGGAGTCTCAACAAAATTAAAAATGAAGGAGAGGTCATAACAGACACCAATGAAATTGGAAGAATCATTGGGACATTTTCAAAACTTCACAACATTGGAAAACCTGCAATAAATGGATGAAGTCCTAGACACATTCTACCTGCCTAAACTAAACTCAGAGCAGATAAATCTCCTAAGCAAACCTTTTGCAACCACCAAGACTGAAAATGTAATCAAAAACATTACCCAAAAGAAAAGGTCCAGGACCTGATGGATTCTCAGCCAAATTCTACCAAATCTTCATTGAAGAATTTAAACATTTTTTGTTTTTGGTTTTTCGAGGTAGGGTCTCACTCTGGTACAGGCTGACCTGGAATTAACTATGTAGTCTCAGGGTGGCCTTGAACTCTCCAGTGATCCTCCTACCTCTGCCTCCCAAGTGCTGGGATTAAAGGTGTGCGCCACCACGCCCGGCTCTTGTTTTGTTTTTTTTAAGGTAGGGTCTCACTCTAACACAGGCTGATCTGGAATTCATTATGTACTCTCAGGGTGGCCTCAAACTCACAATTCTCCTAGCTCTGCCTCCCGAATGCTGGGATTAAAGGCATGCACCACCAGGCCTGGCTTAAACCATTTTTTTTTTTAATCAAGCTTTTTGTTTGTTGTTTTTTTGTGTGTGTGTTTTGAGGTAGGGTCTCACTGTAGTACCAGGCTGACCTGGAATTCACTCTGTATTCTCAGGGTGACCTTGAACTCACAGCAATCCTCCTACCTCTGCCTCCTGAGGGCTGGAATTAAAGCTGTATGCCACCACACCTAGTTTATCAAACTTTTTTTTTTTTGTTTTTTGGTTTTTCAAGGTAGGGTCTCACTGTAGCTCAGGCTCTCCTGGAATTCACTATGGAGTCTCAGGGTGGCCTCGAACTCACGGTGATCCTCCTACCTCTGCCTCCCAAGTGCTGGGATTAAAGGTGTGTGCCACCATGCCTGGCTTCAAACTTTTTTTTTTTTTCAAACTTTTTAATATAATTGGAGAACAGGGAATTCTCTCCAAATCTTTCTATAAAGCTAGCATCACCCCAATACCAAAGCCAGACAGAGATACAACAAAAAAGAAAACTATAGGCTTATATTCCTGATGAACTTGGATGCAAAAATCTTAACAAAATCCTTGCAAACTGAGTTCAACCCTTTAAAAGCATTATCTACCTCAATCAAGTAGGCTTCATCTCAAGGATACAGGGATGGCTCAACATGTGGAAATCAATTAACATAATGTACCACATAAATAATCTTAATTTTTAAAAATTTATTTGAGATTCAGTATGTGTGTAAATGGTCATGTCAGGGCCTTTAGCCACTGCAAAAGTACTCCAGATGTATGCACCCCCTTGTATATCTGGCTTATGTAGGTACTGAGGAATCTAATCACAGTCCTTAGGCTTTTGCAGGCAAACGCCTTAACCACTAAGCCACCTCTCCAGCCTCACATAAGTATTTTTTTCTTTTCTTTTCTTTCCTTTTTTTTTTTTTTTTTTTTTGTTGTTGTTGTTGTTTTGTTTTGTTTTTTTGAGGTAGGGTCTCACTCTAGCCCAAGCTCTATGCCCAGCTCCACATAAGTAATCCTAAGCACAAGAACCATATGATCATTTCAGTCAATGCAGAGAAGGCCTTCAACAAAATTCAATACCACTTCATGAGCCAGGGGTGGTGGTGCACACCTTTAATCCCAGCACTCTGGAGGCAGAGGTAGGAGGATCACTGTGAGTTCGAGGCCACCCTGAGACTACATAGTGAATTCCAGGTCAGCCTGGACCAGAGTGAGACCCTACCTTGAATGACAAAAACAATACAAAACAAAACAAAAATTACAATACCACTTCATGATCAAAACTGGAGAGGCTAGGCATGGAGGGATTATATCTTAACACAATAAAGGCTATATACAAAGCTCAAATCAAACTTAATGGGAAAAAACTCAAGGAGTTCCCATTAAGACTGAGAACAAGCCGGGCGTGGTGGCGCACGCCTTTAATCCCAGCACTCGGGAGGCAGAGGTAGGAGGATCGCTGAGAGTTCGAGGCCACCCTGAGACTACATAGTGAATTCCAGGTCAGCCTGAGCCAGAGTGAGACCCTACCTCGAAAAACCAAAAAAAAAAAAAAAAAAAAAAAGACTGAGAACAAGACAAGGGGTGCCCACTCTCACCACTGCTCTTCAACACAGTACTAGACCTCCTAGCCCAAGCAGTAAGACAGGAGAAAGAAAGAAAAGGGATATAAATTGGAAAGAAAGCAGTCAAACTAGCCCTATTTGTAAATTACATGACACTGTACATAAGTGACCCAAAAGACTCTACCTAAAACTTCTAAAGGTGATAAATTCCTTCAGAAAAATGGCAGGATAAAAAAAAATTCACAAAAATCAATAGCCTTCCTATGTGCAAAAGACAAATATACAGAAAAAGACATCAGTGAGACTGTCCTTTTTAAAGTAGTCACACAAAAAAAATCAATATACCTTGGAATAGCACTAACCAAAGAAGAGAAAGACCTATATAAGGAAGACAAGAAAACACTCAAGAAAGAAACTGAAGAAGACATGGGAAGGCGGAAAGACCTTCCATGCTCATATTGTGAAAATGGCAGTTCTAGGTGTCGCTGGGAGCTGGTGATATGGAAGATGAGCAGCTTTCAGACCTGGATTCCAACATGGAGGTGGTACCCAGCAATAGACGGCTGCAAGTTCTGAAAGCAGCAGGAGCGGAAGACGCTAGAGGCTATCCCAGAGAACAGCAGCAGCCCCTGCCCGTGTCACATAAGACTGTTCAAGTGTGGATTCAGGGCAAGAGAGTTTTTCTGATTCAAATGAAGATTGCTCTCTTTGGAAACACAAGAGGCAGGAATGCCTTAATTCCCCCAAACCAGAGCCTTTCCAGTTTGGCCAGAACATTCTGAAACCAGCTGCTGCTGGAGAAAAGAAGAGGAACAACATATGGGGTGCTATGCTGCAGGAACAAAATCAAGATACAGTAGCCACTGAGCATGGCATCTTGGGGATGGAGGGCGATATTGACAAAAGCAGGCAATCTGAATCCTGAAACTATATGCTTGCCAAGAAACTTAAGAGGGAATATCAAGAGTGTACAGAAGAATTAGACAGGGCTGGAGAGATGGCTTAGCAGTTAAGCGCTTGCCTGTGAAGCCTAAGGACTCCGGTTCGAGGCTCAATTCCCCAGGACCCACGTTAGTCAGATGCACAAGGGGGCCCTGGCGTGCTCATTCTCTCTCACTCTCTCTCTCTGCCTTTCTCGCTCTGCCTGTTGCTCTCAAATAAATAAAAATAAACAAAAAAATTAAAAAATAAGAATTAGACAAAGAGCTAGGTGAATATACGCTTGGTGACAGAAAACCAAAAATCAAATGAAGAAGAGAATAGGCAAGGGCATCTCAAACAGAAACACCTCGTCAAGGACAGTCTAGGGGACAGACTAGAAGTGAACTATAAAGGTTGATTTGAGATCAGAGGAAAATTCTCAAGAGAAAGTGGCTGATGAAATTTCTTTCAGGTTACAGGAAAGATCTGATAGCCTGAGTAGTGAGAAGAATCGGGAACAAAAAGGCAATTGAACTTCTGATGGAAACCGTGGAAGTCGAACAGAATGGCGTACTTTTTATAATGAATGGTAGTCAGAGAGCACCAGGTAGAGCTTTCCTGAATCTGTTGAAATTATCAGTGAAGAACAGATTAAGGACATTTTCTACATTGAAAATCAAAAGGAATACTAAAGTAAAAAAGCTGCCAGAAAGAGAACACAGCTATTGGAGAGAGAGAAAAAAAGTGAAACAAGTTACAAAAAGTCTGAATTTTCACGAGGAGGAGGATACAGTATGAAAGACTTTTGCAAATGAAACAAACGAGGCCTTGACCTCTCTGGATGAACCATAGCAAGGCCACGGGGAAGCCAAGTTAGATGTCAAGAAAGCCATTGAGGTTGATCATGCTCAAGATTTGGACATCCTTTAACTACATTTTGAGGAATAAGCCTTCCTAACATAACATTGTGATTATCTCTACTGAAGTTGCTATACTTTGCTCCGAATGTGAAGAAGGAAGAGCTGTTTCTTCCAAGTAAAAAGTAACGTGTGTGGGAAGACTAGTGCCGATAGAAAGAATTAAACATGGCTCATGTCTGGCAAGTAGACAGCATAGGGTTACTTTCTCAGTCTCTTGCATGTGCTGATCATTGTAAGTAGTACTAGTTGATGATCACTGTTGGCCAGTTCATTATAACATGCCATTCAAAAGTTCTTTTCTGAGCCGGGTGTGGTGGCTCACGCTTTTAAACCCAGCACTTGGGAGGCAGAGGTAGGAGGATCACCATGAGTTTGAGGCCATCCTGAGACTACATAGTGAATTCCAGATCAGCCTGGACTACAGTGAAACCCTACCTCAAAACAAACCAAAACATAATAAGATTTTTTCTGATTTAACTTTGTGGTTACTTATGCTTTGGATTAGAAACATTCCACTAAAACATCCATTACTAGGATGCATTCAAAAAAAAAAAAAAAAAAGGAGTGCTGGGCGTGGTGGCTCATGCCTTTAATCTCAGCACTTGGGAGGCAGAGGTAGGAGGATCACCATGAGTTCAAGGCCACCCTGAGACTACATAGTGAATTCCAGGTCAGCCTGGGCTACAGTAAGACCCTACCTAGAAAAACCAAAAAAAAAAAAAAAAAAAAAGGCAATTCTACCAAAAGCAATATACAGATTAAATGCAATACCAATGAAAATCCTAGCATCAGGCTGGAGAGATGGCTTAGTGGTTAAGGCACTTGCCTGCAAAGCTTAATGATCTGGGTTAAATTTTCCACTACCCACATAAAGCCAGATGCATAGTGGTGAATGCATCTGGAGTTTGTTTACAGTGGTAGGAAGCCTTAGTGTACCCATTCTCCCTCCCTCCCTCCCTCCCTTCCCCCCCCCCCTCCTTTCTATCTCTCTCTGCTTGCAAACAAATTTTAAAAAAATTTATTTTTTGAGGGAGAATTTCACTCTAGTACAGGCTGATGTGGAATTCACTGTGTAGTCTTAGGGCAGCTGTAGCAGACAGCTTCAGGTTTACTGAGATGAACTTTCAGACCAGACACAGTTATGGAGGAAGGTATATTTATTGAAGCCTACAGATCCAGGAGAAGTTCCATAAATGGCAGAAGAAGCTGGCCTGCCTTCACAGGACCAAGCAGAGAGAGAAGTATAAGCCAAAAGCCACACAGCACAACACACTTCAGGAACTCCAGCTAGGCACACTGTGCATATCTTTAGATTGAAATCTGAAACCCACCACCACACCTTAAGAGCCACCCAGTGATATTGCCTCCAGCCAGGTAACTGCAAATGCAATCTGCAAATAATAAAGAACTGAATATATTGTGGGCCATCTATTCACACTACCACAGTGGCCTTGAACTCATGGTGATCCTTCTACCTCTCCCTTCCAAATCCTGGGATTAAAGACATGTGCCGCCAGGCCCAGCATGAATAAAAATATTTTAAAACAGAATTTTTAAATCCCAGCATCATTCTTCACAGACAGAAAGTATTCTTAAAATTCATGTGCAACAACACACGGCCCCAGATACCCAAAAATATCCTCAGCAAAGGAAACAGCTCTGGAGGTATTGCCATACCTGATCTAAGCTATAGTGCAAAGCCATAGTAACAAAAACAGCATGGAACTAGCATTAGAAACAGACATATAAACCAATGGAACAGAATTGAAGACCTGGACCTTAGTTCAAATAACTAGAGCTACTTGGTTTTTAATAAAGGAGACAACAATGTAGACTGGAGAAAAGACAGCATCTTCAACAAAGGGTGTTGCACAAATTAGATAACCACATGGAGAAAAATGAAACTAGACCTGCTCCTTTTACCATGCACAAAAATCAACTCCAAATGGATTAAAGACCCACATATAAGTCTAGAAACTCTCACTGGATGAAAAAATAGAGGGAATTCTTCATGATATAGGAGTGATAAAAGACTTCCTGAACAATATCCCAGTAACCCATGAAATTAAACGACCACTCACTCACCCAGTGGGATCTCATGAAACCAAAAACCTTTTGTACAAACAAACACCATGAACAGAGCCAACAGAATGGGAGAAAATCTTTGCCAGCTATATCACTAACAGAGGACTAATATCTAGAATCTACACAGAACTCAAACTAAGCAACAACAACAACAAAAAAATCCACTCAAAAAATGGGGTTTAGAACTGATGAGGCAATTCTCAAAGGAAGACATACAAATGATTGCCAAGGCCCTTGGTTTCCCACCAGGAATAGGTGGTAAGACCCTACTGCTAAAGATTCCACATACTTGGGCTGCAAAGCCACTGAGAAATCCTACAGGAACTAAAGATAACCTCCTCCATGTAGACCAACTGACAGAAAGGTGAAAGAAGCCATTCTGCATGCAGTTCAATGGGAGAAAGAGAAAACACCAGTGAAGATACTCAACAGTGGACACTGCAAGCCTTATATTTGGCCAGCTAGGGACTTCAGGTTAAGATGGCAGTGTAGGTACCATGCCAAAGAAGCCTGGGGGGGGGGGAGACCAAAAAAACTCAGTAAAATACACACTTTTACTAAAAAGTGAGGTATATAGGAAATTGAAGCAGCAGCAAAGAAGTAGGAGAGATCCAGAGCACCAGAGCCCGCACAGGCCGGCAAAAGCGGCCCCTGGCAGCTCCACCAACCACGGCAGCAGTGCACCAGAAAGCCGCCAGGCTCAGCTCCAGCCGCAGGAAAAGCCAGGTGCGGGCGCTTCCCCTCACACCGCGCTCTCCGCAACTCGGGAAACGTGAGGGGAGAGCGGCAGCGAGCAGCGGAGGAGCAGACTGTGAGGTAGAAGGACACTTGGAGCAGAAAGAGAACCAGAGCAGCTGCGGCTCCTTCCCCTCCCCTACCGCCTGAGCCCAGCTCCGGCGAACAGAGCAGCGGTCCCGGGACCCGGCCACGCCAACTTGAGCCGACAGCGGGACCCAAGCAGGAGCAGAGTCTGGGAGCAACATCAGCGGCTCCAGCACCGGTACCAGCGGCCCCAGCAGCAGCAGACCCAGCAGCAGCAGCTTCAGTGGCAGCAGCGGCAGTGGGTCCAGAAGTGGCAGCTACAGCAGCAGCAGCAGCAGAGGCAGCAGCAGCGGTGGGCCCAGCAGCAGCAGCTTCAGCTGCTGACAGACCCAGCAGAGGCACCTTTAGCAGTAGCAGTTCCAGCAGCAGGGGTGCTGATCTACAGGGCCACAGTTGCCAGGCTTAGTTTGCCCCGCAGGAAAAGCCAGTGCCAGCTCCAGAAATCAGAACAGCAGCCCGACAACCCAGGCAGCAACTTGACTGAGACCAAAATCATCCAAGGTAACTGGGTGTGGTGGTTTGATTCAGGTGTCCCCCATAAACTTAGGCGTTCTGAATGCTAGGTTCCCAGCTGATGCATATTTGGGAATTAATGCCTCCTGGAGGGAGTGTATTGTTGGGGGCGGGCTTATGGGTATTAAAGCCAGTTTCCCCTTGCCAGTGTTTGGCACACCCTCCTGTTGCTGTGGTCCATCTTATGTTGGCCAGGGGGTGATGCCCACCTTCTGCTCATGCCTTCGATTTCCCCTGCCATCGTGGAGCTTCCCCTCGAGCCTGTAAGCCAAATAAACCTCTTTTTCCCAGAAGCTGCTCTTGGTTGGGTGATTTCTACCAGCAATGCGAACCGGACTGCAACAGTAAAGTGGTACCGAGGAGTGGGATTGCTGCTAGACACCTGACTATGTGGCTTTGGTCTTTTGGAGCTGATTTTCAAGAGGAATGTGGAAGGATTTGAAACCTTGGCCTAAGAGATGCCTTGCAGTGCTGTAAGTACAGCTTGATGGTCTATCCTGGTCAGAGCTGAAAGACCTAAAGGCAGTAACAACTATGGACTGTGAGGTTTGGCTTATGAGGGTGAGAAAGAGCTGTGCCTGGACTGGGCTAGCAGTTTGTGTGAGAAGCTTGCTCTTGTGCCCATGTCCTGAGAAATTGTGCAGGGTTGCTTTGCGTAGAAATGAACTGGTGTGTGCAGAGGGATATGGCACAGAAAGAAAAATCTTTGGGTGAACTCTTGCCTGTTCAGCTGCAACTGAGAGATTACAACATTTGAGACTGGGCTAGCTGACCTGTGCTGGGGCAACAAGAAGAATATAGACTCTTTTGAAGGGGCCTGAGTGCTCAAGGAGTGTCCTGTTCTTCAAAGTCTGCTTTATTCCCCCCTGGATTAACAAATTGGCACCTACCTGGTATCGTGGAGTATAAGAAATGCTGGAAAGAGGGTCATTGAGTTTGCAACACGGTCTTGTGTTTTGGAAACGGCCATGGGCAGTGTGAAGCGGGTTTGCTGGTTACCTGCATAGAGACCCCATGGGGCCATGAGGATGAACCGTGGCTTGCAGTGGAGACCCAGTGGAGATGCCGGGACCATGAGATGGCTGCCGAGGAGCTGCCGGCCCCAATGAAGTTTTCCAGGACTGTGAGTAGCCTAGCTGGAGGGGCGGAATTGGAATGCCAGAGACTTGTTGCTGGTTAGAATTATCGGACTTGAAGATTTGTCACTGGCTAGAGTTGCTGGACTTGAAGCTACAGAGTTTGAAATTTGCCCTGGTTGTTTCAAATCTTGCATTGGTTGAATGTTTCTTTAATATGCCCAATGCCATCTTTTGCGGTGTGAATATTTATTCTGTGTCATTATGGGTTTTTTGAGGTTATTTTTTGGTATTAAGGCTCAGTTAAAAGATCTTGAACTATGGGGATGTATGAACATCATTGGAATTGATAAAAGCTATGGGGACTTTTAAAGTCAGACTGAATGCATTGTATTTTACATCATGTATGGATATCAGTTTATGGGGGCCAGGGGCAGAATGTGGTGGTTTGATTCAGGTGTCCCCCATAAACTTAGGTGTTCTGAATGCTAGGTTCCCAGCTGATGCATATTTGGGAATTAATGCCTCCTGGAGGGAGTGTATTGTTGAGGGCGGGCTTATGGGTATTAAAGCCAGTTTCCCCTTGCCAGTGTTTGGCACACCCTCCTGTTGCTGTGGTCCATCTTATGTTGGCCAGGGGGTGATGCCCACCTTCTGCTCATGCCATCGATTTCCCCTGCCATCGTGGAGCTTCCCCTCGAGCCTGTAAGCCAAAATAAATCTCTTTTTCCCAGAAGCTGCTCTTGGTTGGGTGATTTCTACCAGCAATGCGAACCGGACTGCAACACTGGGATTGCACCAGGGAAGGGTCTCACTTGGTCACAAGCTGACTTGGATCCCTCAACAGACCAGAAATCGTAACCTCTATGTTGATAGAGGATCTGGTTGTTATAATAACTACTCTGGCATACATACTTGGGGCTGTTTTTGATTGAATGGGTACAGTGTTTAGTTAACTTTTAGAATCTACCTGTATTTTATTCCACTCAGCCTGCTTGAATACTCCCATAGCAGGGAAACTCAACCCCTAGGAACACATTTGTAGATATGCTGAGAGTCTTAAAAGCCACACCTAACACCTTAAGCTCCTACCCTGAAGATATATAACATCAAATCAATTGATACAGCTATGAATACCCAGCTAGCTAGAAAATCCAAGCATTAACTTAATCTAAGATGCAAAAATATATACATTATAACACAAGAAACACTAAAAAGCAAGACGATATAAATCCACCTAAAAGTATTAGTGCATCAGAAATGACCTCCAGTGAGAACGAGTTAGAGGAAATGTCTGAGAAAGATTTAAAAAGAATGATTGTAAATATTTGGCCAGCCAGGCCAAATGAGCCAACTGGTGCAATAGAGGCATGTCTGTCATAGTGGAAACCAACTGCCCTCTAATTGGACTGGAGGCCTGCCACATGGGAGGAAATATATCACTGATACTGAAAACCTAAAACAGGGGTACTCATGAGCCCTAGGGGTGTAACATATGCTGCTTTCTGGCTAAATGTATATACTATGCTCATCAAACTGCCCAGTAAGCACTTCTATTAATGTTCATACCCATATATTAATGCTACTCTCACTTTTGGTAGAGAACCTTCTCTTTTCAGAGGGCAGTGACCTTGGGATGACTCAAAAGGCACCATGATGCTAGAAAGAAGTGACAGGAGTGCTCAGCACTGCAATATCTGTATCACACCTTCCAAGGCTCGGGGTCCATTATGGAAAAGGTGGTAGAAAGAATGTCAGAGCCAAAGGAAGGGTAGGACTCCATACAACATGCTCCCTCCAGACACAAAATGATCTGGATATCCATGACCTCACAGTTCCTGACAACACCTACACAAGACCATTATAACAGGAGGAAAAGATCATGACATCAAAATAAAAGAGACTGACAGAGAGGGAGAGGAGATATGATAGAGAATGGAGTTTCAATAGCCGGGCGTGGTGGCGCACGCCTTTAATCCCAGCACTCGGGAGGCAGAGGTAGGAGGATCACCATGAGTTCAAGGCCACCCTGAGACTACATAGTGAATTCCAGGTCAGCCTGGACCAGAGTGAGACCCTACCTTGAAAAACCAAAAAAAAAAAAAAAAGAGAGAATGGAGTTTCAAAGGGGAGAGTGGGGGCTGGAGAGATGGCTTAGCGGTTAAGTGCTTGCCTGTGAAGCCTAAGGACCCCGGTTCGAGGCTCGGTTCCCCAGGTCCCACGTTAACCAGATGCACAAGGGGGCGCACGCATCTGGAGTTCGTTTGCAGAGGCTGGAAGTCCTGGCACGCCCATTCTCTCTCTCTCCCTCTATCTGTTTTTCTCTCTGTGTCTGTCACTCTCAAATAAAAATAAATAAATAAATAAATAAATCAAAGGGGAAAGTGGGGGGGGAGGAGGGAGGGCATTACCATGGGATATTTTTTACAATCATGGAAGTTGTTAATAAAAAAATAAAATAGCCAGACATGATGGCGCACACCTTTACTCCCAGCACTTGGGAGGCAGAGGTAGGAGGATAGCTGTGAGTTCGAGGCCAACCTGAGACTACATAGTTAATTCCAGGTTAACCTGGACCAAAGTGAGACCCTACCTTGAAAAACCAAAATAGTAATAATAAATAAATAAAATAATAAAAAATAAATTAAGGCTGGGCGTGGTGGCGCATGTCTTTAATCCCAGCCCTCGGGAGGCAGAGGTAGGAGGATCACCGTGAGTTCAAGTCCACCCTGAGACTACATAGTGAATTCCAGGTCAGCCTGAGCTAGAGTGAGACTCTACCTCGAAAAAACAAAACAAAACAAAAAAAATAAAAGAAATACAAATGGGTAATACTCACCTAAGAAAATGTTCAACATCCTTAACTATCAGAGAAATGCAAATTAAAATAACTATGAGATTCTACTTTTCTCCAATCAGGATGGCAGTCACTGAAAAATCAAATAATAGCTGGGCATGGTGGCGCATGCCTTTAATCCAAGTACTTAGGAGGTAGAGGTAGGATCACTGTATGAGGCCACCCTGAGACTACCCAGTGAATTCTAAGTCAGCTTGAGCTACAGCAAGACTCTACCTCAAAAAATAAAAAGTAAAAATAAACCAAAAAAATCAAACAACAATAAATGTTTGCAAGGATGTGGGGAAAGTGGAACCCTCATTCACTGCTGGTAGGAATGCAAGCTTGTACAACCACTATGGAAATCAACACAGAGTCTCTTGGAAAAGATGAAAATCGAGCTATCAACTGGGCATCTACCCTAAAGGCTCCACTCTTCACTGCAGAGATATTTGCTCAGACATATTTATAGCTGCTCAATTCACAGCTAAGAACTGGAATCAACCCAGATGCCCATTGTTGGACGAATAGATAATGGAGATGTGGTACACATACACAATGGAATCCTATTTAGCATCAAGGAAAAATTATATAATGAAATTTGTAGGAAAATGGATGGACATGGAACAGATCATACAAAGAGAACTCACACAAGCACAGAAAGACAAACACCACATGTTCTCCCTCATCTGTGATCCCTGAACTAGAACAGCTTGAGTTGCTGGCATGCCTGACAAGCATCTCAAGAAACAGATGGGAAGGACGGAAGGGCAAACTAGCCTAGACCACAACCCAGACAGGCCCTTGACCAGCAGGCAGGTTCACGAGTCTCAGAACTCTTAAAAGGCAGGGACAACTCTAGCCAACATGGTGGCTCTGGAGATTCGACACCATCCTCGGCTGCATAGTGAGTTCCAAGGCCACCCCGAGCTACATATATGAGGGGGAAAAGCCCATTGGGAGAGGGCTTGCCTGTTGTGGCACGAGGTTCAATCCTCAGTGCCCAGAAAAGGGGAGGGGAAAGGTGTTAAAGTGAGATTCCAATACACAGGATGCTAAAGCAAAGAGGAAATCAAAGACTTTGAGGCCCGCCTCAGCCTCATACATAGTGAGTTCAAGGCCAGCTTGGTATACATAGCAAACCTCTATCTCAAAACAAAACGTGGTTGGTTTCCACATTAGTGATTAAATCAGGGTTGTTGCTGTTGCTCTTAATTTATTTTAAAGTTATAAATAGGGCTAAACGGATTGCTTAGTGGTTAAGGTGTTTGCCGGTGAAGCCAAAGGACTTAGGTTTGATTCTCGAGGACCCATGTTAGCAAGATGCACAAGGGGGCGCACACATCTGGAGTTCGTTTGCAGTGGCTGGAGGCCCTGGACACCCATTCTCTCTCTTCCTCTTTCTCTGTCAAATAAGCAAATAAAAATAAAACACTTAAAAAATATCTTATTAAAGGCATAAACATTTGGGGCTCGGGACATAAAGCACTAGCCTAGAGTGCATGAAGCCCAGCAAAGCATAAAACTGAGCATGGTGGGGCAGCCTGTAATCTCAGTTCCAGAAATGGAGGCAGTAGGATTAAATGTTCAAGTTCATCCTTGGCTACATATCAAAGCCAGCCTGGGCTACACGAGACTCTCTCAAAATGAAAGAAAAAATTAATGACAAAAAGAGGGATGGAAGGGTTTGAGGGAGGGGAAAAGAAAGGTGGGGGAGATATGCACAAAGCAAAATCCAAAATGAGTAAGTGCCATACAAAACCTTCCTCCTGGATAGTGGAATAAAAGAGATAACCCTCAATAGGAGGACCGAGGGATCATCTGGTTAAAAGGTCCCTAGAAACGGTGGGATGAAGCCCAATCCTAAAACATTTACTCTGGTTTACAACTCCCAGTACCAGATATTAGTTAAAAGCCACATTTAACTGTTCATGGGAGAGACATATAAGGTCCCCAAAACAAGACAGGCTTCATTCAAAGCACCTTAGACAAAAGGTAAGACACTATAGCCAAAGACACCACATGCTGCCAATGCCAAAAATCAAAAGGTTTGGCCATACCTGGAAGGAAGCCAGTTCTTTTTTTTTTTTTTCAAGGTAGGATCTCAACTAGCCCAGGCTGACCTGGAATACACTATGTAATCTCAGGGTGGACTTGAACTCATGGTGATCCACCTACCTCTGTCTCCCAAGGGCTAGGATTAAAGGCATGTACCACCACACCTGGGAGACGCCAATTCTCATATGGTTAGCCCATAGAGTGCTGGAAAAAACTACATGAGCTGCTGGAGAATAAGGACATGGTAGACACTCCAGATGAGCACACCAGGTACATCAGATGACGACACGGCAGACACTCCGGACATGAGCACACCAGGTACCTCAGATGACGACACGGCAGACACTCCAGACATGAGCACACCAGGTACCTCGGGTGACGACACGGCAGATACTCCGGACATGAGCACACCAGGGACCTCAGGTGACGACACGGCAGACACTCCGGACATGAGCACACCAGGTGCCTCAGATGACGACACGGCAGACACTCCGGACATGAGCACACCAGGTACCTCAGGTGACGACACGGCAGACACTCCGGACATGAGCACACCACGTACCTCAGATGACGACACGGCAGACACTCCGGACATGAGCACACCAGGTGCCTCAGATGACGACACGGCAGACACTCCGGACATGAGCACACCAGGTGCCTCAGATGACGACACGGCAGTCACTCCAGACATGAGCACACCAGGTGCCTCAGATGACGACACGGCAGACACTCCGACATGAGCACACCAAGTACCTCAGGTGACGACACGGCAGACACTCCGGACATGAGCACACCAAGTACCTCAGGTGACGACGCGGCAGACACTCCGGACATGAGCACACCAAGTACCTCAGGTGACGACGCGGCAGACACTCCGGACATGAGCACACCAAGTACCTCAGGTGACGACGCGGCAGACACTCCGACATGAGCACACCAAGTACCTCAGGTGACGACGCGGCAGACACTCCGGACATGAGCACACCAAGTACCTCAGGTGACGACACGGCAGACACTCCGGACATGAGCACACCAAGTACCTCAGGTGACGACACGGCAGACACTCCGGACATGAGCACACCAAGTACCTCAGGTGACGACGCGGCAGACACTCCGACATGAGCACACCAAGTACCTCAGGTGACGACACGGCAGACACTCCGGACATGAGCACACCAGGTACCTCAGGTGACGACACGGCAGACACTCCGGACATGAGCACACCAGGTACCTCAGGTGACGACACGGCAGACACTCCAGACATGAGCACACCACGTACCTCAGATGACGACACGGCACACACTCCGGACATGAGCACACCAGGTACCTCAGGTGACGACACGGCAGACACTCCAGACATGAGCACACCAGGTACCTCAGGTGACGACACGGCAGACACTCCAGACATGAGCACACCACGTACCTCAGATGACGACACGGCACACACTCCGGACATGAGCACACCAGGTACCTCAGATGACGACACGGCAGACACTCCGGACATGAGCACACCAGGTACCTCAGGTGACGACACGGCAGACACTCCGGACATGAGCACACCAGGTACCTCAGATGACGACACGGCAGACACTCCGGACATGAGCACACCAGGTACCTCAGGTGACGACACGGCAGACACTCCGGACATGAGCACACCAGGTACCTCAGGTGACGACACGGCAGACACTCCGGACATGAGCACACCAGGTACCTCAGATGACGACACGGCACACACTCCGGACATGAGCACACCAGGTACCTCGGATGACGACATGGCAGTCACTCCGGACATGAGCACACCACGTACCTCAGATGACGACACGGCAGACACTCCGGACATGAGCACACCAGGGACCTCAGGTGACAGAGGTTTCCTCTGGAGTCCAAGTAGAAGCTGTTATTCCTGAAATCTGGGACATTATTGAGTTTTTCTACAAACTTCTTCCCCTCTCTGCCATATCACCTATAAGAATGGCACTGGAGAGATGGCCTTCCTGGCAATCCTCCTGCTTCAGCCACCTAACTGTTGGGATTACAGGTGTTAGCCACCATGCTTGATGAAAAAAATTATTTGAGTGATCCTTTAAATAGGTCTTTAAGGCTGGAGAGATGGCTTAGCTGTTAAGATGCTTGGCTGCAAAGCTAAATGAACCAGATTTTATTCCCCTGTACCCACATAAGCCAGAAGTAAAGGTGGTGCAACTGTCTGGAGTTTATTTGCAGTAGCTGGAGACTCTGGAACACCCATTTTCTCCCTCTCTCTCTCTTTCTGCCTTTTCCTCTGTGTCTATCTCTTTCGCCCTCCCTCTCTCTCTTGAATAAATAAATTCAAAATATTTACAAGAATAAAAGGTCTTAGCCAGGTGTGGTGGCACAAGCCTTTAATCCTAGCATTTGGGAGGCAGTGGTAGGAGGCTCATCATGAGTTTGAGGCCACCTGAAACTACTTAGTGAATTCCAGGTCAACCTTGACTAGAGTGAAACCCTACCTTGAAAAACAAAACAAAACAAAAAGAATAAAAGATCTCTAGATAAAAATATTTATAGCCGGTAGATATAGGAGGATCTCTGTGAGTTCAAGGCCAGCTTGAGACTAAATTCCAGGTCAGCCTGGGCTAGAGCAAGACCCTACCTTGCATGGGTCCACCAGATCACCTTACACCAGAGTTCAATGAGTATAAAACAACACACCTTTGTTACTAATTTCTCTGCAGCAGGAGTCAGGGCAGGGCTTAGCTGGGTGCCTCTGCTCATGGTTTCTGTTGAGATGTGGGTCAAGCTGCCACCCATAGCTGCAGTCTTTTTTTTTTTTTTTTTTAGTATTCTTATTTATTTATTTGAGAGAGAGAGAAAAAAATGGGTATGCCAGGTGTTATGGGCTCTGGCATCACACAAGTAAGACCATCGACTCACAGAATGTGAGGCAAAGTTTTATTGGGTAGAAAGAAAGGAAAAGAAGGAAGCTGGTGCAACAGGTCTGCATCTCAGAGTTCATTATCTCAAGATGCAGCCCAGATCTGTTGGGAGTGTCAGTTTTACTGGAAATAAACACATGATGTTTATACTAAAAACAAGATTGGGAATTAAACCACAAAGTTGCGTAATATTAAACATAAGGGGGGCTATTACAAGAAGTCACAAGGTTACACAGCATAGGCAGAACTTAGACAAGAAACATTCTATGCTATGTAATCACAAAGATATTTAGAAACAAAGAGATACAGGAAGGTCATGGTACACTGCATAGAGGGATCATCCCATTCCTTACACATTCCATTTTCCACCAGGGTCTTCAGCCACTGCAAATGAACTCCAGATGCTTGTGCCATCTTGTGCATCTGGCTTATATGGGTCCTGGGGAATTGAACTTTGAAAAGTCTTTTGGCTTTGCAGGCAAGCATCTCAACCACTAAACTATCTCCAGTTTCAGAGCTGCAGTCTTATATGAAGATTCAGCCCTGGTGCCCCATTCTCTCCCTCCCTCTATCTCTCACTCAAATAAACAAAATAAAATAAAAAGGAAAGGCTAGGAGCTGGGGAGATGGCTTAGCAGTTAAAGGCACTTGTTTGCAAAGCCTGCTGGTCCAGGTTCAATTCCCCAGTATCCATGTAAAGACAGATTCATAAAGTGGCACATGCATCTGGATTTCCTTTGCAGGGGCAAGAGGTCCTGACATGCTCATATTCTAAGTTTCTTAGATCTCTCCTTGCACATAAATAATAATTTATGGACAAGGGCTGAAGGGATGGCTTAGTGGTTAAGGCACTTGCCTACAAAACCAAAGCACCCAGGTTCAATTCCCCAGACCCACATAAACCAGATACATAAGGTGGCACATGTGTCTGGAGTTTGTTTGCTATAACTGGAGGCCCTGGTATGCTCGTTCTCTCTCTTTCTCACTCTGTCTCCTGCTCTCTCATTCAAATAAATAAAAATAAAAACAAAAATAAATTATGGACTTGAGAGATGGCTCAGCATTTGAAGGTACTTGCTTGCAAAGCCTGACAGCCCAGAGCCCAGGTTCAATTCCCCAGTTCCCACATAAAGCCAGATGCACAAAGTGGCAAGAGGCCCTGGCACTTTCTCTGTTCCTCTCAAAAATAATTTTTTTTTTTTGAGGTAGGGTCTCGCTCTAGCCCAGGCTGACCTGGACTTTGGGGTGGCCTTGAACTCACGGGTATCCTCCTACCTCTGCCTCCCGAGTGCTGGAATTAAAGGCGTGTGCCACCACGTCTGGCATTCAAAAATAAATTTTTTTTTTTTTAAAAAGAAAGGCTAGCTGGGCATGATGGTGCACACCTTTAATCCCAGCACTCGGGAGGCAGAGGTAGGAGGATCACTGTGAGTTTAAGGCCACCCTGAGACTCTATAGTGAATTCCAGGTCAGCCTGGGCTACAGTGAGACCCTAACTTGAAAAACCAAAAATAATAATGATAATAATAATAATAATAAATAAATAAATAAAATAAAATAAAAAAGAAAGGCTATAAATTAAATTCACCCAAGGAACAGGTGCATAAGCGGCCTCTGGGGCAGCGCTAAGTGCAGAGCATCCTGTCCTCTCACAGTGGAGGAAGCTGGAGGCACCTCTTCCATCTCGCAGCAGTGCTGTGTGACACTGCTCTGAGCCTTGGTGGTCACAATACTTACCCAGGTATGGTCACACAGACCCTGGGTGCAGCTCATCCTCCAGCCCCAGAGCTTGAGTTCATACTGCTTGGCTCAAACCACCCGCCAAAAACCACGTTGTTAGCACAGACTATCTGGTGTGGTCCAAGGCCCCAGGCAAACAGTCTTATCAGAGCATTCCAGAGCGGAGGGGAGGGACAAAGAACAGGCCTCTCTCTGGGCAAAGCTAATGCTTGACTACACTGCAGGAAAGTGAGAATCACTGGGAGACACCTTAGAGTCTCTGCCAAACCCACTCTGAGCTCCTGATCAGTTCCTAAGGCTGCATTCTTAAGTATGATTGGACTACCACCATTTAAGAAAGAGGTAAAAACAAAAACAAAAAAACCATGAAGGGAATCAACTTCGGAACAAACCAATCACTGCACCTGTAATCCCAGCTCCTAGGCTGAGGCAGGAGAATCACAAGTTCAAGGCTTTCCTGGAAAATTTGTGAGGCCCTTTCTCAAAAACGAAAAATAAACCAAAAGGGCTGGAGAAATGTCTTAGCCGTTAAAGCGCTTGCCTGCAAAGCTAAAGGACCCACATAAACCAGATGCACAAGGGGGCGCCCTGGTCTGGAGTTCGTTTGCAGTGGCTGGAGGCCCTGGCACCCACATTCTATCTCTATCTGCTCTCTGTCTCTTTCTCTCTCTGATTCTTTTTCTCTCTCATAAATAAATAAATAAAATATAAAAAAGAAAAATAATGGGCTGGAGAGATGGCTTAGCGGTTAAGCGCTTGCCTGTGAAGCCTAAGGACCCCGGTTCAAGGCTCGGTTCCCCAGGTCCCACGTTAGCCAGATGCACAAGGGGGCGCACGCGTCTGGAGTTCGTTTGCAGAGGCTGGAAGCCCTGGCACGCCCATTCTCTCTCTCTCCCTCTATCTGTCTTTCTTCCTGTGTCAGTCGCTCTCAAATAAATAAATAAATAATGAACAAAAAACTATTTAAAAAAAAGAAAAAGAAAAAGAAAAAGAAGCCAAAAAAACGTTTCGGGAATGTAGCTCAGGATAGATTGCTCAGTTAGAAAGAAAGAGGGAGGATGGGATGGAGGGAGGAAAGGCGGGGTGGGGGGGAGGGATGGGGGGAGGAAGGGTTGGGGGAGGAAGGGATGGAGGAAGGAAGAAATACCAGGGTTTTCTGCAGTGCTGTGGATCACACCCAGGGCTTTGTCACTGCTAAACCACTGCTGAATGACACCTCAGCAGTAGAAACAGTCAAAGCTCAAGGCATAGCTTAGTGGCTCAGCATATACTTAGGATTTCTGAAGTCTTAGGTTCAGACACACACACACACACACACCAGTAATGAGCAAGACTTTAGGAACTTTATTTTGAAAATATAAAACTGGGCAAGGTAGCACTCATCTTTAATCCCACTCTGAGAGGAAAAGGTGGGAGGATCACTCTGAGTTTGGGGCCAGTCTGGAACTAGAGTGAATTCCAGGTTAGCCTGGGTTAGAGTGAGACCCTACCTTAAAAAAAAAAAAAGTCGGGCATGGTGGCTCACGCCTTTAATCTCAGCACTTGGGAGGTCAAGGTAGGAGGATTGCTCTGAGTTTGAGGACACCCCTGAGACTATGTAGTAAATTCCATGTCAGCCCAGGTAGGTGGATTGCCTTGAGTTTGAGGTCACCCTGAGACTACATAGTGAATTCCAGGTCAGTCTGGACTAGAGACCCTGCCTCAAAAAACAAAAAGCAACAACAAAACAACAAACAAAACAAAAAACAAAAAAAGTTCAAAAGCGGAAAGAATTGAATGTTCTAGATTGAACAAATGTGAGGGTGATATGTCAAAGAATTGGTTTTTTCTTGTAATAAGCTCTGAATGATATTTAACTTTTTGTCCAATGTAAAGCCTCTCAATTTTTTTCTATAAACATGTCAATAAGGTTTTTTTGTTTATAAAAATGTCAGTGAGATTGTACTTTGTTCTAAAGGCAAAAGAATTGTGAAGTGTTAGCCGGGTGTGGCAGAGGTAGGAGGATTGCCATGAGTTCGAGGCCACCCTGAGACTACCTAGTGAATTCCAGGTCAGACTGGGCTAGAGTGAGACCCTAAAAAAAAAAAAAGAAAAAAAAATTGTGAAGTGCTGTTCTTTAGTCCCAGCACTCGGTAGGCAGAGGTAGGAGGATTGATATGAGTTCATGGTCACCCTGTGACTATTGTAGTAAATTTCAGGTCAGCCTGGGTTAGAGTGAAACCCTACCTCTATAAAAACAAACAAAAGAGATGATGAAGTATTGAGGAATGGCATATCAGTTCATTTATCATTGCCTACACAAAATACCTGACAAGAACCAGTTTAAAGTGTGATATCCCTCATGATGGAAAAAGCCACATGGGCTGGAGAGATGGCTTAGCAGTTAAGCGCTTGCCTGTGAAGCCTAAGGACCCCGGTTCGAGGCTCGGTTCCCCAGGTCCCACGTTAGCCAGATGCACAAGGGGGCGCACACATCTGGAGTTCGTTTGCAGAGGCTGGAAGCCCTGGCGCGTCCATTCTCTCTCTCTCCCTCTATCTGTCTTTCTCTCTGTGTCTGTTGCTCTCAAATAAATAAATTTTAAAAAAAATTAAAAAAAAAAAGCCACAGCAACGAGCTTGAGGCAGCTGTCACATTGCACCCACGCTCAGCAAGCAGACAGTGAGCAATGACTGTCTTCTCTCTCTCTCTTTTTTTTTTTTTTTTTTTGAGGTAGAGTCTCATCCTAGCCCAGGCTGATCTGATCTGGAACTCACTCTGTGGTCCCAGTCTGGCCTGGAACTCACAGTGATCCTCCTACCTCTACCTCCCGAGTGCTGGTCCTCTTTCAATTTTAATTCACTTATTCATTCATTCTTTTTCAGCTCCATGCTGTCCCAACCTTCCTCCTAAAAACGAAACGCTCATAGGTTGAATGGCAATTTTGTTTTTGTGGGTTTTTTTTTTTTTTTTTTTTTGTGTGTGTGTGTGTTTTGTTTTATTTTTGGTTTTTTGAGGTAGGGTCTCACTCTGGTCCAGGCTGACCTGGAATTAACTCTGTAGTCTCAGGGTGGGCTTGAACTCACAGCGATCCTCCTACCTCTGCCTCCCGAGTGCTGGGATTAAAGGTGTGTGCCACCACGCCCAGCTATGAATGGCAATTTTGACCACTATGATGAAATAGATAGTCTGTTGTTGGCTCATTGCTCTGAGAGATCTAATTTTGTAGAAATGACAGCTTTCTAGGAAATGTATTACTTTAGCCTCATTGTGACCCAATTTATGAGAGCAGTATTTCAAGGGACTCAGGGTTGATTTTGGCTCATGAAGGTGCAGCTCATGTGCTTTTGAGCAGAACAACATGGTGGTGGGAGTGTACTGGAGGGTATCTGCCCTTCTTGACACACAGGAAGCTGAGAAAAGGGGAGATTCAAGAAGGAGTCAGGGGCTGGAGAGATGGCTTAGCGGTTAAGCGCTTGCCTGTGAAGCCTAAGGACCCCGGTTCGAGGCTCGGTTCCCCAGGTCCCACGTTAGCCAGATGCACAAGGGGGCGCACGTGTCTGGAGTTCGTTTGCAGTGGCTGGAGGCCCTGGCGCGCCCATTCTCTCTCTCTCTATCTGCCTCTTTCTCTCTCTGTCTGTCACTCTCAAATAAATAAATAAAAATAATAAAAAAAAATTAAAAAAAAAAAAAAAAGAAGGAGTCAGTATAAGATGCAGCCCAGAGACGTGCCTCCAGTGACCAGCAGCCTCCAGTTAGGCCCCATGACCACATTCCATCATATTATGAACCCAGCATGGGATTAATCCAGGGATTGGCTCAGAGCTCTGATTCTCTAAATCTTTATGGAAACACCAGTACAGGCATACTCGGAAGTGTGCTTTACTAATCTACTAGGTGTTTCTTTTTATTTATTATTTTATTTGACAAAGAAAGAGAGAGAGAGAAAAAAAAAATGAATGGGTGCACCAGGGCCTCTAGCCACTGCAAACGAACCCCAGACACACGCATCACCTTGTGCATCTGGCTTACATGGGTACTGGGGAATCGAACCTGGATTCTTAGGCTTCTCAGGCAAGTGCCTTAACCACTAAGCCATCTCTCCAGCCCCTAAGTGTTTCTTTTTATTTTTGACTTTTGAGATGGTATCTCAGGTAGTTCAGGCTAGCTTCAAAATCTGTGTAGTCAAGGATGACTGAATTTCTGACCCTCCTGCCTCCAGGTTCTGAGTGCTGTGAGGTCTGTTAACTCCTATTCCTCTTTAAATTACTTCTAAATGTTTATTTATCTATTTGTATGTGTGTACGCCAGGGCCTCTTACTCCTACAAATAAATACCAAATACTTGTGCCACTTTGTGTGTGTGTGTGTGGGCACCTTGGAAATTGAACCAGGGTGGGCTCATTTTGCAATCAAATGCCTTTAACCACTGAGCCATCTCCCTAGCCCCTTCACTTAATTTTTAATTTAATTTACTTAATTTTTAATTTAATTTTATCATGCAAAGAACAGTGTTTCATTAGGGTGTTTTAGTTGGTTTCTTTTCCCCCTCGTTTTCTCCATCCCCTCCTCTTATTGCCCTCCCCACACCATAGCCATTTTTCCACTTTCAGGCCACATGTAGCTTTAAATTTTTTTTCTGACATATTTATTTATTTGTTTATTTATTTATTTGAGCCAGAGAGAGGGAGAGAGAATGGGCACACCAGAACTTCTAGCCACTGCAAACAAACTCCAGATGCATGTGCCACCATGTGCATCTGGCTTACATGGGACCTGGAGAATCGAACCTGGGTCCTTAGGCTTTGCAGGCAAGTGCCTTAACCACTAAGCCATTTCTCCAGCCCCACATGTAGCTTTTGCCTTCTGCCTGGTTCTTATCCCCTCTTATTTCCCTCTTGTGGTCTCCTATTTAGTTTCATGGCTTATGACCATTCTTTAAAAAAAAGAAAAAAAAAATATATATATACACATATATATACGTACATACATACATATGTATATAAATAAGAAGTTGCAAGAGGGGTCAATATATATTGGGGCTGGAGAGATGGCTTAGCAGATAAGGCACTTGCTTGCAAACCCAAAGGACCCAGGTTTGACTCCCCAGGACCCACACAAGCCAGATGCACAAGGGGACACACATATCTGGAGTTCATTTGCAGTGGCTGGAAGCCCTGGTTCACCCATTTTCTCTCTCTCTCTCTCTCTCTCTCTCTCTACTTGCCTATTTCTGTAGCTCTCTCAAATAAATAAGAATATTAAAACAGATTATATATATATATATATGTATACACACACACACCACACATACACATACATATGGTTGGTTTTGAGGTAGGGTCTTGCTCTAGCCTAGGCTGATCTGGAATTCACTATGTAGTCTCAGGCTGGCCTTGAACTCATGGCGATCCTCCTTCCTCTGCCTCCTGAGTCCTGGGATTAAAGGTGTGCACCGCCACGACCAGTTTATATATATTATTTTTACTGGATAGGATGAGATCAAGAGAGCAAGAGAAAGAGAGAGAGAGAGAGAGAGAGAGAGAGAGAGAGAGAGAGAGAGAATGAGTGCACCAGAGCCTCAAGCCACTGCAAGCAAACTCCAGATGCATGCACCACCTTGTGCATCTGGCTTTATGTGGGTACTGGGGAGTCAAACCTGGGTCCTTTGGGTTTGCAGGCAAGAGCCTTAACTGCCAAGTCATCTCTCCAGCTCCACTTATGACCCCTCTTGCAACTTCTTATTTATATACATACATTAAAAATTAGGATCAGGGGCTGGAGAGATGGCTTAGCGGTTAAGCGCTTGCCTGTGAAGCCTAAGGACCCTGGTTTGAGGCTCAGTTCCCCAGGTCCCACGTTAGCCAGATGCACAAGGGGGCGCACACGTCTGGAGTTCGTTTGCAGAGGCTGGAAGCCCTGGCGCGCCCATTCTCTCTCCCTCCCTCTATCTGTCTTTCTCTCTGTGTCTGTCACTCTCAAATAAATAAATAAATAATTTAAAAAATATATTTAAAAAAAAATTAGGATCAGACTGTAGAGAGAGCTCAACAGTTAAAGGTACTTGCTTGCAAAGCCTGCTAGCCTGGGTTCAATTGACCATAGTACCCACATAAAGCCAGATACACAAAGTCTGGAGTTTGTAGCAACAAGAGGCCCTGGTGTGTGCGCACACACACACACACACACACACACACACACACACACTTTCTCTCTCTCCTTGCAAATAAATAAATAAGTAAAAATAAAAATAAAAGTTAGGATCCACATATGATTTTTGTCTTTCTGTACTTGGGTTGCCTTGCCTAGTATATTTTCCAGTTCTACCCATTTTCATTGTTTTAAAATTTACTTTTAGTATGTAAACACTTGTTAGTACCATCCTTTCCCTCATCCCTGCCCCTTTTCCCAAGGGTCCCTCCTCACTGGGGATGCAGTTCATCCCCAGTGGGGATTGTGGGGGCAGCAGTCAGTTATGGGGGAGAGACAATGTCTCTCTGCAAAATGTCCCAAGTTGTGGCTCTAACCATTTTTCTGCCCCCTCTTCCACAAAATTCCCTGAGCACAAAGTGGAGTTCATTTGCAGCGGCTAGAGGCCCTGAAGTGCCCATTCTTTCTCTCTCTCTCTCTCCCTCTTTCTCTCTGTGTATGTCAAATAAATAAAGAAAAATAAAATATTTTTATTTATTTGGGAGAAAGAGACAGAGAGAGGACCTGGGCTGGCAGCCTGTACAAGCAAGTGCCTCTAATCGGTTAGCATCTCCTCAGCCCCCGGTTCCATGTATTTTGTCGCGAATGTCATAATTTTATTTATCTGTACAGCTGAATAAAATTCCATTGTGTGTACATGTCTCACAATTTTGTTATCTAGCCACCAGCTGGTGGGCATATCATTTGATTCCTTTCTTGGCTATTGTGAACGGAGCAGCAATGAACATGGATGTGCAGACATATCTGTTGTAGGGTCCTTTGAGTAAATGAACAAGAATGGTATAGCTTCGTCATATAGCAGTTCAATTTTTAAAAATATTTTATTTATTTATTTATTTACTTGAGAGACAGAGAGCTAGGAAGAGGCAGGTAGAGAGAATGGGCGCACCAGGGCCTCCAGCCACTGCAGATGAACTCCAGATGCATGCGCCACCTTTGTGCATCTGGCTTATGTGGGTCCTGGGGAATTGAACCTTGGTCCTTAGGCCTCACAGGTAAGAAGCACCTTAACTGTTCAGCCATCTGTCCAGCCGGAGTAGCTCAAATTTTAGCTTTTTGAGAAACTTTCACACTGACTTCGATAGTGGCTGTAGCAGTTCACACTGCACTGGATAAGTGTTCCTCTTTCTTCACATCCACACCAGCATTTGTTGTGTTTTTGTTTGTTTTGTTTTGTTTTTGAGGTACGGTCTCACTCTAGCCCAGGCTGACCTGGAATTCACTATGGAGCCTCAGGGTGGCCTTGAACTCACGATGATCCTCCTACCTCTGCCTCCCGAGTGCTGGGACTAAAAGCGTGCGCCACCACACCAGGCATTCATTTGTTTTCTTGATGATAGACATTCTGACTGGATAGAGATGAAATCTCAAGGTAGTTTTAGTCTGCATTTTCCTGATGAGGAAGAATGTTGAATATTAAAAAATATATTTGTTAGCCGGGTGTGGTGGCGCACGCCTTTAATCCCAGCACTTGGGAGGCAGAGGCAGGAGGATCACTGAGAGTTCAAGGCCACCCTGAGACTACATAGTGAACTCCAGGTTAGCCTGAACTACAGCAAAACTCTACCTTGAAAAAAAAATTGTTGGCCATTTGTGTTTCTTCTTTTAGAACTGTCAATTCATTTCATTAGCACATTTATTGAATGGCTGTTTTGTTGTTTTGGTAATTAAATTTTGGGGGGTTCTTTATATATTCTAGATATCAACTCCCTGTGTGAGGTATAGCCAGCAAAGTTTCTCCTAGTCTTTGGCTTTCTGCTTGCCCTGCTGACAGTTCCCTTGGCTGTACAGAAGTTTGTTTGTTTTTTTTTCTTCCACATTTTATTAGGAAGATAAAAGAGTCTATGTACAGGACATGTCAGCATCAGGTAGGGAAGTCAACCAGGGTGAGGGGTATGGAGCAGGGGCAACGGCTGGCAGGCTGCTGTTGTCAGTGAGAAAGGTCCTGAGTTAAGTAGGTAAAGGAAACTCCTTCCAGCCAGCTACTCAGTCCCTTCCTGCTTGTCCTTGATGGCCAGCAGGGAGAGCTCGCTGATGAGGTCAGTGATGGCTCTGGGGAAGGCCTCCTGGGGGCTGTAGTCGGGGGAGATCTGCACACAGAAGATGGTGCTCCAGGGGGTGGGGGACTTTGTAGCCAGCAAACAACACCTGTGGGTCCTTCAGCAGGACTTAATGATGTGTCCCAGCGTGTGGTCTTCCTTGCTGATGGTGAGGCAGGTTGGGTACCTTGGTGTCTTTGTTAATGGTGATTTTCTTCTGGCTCTCAAAGAGCAAAGGCTGGAGGGGTGTTCATCCTCAAGGCGCATTCTCCTCCCCAGACCCGAACCAGCAGCCAGAAGCTTTTTCTTTTCTTTCTTTCTTTCTTTTTTTTTTTTAAGGTAGAGTCTCACTCTAGCCAAGACTGACCTGGAATTCACTATGCAGTCTCAGGGTGGCCTTGAACTCACAGTGATCCTCCTACCTCTGCCTCCCGAGTGATGGGATTAAAGGTATGTGTCACCACGCCTGGCTCTTGGACAGAAGCTTTTTATGTCATATAAACCCCTTTGTTGATTCTTGAGGTTTCTCCCTATGTTATTGGAGTCCTGTTTAGCAAGTTGCTGCCTATACCTGTAACTTGTACATTCCCTATGTTTTCCTTGAGCAGTTTCAATGTTCTGATTTTAAACGAAGGTCTCTGACCCATTTTGAATTGATTTTTGTGAAGGGTAAGGTTTCATTCTTCTCAGGTGGATATCCGGTCTTGCCAGAACCATTTGTTGAAAGGCCTGCCCCTTTTCTAGTATATGCTCTGATGCCTTTGTCAAAAATGAGGTGGCCATAGCTGTGTGGGTTTATTTCTGGGTCTACTATTCTGTTTCATTGGTCTATATTTCGATGTCTCAGCCAGCACCATGCTGTGTTTGTCTCTATGGTGCTATAGAATTTTAGGTCAGGATTTGTGGCACCTCCTGCTGTATTCTTTTTGCTTAAATTTGCTTTGCTATGCATGGTCTTTTGTGTTTCCTTACTAATTGTTGGGTTGCTTTTTTTCTAGTTCTCAGAAGAATGTTACTGGAACTTTGGTGGGTATTTCACTGGATCTGTACATTGTTCTTGGTAAAATATAGCCATTTTCACAATATGAGCCCTGCTGAATCAGGATCATAAGCGGTCTCTTCATTGTCTAGTATCTTTTATTTATTTAGGTTTTTTTTTTTTTTTTTTTTTTTTTTTTTTTTTTTTTTTTACATAGGGTCTTACTGTAGTCTGGAACTCTGTAGCCTCAAGCTGGCCTCAAACCCACAGAGATCCTCCTACCTCAGCCTCCCGAGAATAAAGGTGTATGCCACCATGCCCAGCCTTCTTTTATTTTTTTTCAGTGTCTTAAAATTTTTTTTTAATTTTTATTTATTTATTTGAGAGTGGCACAGAGAGAGAAAGAGACAGAGAGAGATTGAGAACAGGCGCGCCAGGGCCTCCAGCCACTGCAGACGAACTCCAGACGCGTGCGCCCCCTTGTGCATCTGGTTAACGTGGGACCTGGGGAATCGAGCCTCGAACCAGGGTCCTTAGGCTTCACAGGCAAGCGCTTTCACCGCTAAGCCATCTCTCCAGCCCTAAAATTTTATTTGTAGGGGCTGCAGAGATGGATTAGCGGTTAAGGTATTTGCATGCAAAGCCAAAGACCCAAGTTCAGCTCCGCAGGACCCACATAAACCAGATGCACAAGGTGGGGCATGTATCTGGAGTTCATTTGCAGTGGCTGGGGGCCCTGTTCTCTACCTGTGTCTTTCTCTCTCTCCTTCCCCCAACAAATAACAAAAATAAAATATTTTAAAAGTTTTTATTTGTAGAGGTCTTTTATAGCCTTGGTGAGGCTTATGCCTACATAATTTATTAGGGAGGAAGCTACTTGAATGGTATGTTACTCCTAATTTCTCTCTTGGTAAATTCATTTTTGGAATATATAAAAGCTACTGATTTTTTTGTTTGTTTGTTTGTTTGTTTTGAGGTAGGGTCTCACTCTAGCCCAGGCTGACCTGGAATTCACTCTGTAATCTCGGGTTGCCCTTGAACTCACGGCGAACCTCCTACCTCTGCCTCCCGAGTGCCGGGATTAAAGGCATGTGCCATCATGCCTGGCTAAAAACTACTGATTTTTTTATTTACTTATTTATTTTTTAATTTTTTTTCCTTTTTATTGACATCTTCCATACTTACAGAAAATAAACCAGGATAATTCCCTCCCCTGCCCCACTTTCTCCCTCACAGAGCTATACTTCCTCGTATACCCTCCCTCTTTTCATTAGTTTCTTTTATTTATTTTCTTAACTTATTTTTTTATTGACAATTTCCATGATTATAAAAAATATCCCATGGTAATTCCCTCCCTCCCTCCACTTTCCCCTTTGAAATTCTATTCTCCATCATACACCTCCCCTCTCTCAATCAGTCTCTCTTTTATTTTGATGTCATCATCTTTTCCTCCTATTATGATGGTCTTGTGTAGGTAGTGTCAGGCACTGTGAGGTCATGGATATCCAGGCTATTTTGCTTCTGGAGGAGCACATTGTAAGGAGTCCTACCCTTCCTTTGGCTCTTACATTCTTTCTGCCACCTTTTCTGCAATGGACCCTGAGCCTTGGAAGGTGTGATAGAGATATTTCAGTGCTGAGCACTCCTCTGTCACTTCTTCTCAGCACCATGGTGCCTTCTGAGTAATCCCAAGGTCACTGCCATCTGAAAAGAGAAGCTTCTCTAACCAAAAGTGAGAGTATGAGTATATGGGTATGAACATTAAAAGAAGTACTTTTCAGGCAGTTTGGTGAACATAGTATATACATTTAGCCAGACAACAACAGGCATTACACCCCTAAGGCTCATGACTACCCTTGTTATACGTTTTCAGTATCAGGGATGTATTCCCTCCCATGGAAAGGACCTCCAGTCCAATTAGAGAGCAGTTAGTTTTCCCCATAACAGACATGCCACTATTGCACTTGCTGGCTCATTTGGCCTGGCTGGCCCAATATAAGGTTTGCAGTGTCCACTGTTAAGTATCTCCACTGGTGATTTCTCTTTCTTCCATTGAACTGCATGCAGCATAGGTTTTTCCAGCTTTCTATCAGCTGGTCTACATGGAAGAGGTTTTCAGCTCAGTTCCACCAGGGTTTCTCAGTGACCTTGCAGCCCAAGTATGTGGAGTCTTCAGCAATAGGGTCTTACCATCTATTTCTGGTGGGAAACCAAGAGCCTCAGCAATAGCCTGTAATGTTTTGGGGGCACCAGTGACCTCCTTGGCCAACAACTCACTGGAAGGTAGCCCATCCCTGGCACTGAAAATTTTCTAGTAGCAATCTATGGCTTCTGAGTGTTCCATTGTCCAAAAAAGTAGGTTTCCATATGACTTATTTATATCCTCTTAGATTTTGATTAGCCAGCCCTCTTTTCACCTTTTTTTTACTCAATCTCTTCCCCTGACCTCACTTAGGCCTTTTCACCCTCATTAATCTGTATGTGTGTGTGTGTGTATGTATGTGTATATATATATATGCCATCCCATTAAGTCCCCCTTCCCTCCCTTTCTATTCCCTTTATATCCCCTTTCTAGCCACTGGCCTCTGCTACTGAGTTTTATTCCTACTCACATAAAAGACCCATTATTTGTAAAAAGCTATTGATTTTTGTATGTCAATTTTATATCTTGCTTGTTGAAAGTGTTTATTAGATCTAAGAGTTTTCTGGTAGAATCTGAGGGTCTCTTAAGTATAGAATCATGTTATCTGTGAATAGGAATAATTACATTTCTTCCTTTCCTTTTTTTTTGGTGGGGGGGTTTCTAGGTGGGGTCTCACTCTGGTCCAGGCTTACCTGGAATTCACTATGTAGTCTCTCAGGGTAGCCTCAAACTCATGGTGATCCTCCTACCTCTGCCTCTTGAGTCCTGGGATTAAAGGTGTGCACCACCATGTCCAGCTCCTTTCCTATTTTTATCATCTTAAAAAAATACTTTTGGGCTGGAAGGATGGCTTAGCAGTTAAGGCGTCTGCCTGCAAAGCCTAAGGGCCCAGGTTTGATTCCCCAGGACCCACGTTAGCCAGATGCACAAGGGGGCGCACGCATCTGGAATTCGTTTGCAGTGGCTGGAGGCTCTGGCGTGCCCATTCTCTCTCTCCCTCTTTCTCTGTCAAACAAATAAATAATAAGATATTTTTTAAAATACTTCCATGGTCTGGTAGATGGCTCAGCAGTTAAAGGCATTTGCTTGCAAAGCCAAGGTTCAATTCTCTAGTACTTACATAAAGCCAGATGCACAAAGGGGTGCATCTGTCTGGAATTAGTTTGCAATGGCAAGAGGTACCCATACATACTTTTAGAGAGAGTTTTTCTCTTGTGACATTGTTCTAAGACTTTTGGCACTGTATTGAATAAGAATGAATATAATGGGCACCCTTATCTTCTTCCAGATTTTAGAAGAAATGTTTTCCAATTTTTTTTTTTTTTTTTTTTTTTTAGGAAGGGTCTCACTCTAGCCCAGGCTGACCTGAAACTCACTGGCGTGCCCTACCACACCCAGCTGAGGTTTGTTGCATATAACTATTATTTTATGGTGTTCTTGAATTTGGTTTGCAAGTATTTTCTTGTGAATTTTTCGATCTATTTTCATCAGGAAAATTTGTCTAAAGTTTTTTGGTTTTTTTTTTGTCTTTGTTTTTCAAGGCAGGGTCTCACTCTAGCTCAGGCTGACCTGGAATTCACTCTGTAGTCTCAGGGTGGCCTTAAACTCATGGCAATCCTCCTACCTCCACCATGAGTTCAAGGCCACCCTGAGACTACACAGTGGATTCCAGGTCAGCCTGGGCTAGAGTGAGACTCTACCTCGAAAAACAAACACCAGAACAGCAGAGGATATATGAAGACAGTGTGTATGAGATTAATGAAATGCATCTACTTCTGGAAATTAGCACTTTGCCAGTAAGGAACAATACGTGGGTGGAGTGTTGGAATGGATCACCTGATCTCCTCTGGTGCTGCAGGCAAGCTCACAGGACACTGCCTCAGCACACGCATAACTATGCACAAGCAGAAAAGGAAAAATCTCACTTCTGTTTATTTTCTTTCTTTTTTTGAGTTTAAGGCTCATTGTAACAGGTGAGAGAAAGGTAGAAGAGAGACAGAGAGAAAGAGGAAGGCATAGAGGGAAAGAGGAAAGAGAGGAGGAGTCTATTTATTTCCTTAAACAGCACACTATTTTTTTAAATACACAATGTTAATTTATTGTACCACTTCCAGATTTTGGAAATACATGTTTCCTCACATCTACCACAGTCAGTAATGTTATAGTCATTGGTCATCTCAATTGTAACAAAGGATGCTAAATTTAAAAATTTTTTTTTAAATTTTTATTAGCATTTTCCATGATTATAAAAAATATCCCATGTTAATTCCCTCCCACCCCCCCACTTTCCCCTTTGAAATTCCATTCTCCATTATATTACCTCTCGATCACAATCATTGTACTTACATATATACAATATCAACCTATTAAGTATCCTCCTCCCTTCCTTTCTCCTCCCTTTATGTCTCCTTTTTAACTTACTGGCCTCTGCTACTAAGTATTTTCATTCTCACGCAGAAGCCCAGTCATCTGTAGCTAGGATCCACATGTGAGAGAGAACATGTGGCGCTTGGCTTTCTGGGCCTGGGTTACCTCACTTAGTATAATCCTTTCCAGGTCCATCCATTTTTCTGCAAATTTCATAACTTCATTTTTCTTTACCACTGAGTAGAACTCCATTGTACAAATGTGCCACATCTTCATTATCCACTCATCAGTTGAGGGACATCTAGGCTGGTTTCATTTCCCAGCTATTATAAATTGAGCAGCAATAAACATGGTTGAGCATGTTCTTCTAAGGAAATGAGATGATTTCTTTGGATACATGCCTATGAGTGCTATAGCTGGGTCATATGGTAGATCAATCTTTAGCTGTTTTAGGAACCTCCACACTGATTTCCACAATGGCTGGACCAGATTGCATTCCCATCAGCAGTGTAGAAGGGTTCCTTTTTTTCCACATCCCCGCCAACATTTATGATCATTTGTTTTCATGATGGTGGCCAATCTGACAGGAGTGAGATGGAATCTCAATGTAGTTTTAATCTGCATTTCCCTGATGACTAGTGACGTAGAACATTTTTTTTAGATGCTTATATGCCATTCGTATTTCTTCCTTTGAGAATGCTCTATTTAGCTCCATAGCCTATTTTTTGATTGGCTTATTTGATTCCTTATTATTTAACTTTTTGAGTTCTTTGTATATCCTAGATATTAATCCTCTACCGGATATATAGCTGGCGAAGATTTTTTCCCAATCTGTAGATTGTCTCTTTGCTTTTTTCACTGTGTCCTTTGCAGTGCAAAATCTTTGTAATTTCATGAGGTCCCAGTGATTAATCTGTGGTTTTTAAAAAAATTTTTAAAAAATATTTTCATTTACTTATTTGAAAGAGAAAGAGAAGGGGAGAGAGTGAGAGAGGGGAGACTGGGTGCACCAGGGCCTCCAGCCACTGAAAACAAACTCCAGATGCACGTGCCACCTTGTGTGCATCTGGTTTACATGGGTTCTAGGGAATCAAACCAGGATCCTTAGGCTTTGCAGGCAAGTACCTTAGCCACTAAGCCATCTCCCCAGCCCTAAACCATTTTTTAAAAATATTTTATTTGGGCTGGAGAGATGGCATAGCGGTTAAGCACTTGCCTGTGAAGCCTATGGACCCCGGTTCCAGGCTCAGTTCCACAGGTCCCACGTTAGCCAGATGCACAAGGGTGCGCTCGCGTCTGGAGTTCGTTTGCAATGGCTGGAAGCCCTGGCGCGCCCATTCTCTCTCTCTCCCTCTATCTGCCTCTTTCTCTCTCTGTCACCCTCAAATAATCAAATAAATAAATAAATCTTTTAAAAAAATATATTTTATTTATTTATTTAGTTGAGAGATATAGAAATAGGCAGGGAGAGAGAGAGAATGGGTGTGCCAGGGCCTTCAGCCACTGCAAACAAACTCCAGATGCATGTGCCATGGGTATGAACATGAATAAAAGTGTTTACAGAACAGTTTGATGAGCAAAATATATACTTTTAGCCAGACAATAGGAGGTATTACTTCCCTAGGGCTCATGACTTTCCCTGCCATAGGCAAGGATGCTACATTTTAAAATTATTATTTATTTATTTTGGTTTTTCGAGGTAAGGCTCACTCTAGCCCATGCTGACCTAGAGTTCACTATGGAGTCTCAGGGCAGCCTGGAACTCACGGCGATCCTCCTACCTCTGCCTCCCGAGTGCTGGGATTAAAGGCGTGCGCCACCACACCCTGCTGTTTTATTTTACTTATTGATTTATTTGAGAGAAGGACAGTGAGCATGAACATGGCAGAGAAATCCCAGATGCATACTGTGCTTTGTGCTTCTGGCTTTACATGTATACTCGGATGTCAACCCTAGACCCCAGACTCCAGAAGGCTTTGTTAGCAAGCACCTTTAATCATTGAGCCATCTTCCCAGTCATAGGTGCCAGATTTTAATCATATATATATATAGTTTGTGTAGTTTTTTTTGTTTGTTTGTTTGTTTTTTGGTTTTTCGAGGTAGGGTCTCACTCTAGCCCAGGCTGACCTGGAATTCACTATGTAGTCTCAGGGTGGCCTCGAACTCATGGCGATCCTCCTATCTCTGCCTCCCGAGTGCTGGGATTAAAGGCATGCACCACCACTCCCAGTATTTTTTTTTTTTTTTTTTTTTTGAGGTAGGGCCACACTGTAGCCCAGGCTGACCTCGAATTCACTATGTAGTCTCTGGGTGGCCTCAAATTCATGGCAATCCACTTACCTCTGCCTTCCAAGTGCTGGAATTAAAGGCGTGCACCACCATGCCAGGCTCTTGTGTAGTTTTTTGATTACTAACATGACTTAAATCATTTTTCATGTATATAATGGTCATTTATTTTTACTTTTATGTATTGTTTAGTCATGCACTTTGTTTTATATTGATTTAGAAGATTTCGTTGTATATGAGTCTAACTAGTATGAAATGGTCTATGAACTTGAGGAACAAATGCGGTCAGTTACATGTGGGTTAATTTTCCGTATTGTAGTCAAAGCCTCCCACATCCCCTGTTAGAAGTCCTTTCTCCCTGTTGTGGTTTTCTTTCCTCTCGACTGATTGTCCAAGAATCCTGAGGGTGCTTGCTCAGCTTACAGAAAAACAAAAGCCAAGTCCTATTCTAAATGCCAACTATAAAGAACTAAACTGGTGGGGTTTTTTTTGTTTTTTTTTTCTGGCCTCCTTCAGTACTGGCTTTTGTACATCCAGATAAAGTCTCCCGAGCTTTATCTTGGTAAGCAGAAACTGAGGTCTTGGTCCCTCTTTTCCTATATGGTATAAGGCAAGTATATACCCCCTCATGAGTGACTAGGCCTAAAAGGGTGAGGCAGATTTTGCTAATCAAGAGAGAAACACACACCACAAAAGGTTGTGTTTGAATCTTCTTGCAGGACAATGTGTGCCTTTTCAAATTATATCCTGGCTGGGCGTGGTGGCGCATGCCTTTAATCCCAGTACTTGGGAGGCAGAGGTAGGAGGATCACCATGAGTTCAAGGCCACCCTGAGACTACATAGTCAGCCTGAGTTTGAGTGAGACCCCACCTCGAAAAAAAAAATTATATCCTTATAATCAAGATAGTCTTCATTATGTAGATCCTAGCTACAGATGATTGGGCTTCTGTGTGAGAAGGAAAATACTTAGTAGCAGAGGCCAATAAGTTAAAAAGGAGATATAAAGGGAAGAGAAAGGAAGGGAGGAAGGTATTTGATAGGTTGGTATTGTATATATTTAAGTAGAATGATTGAGATGGGGAGGTAATATGATGGAGAATGGAATTTCAAAGAGGAAAGTGCAGTGGGGGGAGGGTATTACCATGCTATATTTTTTATAATCATGGAAAATGTTAATAAAAATTGTGAGAAGATAACAAAAACAACAACAATATATATATATATATATATATATATATATATATATATATATATATTAAAAAAAAAAAAAGAAAAAAAAAGAGTTTATGTAACCTCCTCCACAGTGGATCACGTCACTTAAGGTAATCTGAATACATGTTCTTAGGCCACTGTCACTTCTCATTGGGGAAGAATAAACTATTTTCTTATTTTGTTTAAAAAAAAAAAAGATAGTCGTCATTGAGTGACTTGTTACAAAACAGAGAATATCTACTCCATATGATGTTAAATTTAAAAATAAATTTATCCTGATACGTATTAGAGATACAATCCTAACTGACTATTAAGTATGTTTTTTTTGGGGGTGGGAGCATTGACGTAAGGTTTTACTGAAGCCTATGTGCTCCTGAAACTTACTATGTGGTCCCAGGTGGCCTGAAACTCAGAGTGATCTCCTACCTCTACAGTCTGAATGCTGGGATAAAAGGCCACATGCAGCTAAGTATGTTTTTTGTCCCTTTTTTTTTTTTTTGTTGCATTTTTCATATTTACTTATTTATTTATTTATAGGACATTAAACACAGGCTAAACACCTAAACACACCTGTGTTTTACCACCTCGCCTCTCCCTTTCTTTAAGAAGGGAGGATAGCAGCTGTGTTAACATTTTTAGGTAGCTAAATCTATAATCTTAGCTTTTGTTTCTTGGTTCTTCTCAAGTCTAGGAAAATATTTCTCATCTCAAATTTATGTTAAAAAATTCAAATTTCCTTTCAGTAGTTTAATGTTCCTTTTTTTTTTCAAGGTAGGGTCTCACTCTAGCCCAGACTGACCTGGGATTCACTATGGAGTCTCAGGGTGGCCTCGAACTCAAAGCGATCCTTCTACCTCTGCCTCCCAAGTGCTGGGATTAAAGGCATGCGCCATCAACACCCGGCTATAATGTTCCATCTTTTCACTTTTAAACTTTTCATCTCCCCAAAATTTATTTGGCACAGGAGTAGCATGGTAATGATCCAAATTTTTCTTGCTACGTATGACAAACCTGTTTCACTATCATTTATTTAATAATCTAACTTGTCTAATGATTTGAAGTGTTTCTTTATATAGAGTATAGAGGCAGCTCCCATAGCAAATTATTTCAAAACACTTCTTTTTTTTTTTTTTTTTTTTGTAGTTCAGTACTGGGGATTGAACACTGGGATCTGCATGCATATGCTAGTCAAGTGCTTTACTGCTGAGCTATGTCTCTAGCCTACTTTTACTTTGCGAGACAGGGCTCCCTACATTGCCCGGTTGGCCTTGGATTTGTTCTGTAGCCCAGACAGCCTCACAAGTGCTAATATTTTAGGCATGTGCCACTGCTCCCAGCTCCATGACTCTATTCTCTCTCTCTCTATTTATTTTAGAGAGGAAGAGACAGAGAGTGAGGAAGAGGCAGAGAGAAAGAATGGATACACCAAAGCTTCCAGCCACTGCAAATAAATTCCAGATGCATGTGCCACCTTGTGCATCTGGCTTAAGAGGGCCCTTGTGCACATGTGTGACCTTGCTTTACCTTGTGCATTTTTTGGCTTCCATGGGACCTGGAGAGTGGAACATGGCTCTTTAGGCTTCACACCTTAACCACTTAAGCGCCTTAACCACTAACCTGTCTTTCCAGCCCCATGATTCTATTCTTTCCATCAACATAGACCCACCTCTAGGCTAGGGCTTGGCAAATTTCTATAAAGGGTCATACAGTTATTGTAGTCAAAAGGCAGTTAAGAATATGCTATAGGAGGACATGCATGGTGGTGCACACTTTTAATCCCAGTACTCGAGAGGCAGAGGTAGCAGAATTTCAAAGTTTAAGGCCAGCCTTGGACTACAGAGTGAGTTCCAGGTCAGCCTGGGTTAGAATGAAACCCATCTCAAAAGACAGAGAGAGGGCTGGAGAGATGGCTTAGCGGTTAAGCGCTTGCCTGTGAAGCCTAAGGACCCCGGTTCGAGGCTCGGTTCCCCAGGTCCCACGTTAGCCAGATGCACAAGGGGGCGCACGCGTCTGGAGTTCGTTTGCAGAGGCTGGAAGCCCTGGCGTGCCCATTCTCTCTCTCCCTCTACCTGTCTTTCTCTCTGTGTCTGTCATTCTCAAATAAATAAATAAAAAATTTTAAAAAAAAAAAAGACAGAGAGAAAGAGAGGGAAAGAGAGAGACTATGCTGTAGGTCTAGAATAAGGATACAATGGCTAATCTTGATCGTGAACTTGACTGGGCTGAGTGTCTAGGGGAGCAGTGGTGCATACCCCTGTGAGTGTGTGTGAGGGCATCTCCAGAGGATGAAGTCAGGGGGCTCTCATCAACTGACTGGTTTAATCCACTCAAAACTGGAAGGTGGTAAAGCTTCCTGCCTGGTTGGAGGAAGTAGGTCATTGGCAGAGAGGAGTGTCCTTGCTGTTATATCTTGCCCTGACCCCTTCCATTCTTCTCTTTCTGCTTCCTGTCCCCACCCTGAAAGCCATTCTACCTGCAGTGATGGATGGAGTCCTCTGAAAATGTCAGCCCAAATCAGTTCTTCCTCCCGAAGCTCCAGTAGGTTGCTCATGTCAAGTGATTTGGTCTCAGTGATAAAGAGCCTAATTCATATGAAGGAAATAAATTTCCATATTGTCTTTTTTGTTTGTTTGTTTTGTGGAGCTGCATATGGAACCAAGGGCTTCCAGAGCATTCTCTGCCAGGTGAATGCTCTACTACTGGGCTATGCTCCAAGTCCCCAAGAATTATTAAATAATATTTTAAAATGTTTATTTATTTATTTATGAGAGAGAGAGAATGGGTATGCCAGTGCCTCTGTCCACTGCAAATGAACTCCAGACACATGCACCACCATGCACACCTGGCTTTCGGGGGGTAATGGGGAATTGAACCTGGGTCTTTAGGTTTTGCAGGCAAGCACCTTAACTGCTAAGCCATCCCTCCAGTCCCCAAACAAATGTTTTGCATTTTATTTTATTTATCTGACAGAGAGGCAGAAACAGAGAGAGAAAGGGAGAGAATGGCCAGAGCTTCCAGCCATTGCAAATGAACTCCAAACCCATGTGCCACATTGTGCAATATGGCTTGTGTAGGTTCTGGGGAATCAAAAGTGGATCCTTCAGCTTTGCAGGCAAGCACCTTAACTGCTAAATCACCTCTCCAACCCCTTTTTTGGTTTTTTTGAGGTAGTATTTTGCTCTAATCCAGGCTGACCTGGAATTCACTATGTAGTTTTCAGGGTGGCCTTGAACTCACAGAGTTCTCCTACTTCTGCCTCGCATAGTACCTGGACTAAAGGTAAACACCACCATGTCCAGCCCAACAAATTTTTATTGACAAATAATTATGTGTAATTATTATTTTTTAAAAATTTTTTTGTTCCTTTTTATTTTTTTATTTGAGTGTGACAGAGGGAGAAAGAGACAGAGAGAGAGAAAGAGAATGGGCGCACCAGGGCCTCTAGCCACTGCTAACGAACTCCAGACACGTGCGCCCCCTTGTGCATCTGGCTAACGTGAGTCCTGGGGAATCGAGCCTCGAACTGGGGTCCTTAGGCTTCACAGGCAAGCGCTTAACCACTAAGCCATCTCTCCAGCCCATGTATAATTATTTTTGTAACAAAAGTCTTCTAGCTGAGTGTGGTGCCTCACACCTATAATCTCAATCAGGAGATTGAGTTAGAAAGATTGATTGAAGTTGAGTTACAGAGTGAATCCCAGGTCAGCCTGAGTTAAAGTGAGACTCTGCCTCAAAAAAAAAAAAAAAAAAAAATCTATTACCAATAGGTAACATGTGCAAAGCCCTTGATTCTAACCTCAAGTGCCACAAAAGAATAATTATAATTATTAATAATAATAGAAAATTTGGGGGGATTAACACTTTGCTTAACTGGGGCTTAATGTTAGGTGTTTCCAGCCATCAAATCACAAGTGTTCATTCATTAAACCATTCTTTGCTCCTGAAGCCATACAAAATAGACATGCATTTTAACTGCTAAATTGTTAATTCCTAACTTTGAGATTTCTCCCACCCATTAAATGGTGGAACACAGTGTCTCATACAATTCCCTTTCAGCACTTCGGATCTTTTGCAGGGTAGGGTCTCTAGCCCAGGCTGCAGCCTTTTGAGTGCTGGGACTAAAGGCATGTGCCACTAAACCCTGCTTGAGGTTCAGATGCTTAGCAATTCCATTCCAATCCTGATTAGCTTCCTGACCATTCTCAGTGATTAAATTGCTTATTTAGGACTAGAGAGATGGCTCAAGGGTTAAGGTGCATGCCTGCAAAGCCAGATGCACAGTGGTGCATGCATCTGGAATTTATTTGCAGTGGCACACCCATAATGTCTCTCTCTCTGCTTGCAAATAAGTAAATATTTTAAGACATGCATATTTAGTACCTGGCATGGTGGCACATGCCTTTAATCCCAGCACTTGGGAGGCAGAGATAGGAGGATCACAATGAGTTCAAGTCCATCCTGAGACTACATAGTGAATTCCAGGTGAGCCTGGACTAGAACTAGGTCCTACTTTGAAAAACCAAAAAAAGAAAAAAAAAATTCATGCACTAGAGAGATGCCTTAGCAGTTAAAATGCATGCTGCAAAGCCAAAGGGCCCAGGTTTGATTCCCCAATACCCACGTAAACCCAGATGCACAAGGTGGAGCATGTGTCTGGAGATTGATTGGACAAAAGGCCCTGGCACACCCATTCTCTTTCTCCTCCCACCCCTTTGGTCCATCTATATCTCTATCTCTTTAATCTTGCAAATAAATCAAATTATTATTATTATTTTTGATTTGGCAAGCCCATTTATTCCATTCCAATTTGAAAAGAGGGTGAGGAAAACAGTTCACCTTACATAGAACAGAAAACTACCTGTTTAGAATGAATTCTGCCTCACAGTATTAACTCCTCCACCTGCAATCACAGTAGAATGAATTAATCTGAACTCTCACAACATCCCTTAGGACACTTGACCCACTGTAGTGACTGGCTTGCACTGATGGAACAAGATGAGCAAAAGATGGCCTTGGCAAGACATGTGCCCCGTAGAGGAAAGGAGATTCTCACTGTGAAAACTGTCAGAACCCCTACAGCAAGATAAAAATTTTTAGAGGTCCTGGGCTCAAAGGACCATCATGATACCCTGAGCTTGAAAAACGACTTGCTGATTTTGCAGCCTTGCCATCAGTAAGGAGGTACAGCAGCTGGTGGGCTTCGGTTCTAGAAGCAAGGCCTTCCACAATCAGTAATCCTGCAGTGATCCGCTCCCTTCCAAAGGGACCCACAGCAAGCAAGAGCTCTGTCACAATTCCAGGCTTAAATCAAATTATTTTTAAAAACTCATATTTACATAATGAAAGCACAGTGGTTATCAGGCCAAAAGAAACACCATTGCTGTTGGACCATAGCACAGTATATTTACAACTGAAAGTTAGCTGTAAAACACAGCTTCTACTAAGTGCTCACATCTCTTTGACAAAGATAGGTTTTTTTGTTTTGTTTATTTGGTTTTTTGAGGTAGGGTTTCACTCTAGCCCAGGCTGACCTGGAATTCACTATGTAGTTTCAGGGTGGCCTCAAACTCATGGCAATCCTCTTACCTCTGCCTCCCAAGTGCTGGGATTAAAGGCCTGTGCCACCACGCCTGGCTTCAAATATAGTTTTAAAAATCTTTAAATTAAAAACAAATCATTTGTAGTTAGTTTCAGAATATGGACATGATTTTTTTGGTCCAGCAGATCTGCATTCCAATTTCCATTCTCTTTATTTAAATTAATAACTATCTGTCCTAAGGATACTTTTGCTGAGGATGGGGACTTCTGGCATAATAATATGCAAGATGGGGCTGGAGATATGGCTTAGTGGTTAAGGTGCTTGCCTGCAAAGCCCAAGGATCCATGTTCGACTCTCCAGATCCCATGTAAGCCAGATGCACATGATGATGCACGCGCACAAGGTCACACGTGCATACAGGTGGCACAGGTGTCTGGAGTTTGATTTCAGTGGCTGGAGGCTCTGGCATGCCAATTCTCTCTTGCACTCTCTCACCAAAAAAAAAAAAAAGAAGGCCCAATCAGTTGGGCTTGCCTCAAAAAAATATGCAAGATAGGTATAAAAAGCCAACCTTTATCAAATAAAACCCTAGATGCCCAAAATACATGCCACATGGAATATCAATTGTATTAACCTAACAGCAACTGAATAGGAGAGTGCTCCAGACTCTAAAGCAGGAGACCTGTACTCAAATCCCAATTTTTTTTTTTTTTTTCGAGGTAGGGTCTCACTCTCACCCAGGCTGACCTGGAATTCACTATGTAGTCTCAGGGTGGCCTCGAACTCATGGTGATCCTCTTACCTCTGCCTCCGGAGCACTGGAATTAAAGGTGTGCGCCACCACGCTCGGCTTTCAAACCCCAATTCTTAAATTAACCCAGGAGTCATTAGTCATTTTTCTCAGCTAATTAATGGTTGAATACTGTGAATGCTGACCTGGAAATCACTACGTAGTCTCAGGCTGGCCTTGTACCCATAGCAATCCTCCTACCTCTGCCTCCCGAGTGCTGGGATTAAAGGCATAAGGCATGGGGCATGCCTCCAGCTCAAATTTATCATTTTAACCATTTATTTTAGTTGCATTGCTACAGATCATACTCACTAGGTGAACCATTCAGCTGCCACTGAGCTGCCTTCCTAGCTCTAGCCATTTTTTCTTTCTTTTTCATTTATTTATTTTTTTTACTGACAACTTCCATAATTGCAAACAACATCCCATGGTAACTCCCTCCCCCCCCCCACTTTCCCCTTTGACCCTCCCCTCTCCATCCTATCCCCTCCCACTCTCAGTTGGTCTCTCAGCTCTAGCCATTGTCAAGGATCCGGTTCAGCCCTGCCGAGCTCACACAGTTACTGAATTCACCACCATCCTCTCTGGCGCATTTTCATCTCCCTCAGCTGAAACTCTGGACTAACAAGCAATAGCTCCCCATCTTCTCTTCCTCCAGCTCCCTGGCAACTACCATTCTATTTTCTGCCTTTATGAATTTGACTACTGTAGATAGTCCATATAAATGGAATCTTACAGCGTTTGTCCATATGGCTTCTGTTTCTCCTTCACACTGAGTAATGTTTCACTGCATGTATATGTCACATTTCTCCATTTCTCTGTCATTACTTTAATCCATTGTTTATCTGTTGGGAGGTCACTTGGGTTGTTTCACCTTTTGGCTATTGTGAATAATGCTGGTATGAGAGCTGTTATATAAGTAAACATTTGAGTTCTTGCTTTCAATTCTTTCTTTCTTTTGCAAGGTAGAGTCTTGCTCTAGCCAAGGCTGACTTGGAATTCTCTATGGAGTCTCAGGCTGGCCTTAAATGCATGGCAATCCTACCTCTGCCTCCTGAGTGCCAAGATTAAAGGTGAGTGTACCATGCCCGGCTGATTTCAGTTCTTTTGAGTATATAACCAGGATCAGGTTTACTGGGTCATCTGATCATTCTGTGGTTTGCATGTTTTAAATGAACTTATGGTGAGCTTGTTTGGCTCTATTTGCCACAATAAAATCATAGAACTAGGGTTGGAGAGATGGTTAAGCAGTTAAGGCATTTGCCTGTGAAGCCAAATGACCCTGGTTTGATTCCCCAGGACCCAGTAAGCCAAATGCCCAAGGTCGCACATGCATTTGGAGTTCGTCTGCAGTGGCTGGAGGCCCTAGTGAGCCCATTCTCTTTCTCTGTATCTGCCTCTTTCTCTCCGGTAAAATAAATAAAATAAAAATAAAAATAAGCTGGGCATGGTGGCACACACCTTTAATCCCAGCACTCGGGAGCAGAGGTAGGAGGATCACCATGAGCTCGAGACCACCCTGAGACTACATAGTTAATTCCAGGTCAGCCTGAGCTAGAGTGAAACCCTACCTCGAAAAACCCAAATAATAATAATAATAATAAAATAAAAATAAAATCATAGAACTCAAGGCCTTGTGCATGCTAGGTGGACAACCTGCCACTGAGCTATGCCTACAACCCCAATCTATGCTTAATTTTTTTTTTTTTTGTTTTGTTTTTCAAGGTAGGGTCTTACTGTAGCCCAGGCTGACCTTGAATTCACTATGGAGTCTCAGGGTGGCCTTGAACTCATGGCAATCCTCCTACCTCTGCCTCCCAAGTGCTGGGATTAAAGGCGTGTGCCACCACGCCTGGCTATCCTTAACTTTTTTTGAGGCGTTACTATCTTCCACAGTGGCCGTACCATCTTACCTTCCCACCACCCATGCCTAAGGATTTCGTTTTCTCTGCACCGTTAGCAATACTTGTTTGTTTGATTTGGCTTTTTATGACAGGGTCTCATGTAGGCTAGGGCTTCAAACTCCCTGTAACTGAGGTGGGTCTTGACCTCCTACCTCCTACCTCCCCGGCCCAATTGCTGGGATTGCAGGTGCACACTACCATGCCCAGCTGCCAATGCTTATACAGTTTTAATACTTTCATTTGTTTGCAAGCAGAGAGAATGGACATGGTACCCATGCATGGGCGTTACCCATGATACTTGTCCTTTCTATTAGTTTGGATGATTGAAAAGTATTCTTTCTTCTTTTTGTCTGTTTGGTTTTCCAAGGCAGGGTCTTGCTGTAGCCCAGGCTGGCCTGAAATTCACTGTGTAGTCTCAGGCTGGTCTCACAGCGATCTTCCAGAGCACTGGTGTTAGAGGTGGTGAGTGCTGCCGCACCCGACCGTGACTGGCGCTTTTAATAAAATGGTAAGCAAAACCAGATCTCACCTCAGCTTTCATGGAACCTGAGACAAGATCAGTCAGGTAACAACACTAATACAGGCATTATTACAAATTGAGATATTAATTGTAAAAGGAAGTGTTGTATGCTAGACCGTATTCTAAACATTTTTTATGTATTAATTTAAATGCTAAAATCTTATTATATGAACTATAGTATGAATATAGAGGTAACTATTATACTGACTTACACACACACACACACACACACACACACACACACACACATATATATATTAAAACAGGCAGAGAGATTAAATAAACTATCCTCTGTCACATGGCTAGAATTCCAATTTTACCCTTGCATATGGTTTTACTTGAGTCTTGGGAAATTGAACCTGAGTCCTTAACCTTTGCAAGCAAGTACCTTAATCACTGAGCCCTCTCTCTAGCTCTGACTATGTTTTAAAACAAATATTTTTATTTATTTAAACCGGGCTTGGTGGTGCATACCTTTAATCCCAGCATTCGGGAGGCAGAGGTAGGAGGATTGCTATGAGTTCAAGGCCATCCTGAGACTACGTAGTGAATTCTAGGTCAGCCTGAGCTAGAGTGAGACCCTACCTCAAAAACAACAACAACAACATTTTATTTATTTATTTGAAAGAGAGGAGAGAGAGAGAGAGAGAGTATGGATGTGCCAGGACCTCCTGCCACTGCAAACAAACTTCAGCTGTGTGGACCACTTTGGGAATTTGGCTTTACATGGGTACTGAGGAAATGTGGGCCACCAGGCTTTGCCTTTAAACACTGAGCAATCTCTCCAGCCCTTGGATATATTTTTTTAATACATTTTATTTAATCCTAGTACCTGGGAGACAGAGACCACCCTGAGACTACATAGTGAACTCCAGGTCAGCCTGGGCTACAGCAAGATCCTCAAAAAAAAAATATATATATATATATATATGTATTTAGATAGACAGACAGACAGACAGACAAGAGTGAATATGGGCATTGCCAGGGCTTCCTGCTGCTGCAAAGGAACTCAAGATGTATGTGCCACCTCGTGTATCTGGCTTTATGTGAGTATTGTAGAAACAGACCTGGGCCATCAGGTTTTGCAAGTAAGCACCTTTAAACACTGAGCCATGTCTCCAACTCCTTAATAAGTTTGAGAAGCACTAATATCAAGAAACTTAGAAGAGTTAGCAGAGTTCTAATTACTGTCTTATCAGCTTCTCTGTGTTTCCAAGGCCACTCATGGGCACATTGATAATTCCAGTAATAAATGTCAGGTGAATAGTAATTTACCATTTATAAAGTGCTTTCAAACACATTCTCTCTAATTCTTGTAATCAGTACAATACATTGTAATTTAAACAATATATTTCCTTATATGAATGTATTATAATGTGTAGTGTATTGGCCATCTATTGTTAAACAGGAAGGTGGTTACTATTTTTTCCTCATTAAAAACAATACCATGATGAACATTTTGATAATTCTTTGTATGCCTACAATTATTTCTTCTGTATATTCCTGGAAGTGGAATTGCTGACTCAAAGAGGATTCCCATTGTTAATGTTTTTAATAAATAGAATGAATCCAAATCTTTTAGGTTATTAGAAAACTAAGTTGTTTTGTGCATTTTTCTATCATAACTCTGGGTGAAGTTAACATTCAATCTTCTTTTTTCATATTTATTTGTCACTCTCTAAAGTCTCTATTTCCTCATATCCACCCATTCCTGGATTAACTCTGACAAGTTTTCCGTGTTGCGCCCCACCCTGTTTTGTTTTGTTTTGAATTAAATAAGACTGAGCAGGATAATTATTAAATTATTCTTTATTTAGGGAAGTACACAGCCAAGGGATGGTGGAGACCCACGTGGCTTGAGAGCCCACATGGTGGGCCTGCAAACCCCACAGGAAGGACAGAAGAGAGTTCAAAAAGCTCCTGTCTTGTGGAGAAAGAGCCCTTATGGAAAGCAAGAGCTAGGGGCTCCCCCCTCAGCTCCTCCCCACCAGGCCTGGGCCAAGCCAAGGGGAAACTCACCAGAGGCTGGAGGTTCCCAAGTTGTCAGGCAGCAGCTCAGAGAGTGTTCACCCTGTTTTGTACTTTTTTTTTTTTTTTTTTTTTGTTATTCCAGGTATGGTCTCGCTCTAGCCCAGTCTGACCTGGAACTCACTATGTTGTCTCAGGGTGACCTTGAACTCATGGAGCTCCTCCTACTTCTGCCTCGTTAGTGCCGGGATTAAAGGTGTGGGTTTATATATTTCACATCCAGTGTACATAGTTTACTCCTAACTCTGCTTGTCTACTGGGAAGATTTAACACTGTTACTTATGTTGTCTTCTGAAGTCCCTTCCTTGGCTCTCATGACACCATGCTCTCCTGGTTCTCTTCTGACACTTGGAGGGCTGTTTCATTTTACAGAGTGTGTCAGAGGCCCCCAGTTCCATTTTTAGGCTCAATGATTTGCTATAAAAACTTACAGATTGCAGGCTGGAGAGATGGCTTAGTGGTTAAGTGCTTGCCTGTGAAGCCTAAGGACCCCGGTTCGAGGCTCGGTTCCCCAGGTCCCATGTTAGCCAGATGCACAAGGGGGCGCACGCGTCTGGAGTTCGTGTGCAGAGGCTGGAAGCCCTGGCGTGCCCATTCTCTCTCTCTCCCTCTATCTGTCTTTCTCTCTGTCTCTGTCGCTCTCAAATAAATAAATAAATAAAATTAAAAATAAAATAAAGTTTTAAAAAAAATTTACAGATTGTAATACCTTAAAATTGCAGAGGTACTTAGGGGCTCCACAGCTAGGATTTCTACGTCAGTATGTGCATTTCACATAATAAAGCTGTTAATGGTGAGCAAAGTACTATATACTAATTTGATTTTTCCACATCTGTATAGTATATTATATGTACTTTGTGGTATTGAGATTATAGAAAATTTAGAATGCCAAACATGTGTTTAGTGTGTATTTTTAAACAAATTTATGGCAATTAAAATATTTGGAGACAAGGGTATCACATTTCACTTTGTAAAAATCTTTTAAATTCTACTGTGTCATTAAGATGCTTTGTATAATGCCAGACCATAGCTGGAGAAATGAAGTTTAATAAATACCAGATAGATTTTTCTGTAAAAACAACAACAACAACAAAAATTTACAGAATTTTAGGGGCTGGATAAACAGCTCAGTGGATAAAGGCACCTTCTTGCAAAGCCTAACAGCCCAGTACCCTTGTACAGCCAGATGTACAAAGTGACTCAGGCATGTGGAGTTAGTTTGCAGCTGCAATATACCCTGGTACTGAAAGGCCCAAGAATTCAGAAGCCCAGAAATACTACCACGCTCCAAAGGGAGCTTAAGCAGGCCCCTGCATACCTCAAACTCCAGGCTTTACTCTCTGTTGGAAGCAAGTAAAGAATCCCTCTTCTCATTATATCAGAGCCCGCTCCTAATATAAAACTAGGTAAAAAGGGCATGAGATAGCCCTCAAGGATGGGAAATGAGTAATGAAGTGAACCACTTATTTGGTTTCTGTAAATAGCCTGCACCATAAGCCTTAATAGCCTACACCGTAAGCCTTAGTAGCCCGCACCATAAGCCGTAGCAGCCTGCCTCAGACCACCAAGGTCATAGGAGACTGATACCACACTCTGCTACCCCCACCCAAGGACCTGCGCAAATGCTGACCACCAAGGTCATAGGAGAATGATACCACACTCTGCTACCCCCACCCAAGGACCCACGCAAATGCTGACCACCAAGGTCATAGGAGACTGATTGGTCCATGAGGGGCTTGAACAAATTAAACTAATTGGCTTAGAAACTATGGAGTGGCACAAACTGACTGGCTCGCACCCCACAGGCTCCTGATATTAAAAAAATGATTGGTCTAATGCACAGGTTTTGTTAGAAACCCTATAAAAACTCCCATTCCTGCATTCGGGGCTCTGCAGTCCTCTACCCCCTGCGGTGTACGACTGTGGGCCCCAGCGCGCTTGGAATAAAATCCTCTTGCAGTTTGCATCAAGACCACTTCTCGAGAGTGATTTGGGGTGTCGCCATATCCGGGCAGAGCGTGGGGTTCCCATTTTGGGGTTCCTTCAGTACACCTATTTTCTCTCTCTCTCTGTTTGCAAATAAATAAAAAAAATTAAAAAGAATGCGCAGAAGTTTAAAAATCTGTTATAAGGCTGAAGACATGGCTTAGTGATTAAGATGCTTGCCTGAGAAGCCTAAGGACCCAGGTTCAATTCCCCATGTGAACCAGATGCACATGGTAGCCCATGCATCTGGAATTCTTTAAAAAAATCTGTTACGTTCAAATGGGAAAGTGTGGGGGTAGGGAGGGAGGGAATTACCATGGGATATATTTTATAATCATGGAAAATGTTAATAAAAATTTAAAAAATAACAAAATAAAAATAAAAAGAGAACTCTAAAAAAAAAATCAGTTACAGTTTAATAAAATTGACAAATACAAGTTAAAGTCAAAAAAAAGAAAAAAGCATGCAGATCTAAGCCCTGGGAGAAAACATGCTCACATTTGCAGGAATCCTCTACTGTTGGAGTTGTGTGAGCATTAAGTATCCTAGCGCTGCACATGAATTTGTGGGAAATCCTCCTGTCTCTGCTAGTCTCTCCAAATGCTAGGATTACGGGTATACACTACCACACCTGGATAAACTCATAGCTTTATCTTTTTTGTTTTTATTTGTTTATTTATTTATTTTTATTTATTTGAGACAGAGAAAGAGGTAGAAAGAGAATGGACGCATCAGGGCCTTTAGCCACAGCAAATGAACTCCAGACATGTGTGCCCACTTGTGCATATATATAACATTCACACGTGAGTCACTGTGTCTGGCTTATGTGGGACCTGGAGATTTGAACATGAGCTCTTAGGCTTCACAGGCAAGCACCTTAACCACTAAGCCAGGTCTCCAGTCCTTGTTTTTATTTTTATTTTTATTATTATTCATTTACTAAAGAGAGAGAAAGAGAGAGAATGGGTGTGCCAGGGCCTCTAGCCACCAAATGAACTCCAAACACATGTGCCGCCATGTGCATCTGGCTTACATGGGCTCTGGGGAATTGAACCTGAGTCCTTAGGTTTCACAGACAAGTGCCTTAGCCGCTAAGCCATCTCTCCTGCCCAGTTGTTATATGTTTTTCTCTGATTAAAAAATATTTTATTGCCAGACGTGGTGGCACACACTTTTAATCCCAGCACTCAGGAGGCAGAGGTAGAAGAATTGCCATGAGTTTGAGGCCACCCTGAGACTACACAGTGAATTCCAGGTCAGCCTGAGCAAGAGCAAGACTCTACCTCAAAAAAAAAGAAAAAAAAAAAAAACTATTTATTTGAGAGAAAGAGAGAAAGGCAGAGAGGAAATGGGCATGCCAGAGCCTTTAGCAACTGCAAATGAACTCTAGATACATGCTCCACCTTGTGCATCTGGCTTACATGGGTACCAGGGAATTAAACCTGGGTCCTTAGGCTTCCCAGACAAGCACCTTAACTGCTAAGCCATCTCTCCAGCCCCAGTTGTTATTTTTTAAGAAATGGTCTCACTATGTAGTACAGACTTTGAACTCTTGGTCTTCCTACCTTTGCCTCCAGAGTGCTGGAATTATAGACCTGTGCTACAGATGTCCAGTTCATAGATAGCTTTTAAATTTTTGTGTGTTTTAAAAAATATATTTTAAGGGCTGGAGAAATGACTTAGTGGTTAAGCGCTTGCCTGTGAAGCCTAAGGATCCCTGTTTGAGGCTCAATTCCCCAGGACCTATGTTAGCCAGATGCACAAGGGGTGCACACATCTGGAGTTCGTTTGCAGTGGCTGGAAGCCTTGGTGCGCCAATTCTCTCTCTCTCTCTATCTGCCTCTTTCTCTCTGTGTCACTCTCAAATAAATAATAAAAATAAATGAAAAAATTTTTTGAAAAAAAAATATTTTAAGCTAAACATGGTGGCACACACCTTTAATCCCAGCACTCAGGAGGCATAGGTAGGAGGACTGCTGTGAGTTCAAGTCCACCCTGGATTACATTGTGAATTCTAGGTCAGCCTAGGCTAGAGTGAGACCCTGATACTGAAAACCTACAAACAGGGGTGTAACATCTGAAGCTGTCTGGCTAAATGTATATACTATGCTCACCAAACTACCCAGTGAGAGGAATTTTGAAATGCATTTATTTATTTATTTATTTATTTATTTGCAAGGTCAGAACTCCAGACACATGCACCACACCTTGTGCATCTGGCTTGATGTGAATACTGGGGAATTGAACCCAGGCCTATGGCTTTTGATCTCCCCAGCAATAGGCTTTCGATTAGGTTTTCAGTGCCAAACATGGATTCCCTCTGGTGGAACATGCCTCAGATCCAGTCAGAGAGCAATTGGTTTTCCCCATAATAGATATGCCACCATTACACCAGTTGGCACATCTGGCTGGCTGGCCAGCTGTGTGGCTGGTAAGGCCCACGGCTGAGTAAGACTGTTAGTGACTTTTATCTGCCAACAGGCTATATAGCAGTTTCTGGCACCATGACAGCTGACAGGGAAGAGACTTCAGGTGTGTTCCATCTTGACTTCACAGTGTCCTAAAGTGGCATTTCTAGCAATAGGTCTTACCATCTAGTTCTGGTAGGCAACCCAGAGCCTTGGAAATGTCTGTGTTATTTGGGGGGCATCACGGGCCTCACTGCACAACTCACTGGAAGGTATTACACTCCTTGCACTGAAATTTTCTAACAATTGGTGCTTCTGGCTCAGCATTATCCACCCCCAGAAGATACTTCTCTCCCCACATTCTCCTCTCCTCCATTCCCTCTGATCTGACTCCACATCCAATATTCTGACCCTTTCCTTACATATCTACCATTTCCTACTCTAAAGCCTTTCCAGGGCTGGAGAAATAACTTAGCGATTAAGGCGCATGCCTGTGAAGCCTAAGGACCTAGGTTCGATTCTCCAGGTCCCATGTAAGCATCTGGAGTTCATTTACAGTGGTTAGAAGCCCTGGCACGCCCATTCTCATTCTCTCTCCTTCTCTCTCTGACTGTAATAAGTAAGAGTAAAATCTTTAAAGCCTTTCCCTTTCCTCCCTTCCTCATGTTCCCTTTCTAGTTTCCATGCCTCTACTATTGGCTCTTTCTCTAACTCACATACAAATCTAAACATTTGAAGTTGGGATCCATCTATGAGAGAGATGTGGTGATGTGGTGTTTAACTCCCTGAGCCTGAGGTACCTCTTTTAGTATAATTTTTTTCCAGGTATATTTATTTTTTGTACAAATTTTATTTTCCTTTTTAAAAAATATTTATATTTATTTATTTGAGGGAGACAGAAAGAGAGAAAGACAGAGAATGGGCTCACCAGAGTCTACAGACACTGCAAACTCCAGACTCATGTGCCACCTTGTGCATCTGGCTTATGTGGGTCCTGGGGAATTGAACCTAAGTCCTTTGGTTTTACAGGCAAGTGCCTTAACCACTAAGCCATCTCCCTAGCCCGATTTCATTTTTCTTTCCAGCTGAATAAAACTCCATTGTGTATATATACACATCTTTATCATCTACTCATTAATTAATGGGCATCTAGGCTAATTCTATTTCCCAGCTATTGTGAATAGAGCAGCAATAAACATTTATGGGCAAGTATCTCTGTAGTGAAGTGTAGAGTTTTTAGAGTGTATGCCCAGATATGATAGATCTATTTTTAGCTGTCTCAGGAACTTCGGCAATGATTTCTATAATGACGGCACCAGTTTATATTCCCACCAACAATAGAGAAGAATTCTCTCCACACCTTTGATAGTATTTATTGTCAATTAATTATTTGACAATTAGCTATTTGATGGAGTGAGATGGAATCTCAAGAGAGATTTTTTTCAAATATATTTACTTATTTATTTGAGAGAGAGAGTGAGCGTAGAGAGTACCAGAGCCTCCTGCCACTGCAAACACCAGATGCTTACGCCACTTTGTGCATCTGACTTTATGTAATACTGGGGAATTGAACTTAGGCTTTCAGGATTTGCAAGCAAGTGCCTTTAACCACTGAGCCATCTCTCCAGCCCTCAAAGTAGTTTTACTTTGCACTTCTTTGATAGCTAAAGTTGTTGAACAATTTTTTTTTCCAAGGTAGGGTCTCACTCTAGCCCAGACTGACCTAGAATTCACCATATAGTCTCAGGGTGGCCTTGAACTCATAGCAATCCTCCTACCTCTGCCTCTCAAATGCTGGGATTAAATGCATGTGCCATCATTCCCAGCAACATTTTAAATTATTATTAATTGTTATATTTAATAATTATTATTGGCCATTTGTATTTTTTCTTTTGTGAATTATCTATTCAGTTCTATAGTACTATTTTAAAAAAATATTATTTATTTATTTGAAAGCAGAGAGAGAGAAAATGAGCATGCCAGGGTCTCTTGCCACTGCAAATAAACTCCAGATGCGTGTACCACTTTGTGCACCTGGTTTTATGCGGGTACTAGGGAACTGAACTCGGATCATTAGGCTCTATAGGCAATTGTCTTAACCACTGAGCCCTCACTCCAGCCCAGCCCCCTTTTTTGATGTTTTCAAAGTAGGGTCTTACTCTAGCACAAGCTGACCTGGAACTCACTCTATAGTCCCAGGCTGGCCTTAAACTCACAGTGACCCTCCTACCTCTGCCTTCCAAGTGCTGGAATTAAAGGTGTGTACCACCACCTCTGGCTTTATAGTCCATTTTTGATTGGGTTGTTTAATATCTTATGATTTAGTTTTTAATTAATTAATTTACTTATTTTTTGGTTTTTTGAAGTAGTGTCTCACTCTAGCTCAGGCTGACCTGGAATTCACATAGTCTCAGGGTGGCCTCGAACTCATGGTGATCCTCCTACTTCTGCCTCCCAAGTGCTGGGATTAAAGGTGTGCGCCACTATGTCCAGTTTATGACTTAGTTTTTGAGTTCTTTTTATATCCTAGATATTAATCCTCTGTGTTATAGTTACCTCTGTGTTGCTGGGACAAAACACCTGACCAAAAGCAGCTGATCGGAGAAATGAGTTTAATTTCAGTTTACAGTCTTGGGAGTAAACCTCATGATAGCAGGAAAAGATGGCAGAGCGGAGGTTGGACATCATCTCCTTATTGCAGCTGGTGAGAACCAGCAGGAGAATGAGTCATGTGTTCTGGCAAGGGGCAGCTGGCTATGTTACCCCAAAGCTCACCCCCAGCAACATACCTCCTACGGTGAGGCTCCACCTCACAATTGCTACTAGCTGGGGGACAAAACACATGATTATGGCAGATATCTGATTCAAACCACCATACTCTGTCAATCCCAACACTGTTCAGAAGTCCAAAGTCTCTTCTGAAATTCAAGACAGTCTCTTAACAATAAGCCTGTAAAATCAAAATACAGCTGGGCATGGTGGTGCATGCCTTTAATCCCAGCACTTGGGAGGCAGAGGTAGGAAGATCATCATTCTTAGTTCGAGGCCAGCCTGAGACTACATAGTGAATTCCAGGTCAGCGTGGGCTAGAGTGAGACGCTACCTGGAAAAAACAAACAAAAAAACTCTTTAGCCAAAGAAGGCATTGTAAGAAAAGATTGAACTAATAAAAGATATGAAGGGCAAATATCAAATTCTACAGCTCTAATTTCCATCTGAAACCCACAGTGTAGTTCCCAGTGGCCAACTCCAAAAAAAAAAACTGCATTGCAAATCCAGTGATCCTTCCTTCCCACATTTGTTATGCTTATACAGTAGCAGGTGGGCTAACAAATTTGTTAATCCCATGGGGAACACAGTCAACTTTGAATAGCATCAAAACTCCTTCAGCCCTCGCCCCTCAGGCCATCTCTTTTCAAAATAGTCAACATCCCTCCTATTGTCCCCAGTGCTAGAACAATCCCAGTGATGGTAATCTCTTAAACAATTGCAGCTAACCAAGGTGGAATCTCTGGCCTAACACTTTCATGCCTTTTTGTGCCATATTTTTTTTTCTTTCTTTCTTTCTTCTTTTTTGCAAATTTTTTTTTGAGGTAGGGTCTCACTCTAGTTCAGGCTGACCTGTAATTCACTATGTAGTCTCAGGGTAGCCTTGAACTCACAGTGATCCTCCCAAGTCTGCCTCCCAAATCCTGGGATTAAAGGCATACACCACATGCCTGGCTGCAATTTTTTTTTTTTTAATGAGAGAGAGATAGAGAGAATTGGCACACCAGTGCCTCCAGCCATTGCAAATGAACTCCAGATGCATGTTCCAGCTTGTGTGCAAGTGTGAACTTGCACACTTGTGCCACCTTGTTCATCTGGTTTATGTGGGACCAGGGGAGTTGAACCTGGATCCTTAGGTTTGGCAAGCAAGTACCTTAACTGCTAAGCTAGTCTCTCCAGCCCTGCCATATCCTTTTGCTCACACCAGTCCACTTCTTCTTTCCCTCTCTCTCTTTTTATGGACATTTTTCTTATTTACTTATTTTTTTAATTTAATTTTTTTATTGACAACTTCCATAATTCTAAACAATATCCCATGATAATTCCCTCCCTTCCCCCACTTTCTCCTTTGAAACTCCACTCTCCATCATATCCTTTCCCCCTCTCAATCAGTCTCTCTTTTATTTTGATGTCATCATCTTTTCCTCCTATTATGATGGTCTTGTTTAGGTATTGTCAGGCACTGTAAGGTCATGCATGTCCAGGCCATTTTGTGTCTGGAGGAACATATTGTAAGAAGTCCTACCCTTCCTTTGGCTCTTACATTCTTTCCACCAACTCTTCCACAATGGACCCTGAGTCTTGGAAGGTGTGATGGAGAGATTTCAGTGCTGAGCACTCCTCTGTCACTTCTTCTCAGCACCATGGTGCCTTCAGAGTCATCCTAAGGTCACTGCCATCTGAAAAGAGAAACTTCTTTAGCCAAAAGTGAGAGTAGCATGAATATATGGGTGTGAACATTAAGAAGAGTTCTTAGTGGGCAGTTTGGTGAGCATAATATATACACTTATCCAGACCCCAAAAGGCATTATATCCCTAGGGTTCAGGAATACCCCTGTTGTAAGTTTTCAGTATCAGGGACATATTCCCTCCAATGGAGCAAGCCTCCAGTCAAATTAGAGGATGGATGGTTTCCCCTATAACAGACATACCACTACTACACCTGTTGGCTCATTTGGTCTGGCTGGCCAAATATAAGGCTTGTAGTGTCTAATGATGAATATCTTCACTGGTGAATTTTCTCTCTCCCATTGAACTGCATGTAGCATGGCTTTTTCCAGCTTTCTGTTAGCTGGTCTAATTGGAGGCAGTTTTCAGCTCAGCTCTAGCAGTATTTCTCAGTGGCCTTGCAGCCCAAGTATGTGGAGTCTTCAGCAATAGAGTCTTACCATCTATTCCTGGTGGGAAACCAAGGGCCTTGGCAATGGCCTGTAATATTTGGGGGTATCTGGGACCTCACTGGCCAACAACTCACTGGAAGGTATCCCATCCCTGGCACTGAAAAAATTTCTAGTAACAATCTATGGCTTCTGAGTGTTCCATTATCCAATAAAGTAGGTTTCCATATGACTTATTTGTATCCTCTTAGATTTTTTTTTTTTTTTTTTTTTTTTGAGATAGGGTCTCACTCTAGCTCAGGCTGACCTGGAATTCACTATGTAGTCTCAGATTGGCCTCAAACCGTGGGTGATCCTCCTACCTCTGCCTCCTGAGTGCTGGGATTAAAGGCATGCACCACTATGCCCGGCTTCTCTTAGATTTTGATTAGCCCTCTCTCCACCTTTCTTTTACTCAATCTCTTCCCCTGACCTTACTTAGGCCTTTTCACCCCCATTAATCTGTTCTTCTACTTACATATATACTATACCATCCTATTAAGTCACTCCCTTCCTCCCTTTCTATTGCCTTTAAATCTCTTTTCTATCTTACTGGATTCTGCTACTGAGTTTTCTTCCTACTCACATAGAAGTCCAATCATTTGTAGTTAGGATCCACATATGAGAGAGAACATGTGACATTTGGCTTTCTAGGCCTGGGTAATCTTACTAAATATAATACTTTCCAGATCCATCCATTTTCCTGCAAAGTTATGAAAATAACTTCATTTTTCTTTACCACTGAGTAGAACTCCATTGTGTAAATGTGTCACATTGTCATTATCTACTTGTCAGTTGAGGGACATCTAGACTGGTTCCATTTCCTAGATATTGTGAATAGCAGCAGTAACCATGGTTGAGCAAGTATCTCTAATGTACTGGGATGAATCCTTAGGATATATGCCTAGGACTGGTATAGCTGGGTCATATGGTAAATTTATTTTTAACTGTTGCAGGAACACTGATTTCCACAATGGCTGGACCAGACTGCATTCCCACCAACAAAAGTAGAAGGGTTCCTTTTTTTCCACATTCTCACCAGCATTTATGGACATTTGTTTTCATGATGGTAGCCAATCTGACAGGAGTGAGATGGAATCTCAACATAGTTTTAATCTGCATTTCCCTGATGACTAGGGATGTAGAACATTTTTTAGATGTTTATATACCATCTGTATTTCTTCTTTTGAGAATTCTCTATTTAGTTCCATAGCCCATTTTTTAAAATTGGGTTGTTTGATTTCTTATTATTTAATTTTTTTTAGCACTTTGTATATCCTAGCTATTAATCCTCTGTCAGATGTATAGCTGGCAAAGATTTTTCTTCCATTCTGTAGGTTGCCTCTTTATTCACAGTGTCTTTTGCAGTACAAAAGCTTTGTAATTTCATGAGGTCCCAGAAGTTAATCGGTGGTTTTATTGCCTGAGCAATTAGGGTTATATTCAAAAAGTCTTTGCCAAGACCAATATGTTGAAAGGTTTCCCCTACTTTTTCTTCTAGCAGTTTCAGGTCTGATATTAAGATCTTTGATCCATATGGGCTTAATTCTTGTGCATGGAGAGAGATAAGGATCTATTTTCATCCTTCTATAGATACATATCCAGTTTTCCCAGCAACATTTGCTGAAGAGGCTTTCTTTTTTCCAATGAGTATTTTTCACATTTTTATTGAATATCAGGTGGCAATAGCTACCCAGACTTACATCTAGGTCCTCTATTCTGTTCCATTGATCTACATGTCTATTTTTGTGCCAGTACCATGCTGTTTTTGTTACTATGGCTCTGAAATATAGGTTAAAATCAGGTATCGTGATACCACCAGCCTTATTTTTGTTGCTCAAAATTGTTTTACATATTTGAGGGTTTCTGTACTTCCAAATGAATTTTTTGGATTGCTTTTTCTATTTCTGTGAAGAATGCCCTTGGAATTCTGATGGGGAGTGCATTAAATGTGTAGATTGCTTTTGGTAAGATTGCCATTTTCACAATACTGATTGTTCTGATCCAAGAACAAGGGATATCTTTCCATTTCCTAGTGTCTTCTGCAATTTCTCACTTGAGTGTTTTAAAGTTTTCATTGTATAGATCCTTCACTTCCTTAGTTAGGTTTATTCCAAGATACTTTATTTTATTTTATTTTTTGATGCAATTTTGAATGGGAGTGATTCTCTGATTTTTATCCTGTGTGTGTTTGTTGTTAGCATATAGGAAGGCTACTGATTTCTGTGTGCTTATTTTGTATCCTGCTACATTGCTATAAGCATTTATCAGCACTAACAGTTTGCTGCTAGAGTCTTTAGGGTCCTTTATGTATAGAATCATGTCATCTGCAAATAATGATAATTTGATCTCTTCCTTTCCAATTTGTATCCCTTTTATGTGCATCTTTTGCCTTATTTCTATGGCTAAGAATTCCAGTACTATAGTAAATAAAAGTGGGGACAGTGGACACCCTTGTCTTGTTCCTGATTTTAGTGGAAAAGCTTCAAGTTTTTCTCCATTTAGTATTATGTTGGCTATAGGTTTGTCATAAATAGCCTTCATTATATTGAGATATGTTCCTTCTATTCCCAGTCTCTGTAGGACTTTTATCGTGAGGGTATGTTGGATTTTGTCAAATGCTTTTTCTGCATCTAATGAGATGATCATGTGATTTTTGTCCATCAGTCCACTTATATAATGTATTACATTTATTGATTTGCATATGCTGAACCATCCCTGCATCTCCAGAGTAAAGCCTACTTGGTAGGGGTGAATGATCTTTCTGATATATCCTTTTATTTAAATTTTTTTTTGTAATTTACTCTATTTATTTATTTATTTATTTATTTATTTGAGAAAGAAAGAGGGAGAGAGAGGTCATTGCTTCCAGAAACCTGGCTGTGTGGCTTTTGGTCCTTTTGAACTGATTGTGGGAGAAATGTAGAAGGACTTGAAGCTGTGTACTAAGAAACACCTTACAGCGCTGTAAGTAGAGCTTGATAAACCATTCTTGTGAGAGTTGAAAGACCTAAATGCAGGACGATCTGTGGACTGTGAGGCTTGGCTTATAAGGCAAAGAGCTTTGTCCAGACGGATGCAGGCAGCTTGTGTGAAAGGCTGGCATTATTCTTGCCTGAGAACTTGAGCAAGGTTGAATTTAAAAGTGGACCGTAAAATGCTGCAGAATACACATTCTTTTCAGCAGCACATGGAACATTCTCTAAAATAGACCATACATTACTAGGACACAAAGTGAATCTTAAAAATACAGGAAAATTGAAATAATTCCTTGCACTCTATCTGATCACAATGGGATCAAACTGCAAATCAATTTTCATTGTCATTACCTTCATGTTATTGAAACAAAATACTTGACCAAAAGCAACTAATGGGAAGATTTATTTGATTTATTTATTTTTTTGGTTTTTTTGAGGTAGTATCTTGCTCTAGTTCAGGCTGACCTGGAAGTCACTATCCAGTCTCAGGCTGGCCTCAAACTCACAGTGATACTCCTATCTCTGCCTCCCGAGTGCTGGGACAAATGGCTTGTGCTACCATGCCTGGCCAGGGAATAGTTTATTTTGGTTTTCAGTCTCAAGGGGAAGCTCATGATGGCAGGCACAGATGGTAGGGCAGAGACTGGGCATCACCTCCTTGTGACAGCAGGAGGAAAACATCAGCAGGAGACCAAGTCACACTCTGGCATGGAGTAACTAGCTGTATCACCCAAGCCCTACCCACAGCATGCCACCCTCAGCCGTGCTCTTCCTCCTGAATGCTGCCAGCTGGGGACCAAGCATTGAACACCCATGAGTTTATGGAGGACATCTTATTCACTGTCAGTTGTATAGCTGGAAAAGATTTTCTCCCATTCTGTAGGGTCCCTCTTTACTAGATTCAGTGTCCTTTGCTATACCAAAGACTCTGGCTTACCAAAAGCTGGAAGAAGCCATTCTACATGTAGTTCAATGGAAGAAAGAGATACCACTAGTGAAGATACTCAACAGTGGACACTGCAAGCCTTATAATTGACCAGCCAGCCCAAATGAGCCAGCGGGTGCAATAATGGCACATCTGTCATGGTAGAAAACAACTGCCCTCCAATTGGATTGGAGGCCTGCTCCATGGGGGAAAACACATCCCTGATACTGAAAACTTAAAACAGGGGTAGTCATGAGCCCTAGGGGTATAACATCTGCTGATGTCTGGAAAAATGAATACACTATGCTTATCAAACTGCCCAGTAAGCACTTCTCTTATTATTTATACCCTTATATTAACGGTATCTCACTTTGGGTAGAGAATCTTCTGTTTTCAGATGGCAATGACTTTGGGATGATTCAGAAGGTATCATAGTGCTGGAATGAAGTGACTGGAGTACTGAGTAATATCTCCATCACACCTTCCAAGGCTCAGGGTCTAATGCTGAAGAGGTGGAGAAAAGAATGTAAGAGGCAAAGAAAGGGTAGGACTCCTTACGATATGTTCCTCCAGACATAAATTGGCCTGGATATCCATGACCTCATAGTGCCTGATACTACCTACACAAAACCATCATAAGAGGAGGAAAAGATGATGATATCAAAATAAAAGAGAGACTGATTGAGATGGGGAGGGGATATGATGGAGAATGGAATTTCAAAGGGGAAAGTGGTGGGAAGAGGGAGGTTATTACCATGGGATACTTTTTATAATCATGGAAAATGTTAATAAAAATTGAGGACAAAAAAAAACAAAAGACTTTGAATTTCATAGGCACCATTTGTTGATTTAATTTCATAAGGTACCATTGTTTCTAGAGCCAGTGTAGTTTTTTTTAGAAAAAAAAATTTAATTTTGAAGTGTTTTCTTTTTAAAAAATATTTTATTTATTTGACAGAGAGAAAGGGAGAGAGAATGGGCACACCAAAGCCTCTAGCCACTGCAAACAAACTCCAGACACATGTGCCATATTGTGCATCTCAGAGCCAGTGTAGTTCTATTCAGAAAGTCATTGCCTATGCCAATATGTTGAAGTGTTTCCCTTGCTTTTTCCTCTAACAGTTTTAGAGTTTCAGGTCTGATACTAAGGTCTTTGATCCATTTGGACTTGATTCTTGTGTATGAAGAGAGATAAGGATCTATTTTCATTTAACTACGTATAGATATCCATTTTTCCCACACCATTTGTTAAAGAGGCTGTCTTTTCTCCAGTGAATAATTTTTAACATTTTTGTCAAAAAATCAGGTGGTTGTAGTTGCATGGGTTTGTATTTGGGTCCTCTATTCTGTTCTATTGATCATTATGTCTGGTTTGTGACAGTACAATGCTGTTTTTTTGTGACTATGACTCTGTAATATAGCTTAAAACCAGGTGTGGAGATAAATCTAGCCTTATTTTTGTTGCTCAGGATTACTTTGGTTATCTAAGATTTTTGTGCTTCCAAATGAATATTAGGACTGGTTTTTCTACTTCAGGGAAGGATGTCATTAGAATCTTGGTGGGGATTGCATTAAATCTATAGACTGCTTTTGGTAAAATAAGCCATTTTTTCAATACTGGTTCTTCCAATTCATGGACATTGGATGTCTTTCTATTTCCTATTGTCTTCATCAATTTCTCTACTGAGTGTTTTAAAGTTTTCACTGTAGAGATTCTTTACTTCCTTGGTTAGGTCCATTCCAAGGTATTTTATTATTTTTTTGAGGTAATTGTAAAAGGGAGTGTTTCTATGACTTCATTTTCAGCATATACAGCATATACATATACCACTTATTTCCCTGTGTTAGTTTTTCTATGCTACTACTTTGCTGAAAGCGTTTATCAGCTCTAACAGTTTGATGTTACAGTCTTTAGGGTCCCTGATGTGTAGAATAATATCATCTGCAAATAATAATGACGTCTTCCTTTTCTATTTGTATCCCTTTTATTTGTGTCTCTTGTCTTATTGCAATAGTTAAGAACTCTGGTGGAGGGCTGGGTGTGGTGGTGCACACCTTTAATCCCAGCACTTGGGAGGCAGAGGTAGGAGGATTGCCATGAGTTCGAGGCCACCCTGAGACTACATAGTGAATTCCAGGTCAGCCTGGGCTAGAGTGAGACTCTATCTCAAAAAACAAAAACAAAAAGAAAGAAAGAACTCCAGTGGAAATGCCTTGAGTTTGTCCCCACTTAGTAATATTGTCTATAGGCTTGTTCTATATACCCTTTATTGCATTGAAATATGTTCTTTCTATTTCCAGTTTCTTCAGGACTTTTATCATGAAGGGATGTTGGATTTTGTCAAATGTCTTTGCCATTGCCAAGGCTCTTGGTTGTCCACTAGAACTAGATGGTATGATCTATTGCTGAAGACTCCACATGCTTCAGCTGCAGGTCGCTGGGAAATCAAGCTGGAGCTGAGCTGCAAACCTCCTCCCTGTGCACCAGGTGACAGAAAGCTGGAAGAAAAAACAAAAACAAACAAACAAACAAACAAAAAAAGAACACTACACTGTATGCACCTCTATGAGACAGAGAAGGCATTAATGGTAAATAGCAGTGGCCATTGCAAGCCTTAATATTGGCCAGCCAGGGCTGGAGAGATGGCTTAGCAGTTAAGGCACTTGCCTGCAAAGCCTAAAGACTCAGGTTCAGTTTTGCGATACCTATGTAAGCCAGATGCACATGGTGGTGCACACATCTAGAGTTCATTTGCAGTAGCTGGAGGCCCTGCTATGCCCATTCTTTCTCTCTCTCTCTCTCTATATATATATATATATACACACACACATATATATATATATATATATACACACACACATATATATATATATATATATATATATATATATATATATATTTTTTTTTTTTTTTTTTTTTTTTAAATTGGCCATCTAGCCAAGCGAGGTGGCACAAACCTTTAATCCCAGCACTCAGGAGGCAGATATAGAAGGATTACTGCAAATTCAAGGCCACCCTGAGATTACATTGTGAACTCCAGGTCAGCCTGGGCCAGAATGAGAACCTACCTTGAAAAAGAATTAAAAAACTGGTGCAATATTGGCATGTCTGCTGCGAGGGGTAATAACTGCTCTCTACTTGGACTAGATACCTGCTCCATGCGAGGGAATACACGCCTGGTGCTGAAAACCTGGTCAAAAGCCTAAGGCAAAGGAGGTTATGGTCCCTAGGGGAGTAACACCTGCTGTTGTCTAGCTAAATGCATGTATTATGCTCACCAAACTGCCCTGTAGCATTTTCTTTAATGTTCATACCTATATGTTAATGCCTTTCTCACTTCTGGTTAGAGAACCTTCTCTTTTCAGATGGTGGTGACCTCTGGGATGACTCAGAAGGCACCATAGTGTTGAGAAGAGATGGCAGTGGAGTGCTCAGCACTGAGACATCTCTATCACACCTTCCAAGGCTCAGGGTCTATTGTGAAAGAGGTGGTAGAAAGAATGTAAGAGCCACAGGAGGGTATGACTCCTTAAAAAACAGTCTTCCAGACACAAGATGGCCTGGATTTCTATGACGTCGCAGTGCCTGTCACTAGCTATGCAAGAGCTTCATAATAGGAGGAAAAGATGATGACATCAAAATAAAAGAGACACTGATGGAGAAGGGGAGGGGATATGACGGAAGGTGGATTTGTGAGGGGATAATGGGGAAAGGGAGGGAATTATCATGGTTTATTGTCTATAATTCTGGAAGCTGTCAATAAAAAATTTAAAAAAAAGAAGTAGGTTTCCATATGGCTTTTTCATCTTTCATCTTAAATTTTGCTTAACCTTCATCCCACCCTTCCTTTAAATAATAGCTTCCCCTGACCTCATTTAGGCCATTGCCCCCAGGAATGTGTTGATTTACTTGCATACATACAATATCCTTCCCTTACGCCTCCCCCTCCTCTCCCTCCCTTATTGCCCCTTTCTAGCTTACTGGCCTCTGATGCAGACTTTCACTCCAACTAACATCCAAATCTAAGCAGTTGTAGCTAGGACCCCCATATAACTGAGAACACATGGCATTTAGCTTTCTGGGCCTGGGTTACCTTACTTAGTATAATCCTTTTCAGGTCCATCCATTTCCCTGCAGATTTCATAATTTCATATTTCTTTACCAGTGAACAGAACAGAGCTCCACATCTTCATTATGCATTCATCAGTCGAGCAACATTTAGGCTGGTTCCATTTCCTAGCTATTGTGAATAGAATGGCAATAAGCATGAATGACCAAGTATCTCTAAGTTAGTGAGTAGAGTCCTTAGAATATATGCCAAGAAGTGATATAGCTGGATCATGTGGTAAATTTAGTTTTAGCTGTCTCAGGATCCTCCATAATGGCTATATAAGTTTCCATTACCACCAGCAGTGTAGAAGGGTCCCTCTTTTTCCACCTACTCACCAACACGTCTCATCATTTGTTTTCTTTTTTTTTAAAGGTATGTGCCACTGTGCCTGGATTTTGGCATCTTTCTTTCTTTTTTTTGTGGGGGGGGTTGATGTAGGGTCTCACTCTAGGTCAGCCCAGGCTGTCCTGGAGTTCACTATGTAGTCTCAGGTTGGCCTTGAACTCACGGCAATCCTCCTACCTCTGCCTCCCAAGTGCTGGGGTTAAAGGTGCCACCATGCCCAGATCATGTTTCTTATTTAAAATTTTTTTATTTTTATTTATTTATTTATTTGAGAGCAACAGACAGACAGAGAAAGAGGCAGAGAGAGAGAGAGAGAGAGAATGGGTGCATCAGGGCCTCCAGCCACTGCAAACAAAATCCAGATGCATGGGCCACCCTGTGCATCTGGCTAATGTGGGTCCTGGGGAATCAAACCTGAGTCCTTTGGCTTTGCAGGGAAGTGCCTTAACCACTAAGCCATCCCTCCAGCCCCATCATTTCTTTTATTGATGATTCTGACAGGAGTGAGATGGAGTTTCAAAGTAGTTTTAATATGCTGTCTCAGGGTGGCCTTGAACTCATGTCTATCCTCCTACCTCTGCTTCATGAGTGCTGGGATTAAAGGTGTGTGCCACCATGCCTGGCAGTGTTAGATATTTATATGTCATTTGTGTTTCTTTTTCTGAGAACTCTCTATTCAGTTCTATAGCCCATTTAAAAAAATTATTTTTTTGAGGTAAGGTTTCACTCTACCCCAGGCTAACCTGGAATTCACTATGTAGTTTCAGGGTGGCCTTGAATTTATGGCAATCCTCCTACCTCTGCCTCCCAAATACTGGGATTAAAGGCATGTTCCACCATGCCCAGCTAGCCCATTTGTTTGATTGGGTTATTTGATTTCTTATTATGGAATTTTTGAGTTCTAGTATTCTGGATATTAATCCTCTGTCAGATGTACAGACAACAAAGATTTTCTCCCATTCACTATAGAGTCTCAGGGTGGCCTCGAACTCACAGCAATCCTCCTCCTACCTCTGCCTCCTGAGTGCTTAAAGTGATTAAAGAGTGATTAAAGGCGTGCGCCACCATGCCTGGCTACTTTTTCACTTTTTTATTTTGGTTTTTCAAGGTAGGGTCTCACTGTAGCCCAAGCTGACCTGGAATTCACTCTGTATTCTCAAGGTGGCCTTGAACTCACAGAAATCCTCCTATCTCTGCCTCCCAAGTGCTGGGATTAAAGGCATGAGACACCATGCCGGGCTTTTTTTCACTTTTTCTTTCTTACATTCTTTCTGTCGTCTCTTTTGCAATGGATCCTGAGCCTTGGAAGGTGTAATAGAGATGTTTCAGTGCTGGACACTCCTCTGCCACTTCTTAGCACTAAGGTGCCTTTTGAGTCATCCCAGTGGTCACCACCATGTGAAAAAGGAAGCTTCTCTAACCAAAAGTGAGAGTAGCATTAATATATGGCTATGGACATTAAGAGAAGTGCTTGCCTAGCAGTTTGGAGGGCATAATACATGCATTTAGCCAGATACCAGCAGGTGTTCCAACCCTGGAGCTCATGACCTTCCATGGCTTAGGTTTTCAGTACCTGGCATGTATTCCCTCCTATATAGTGGGCCTGCAGTCCAATTAGTATGCGGTTGGTTACCCTCATAACAGACATGTCATTTATTGCACCCATTGGCGCATTTGGCCTGGCTGGCCAAACTTAAGGCTCGCGGTATTCACTGTTGTATATCTTCACTGATGACTTCTCTCTCCCATAGGGCTACGTGTAGCTTAATTTTTCCAGCTTTCTGGCAGATGGTCTACAGGGAGGAGGTTTTCAGCTCAGCTCCAGCTTGATTTCTCAGTGACCTTGCAGTTCCAGCATATAGAGTCTTCAGCATTATATTTTTGGCATTTTTGTCAAAAACCTGATAGGTGGGGCCGGAGAGATGGCTGAGCAGTTAGGACACTTGCCTGTGAAGCCTAAGAACTCATGTTTGAATCTCTGGTTCCCACATAGCCAGATGCAGTGATGCAAAGCATGCAATGTTGCACATGTGCACGAGAGGGAACACGCATTTGCAGTTCATTCACAGTGGCTAAAGGCCCTGGCATGCCCAGTCTCTCTATCTCTCTCAAATAATAATAATAATAATAATAATAATAATAATAATAATAATAATAATAAAAGTTTAAAAAAAAAACAGATGGGGCCGGGAGTGGTGGCTCACACCTTTAATCCCAGCACTTGGGAGGCAGAGGTAGGAGGATCGCCTTGAATTTGAGGCCACCCTGAGACTACATGGTTAATTCCAGGTCAGCCTGGGCCAGAGTGAAACCCTACCTCAAAAAAACAACAAAACGAAACAACAACAAAAAAATCCTGATGGGTGTAGCTGCCAGGGTTTAACTGGGTCTGTTCCATTGATCTATGTGTTTGTTTTTGTGCCAGTACCATGCTGTTTTTGTTACTATGACTCTGCAATATATCTTAAAATCAGGTATGGTGATACAGCCAGCCTTGTTTTTGTTACTGAGAATTCTTTTGGCTATTTGAGGGTTTTTTTTTTTGTGTGTGTGCTAACAAATAAATTTTAGGATTATTTTTCCTATTTCACTAAGAATGCCATTGGAATTTTGATGAGGATTGCATTAAATGTGTATATTGCTTTTGTTAAAATGATATTTTCACAATATTGGCTCTTCCAATCCAAGAACATGGGACGTCTTTCTATTTCCTAATGTTTTCTGCAATATCTCGCTTGAGTGTTTTAAAGTTTTCATTGTAGAAATCCCTCACTTCCTTGGTTAGATTAATTCCAAGGTACCTTATTTATTTATTTATTTATTTATTTATTTATTTATTTATTTATTTATTTATTTGGAGGCAATTGTGAATGGGAGTGATTCCCAGATTTCATCCTTTGCATATTTGTTGTTATTATATAGGAAGTCTACTAATTTCTGTGTATTTATTTTGTATCCTTGTACATTGCTAAGTTAACAGTTTGCTGGTAAAGCCTTTAGGGTCCTTTATTTATTTATTTTTTTTTAAATTTTTATTTATTTATTTGAGAGCGACAGACACACAGAGAAAGACAGATAGAGGGAGAGAGAGAGAGAATGGGCGCGCCAGGGCTTCCAGCCTCTGCAAACGAACTCCAGATGCGTGCGCCCCCTTGTGCATCTGGCTAACGTGGGACCTGGGGAACCGAGCCTCGAACCGGGGTCCTTAGGCTTCACAGGCAAGCACTTAACCGCTAAGCCATCTCTCCAGCCCTTTAGGGTCCTTTATGTATAGAATCATATCATCTGCAAATAATGATAATTTGGTCTCTTCCTTTCCAATTTGTATCTCTTTTATATGTGTCTCTTGCCTTTTTGCTATAGCTAAGACTTCTAGTACTATATTAAATAAAAGTGGGGACAGTGGGCACTCTTTTCTTGTTCCTGATTTTAGTGGAAATGACTCAATTTTCTCCACATTTCATGTTATGTTGGCTATAGGTTTGTCATAAATACCTTTATTATGTTAATGTACCTTCTATTCCCCATTTCAGATAGAGTATAAGGAATTACTTTAATTTTACTGTTTTGTTCAGATTTGCTTTTTAAACTGGGCATGGTGGCACACACCTTTAATCCTAGCACTCAGGAGGCAGAGGTAGGAGGATTACTGTGAGTTCAAGGCTACCCTGAGACTACATAGTGAATTCCAGGTCAGCCTGGCCTACAGCAAGACCCTACCTCGGAAAAACAAAAAAAAAAAGCCTTTGTCCTAACATATGGTCTATTTTAGAGAATGATCCATGTGCTGCTGAAAAGAATGTCTTTGATCTTTTCATAATGTCCCCAATGTCATGAAATTGCCATTCATACCTTCCTATTAGTTTGTCTTTCTCTTTGTTGGTCTGTATTAGATCTGCCACCTTGTGATGTATTTTAGATATTCTGTCCTCTTCTTGATCCATGCTATTGGTGAGACTTTCTAAAGTTTTTAGAGGTTTTATTTTTAAATTTGACTTACTGTATTTTTCATTTCTAGTACTTCTAATTGGTTTTTTCTTCAGTATTTCTGTTTCCTTACTCATGTCTTCTATTGACGTCATTTTATTAAATTGGTTTCCTGTGTTCTCCTTCAGGAGTTTGTTTGATTCCTTGATTTCTTTGAACATATTTATAATTATTCTTTTGACTTGTGAGGCATTTCATCTAAATTAGTCTCACTGGAGGTCATTTCTGATGGATTCATAATTTTTGGTCAAATTATCTTAATTTTTTGTGTTTCTTGTATTATAGACTTAAAAAAAATAATTAATTAATTAAAAAAAAACAAATAAACAAGCTGGGTGCGGTGGCACAAGCCTTTAATCCCAGCACTCAGAAGGCAGAGGTAGGAGGATTGCTGTGAGTTCGAGGCCACCCTGAGACTACATAGTTAATTTCAGGTTAACCTGGGCTAGAGTGAGACCCTACCTCGAAAAAAAAATAATTAATTTTATTTATTTATTTTTATTCTTTGAAAAATATTTTAATTTTATTTCATTTATTTGCATTCAGAGAGAGAGAGAGATATAGAAAGAGAATGGGCTTGCCAGGGCCTCTAGCCATTGCAAACAAACTCCAGATGCATGCACCCCCTTGTGCAGCTGGCTTATGTGGGTACTGGGGAATTGAACATAGGTCCTTTGCTGTGCAAGCTAGTGCCTTAACTGCTAAGCCATCTCTTCAGCCCCCCCAAAAAATTTTTATTAACAACCTCCATAATTATAGACAATAAACCATAATAATTTTCTCCCACTTTCCCCTTCACAACTCCAGTCTCTATCATATCCCCCTCCCCCTTCTCAATAAGTCTCTCTTTTATTTTTATGTCTTTTCCTCCTATTATGATGGTCTTATGTAGGTAGTATCAGGCACTGCGAGGTCATGGATATCCAGGCCATCTTGTGTCCAGAAGCGTGCATTGTAAGGGGTCCTACCCTTCCTGTGGCTCTTACATATTTTCCACCACCTCGTACACAATGGATCCTGAGCTTTGGAAGGTGTGATAGACATGTTTCAGTGCTGAGCACTGCTCTGTAACGTCTCAGTGCTATTGTGCTTTTTGAGTTATCCCAGAATTCACTACCATCTGAAAAGAGAAGCTTCTTTGCTATTATAGAGACTTTTGCATCTTGCATCTTGAGTTAATTCAATGATTGGGTTTTCAAATTACCCGCTTAGATGCGTAAATTAGAAGTCATGTATCTTAATTCAATTTTTAAAATTATTTATTTGCAAGCAGAGAGAAAGAGAAGAGAGACAGATATAGAGAGAATGGGCATGCCAGGGCCTCTAGCCACTGCAAACAAACTCCAGACACATGTGCATCTTGTGCATCTGGTTTACATGGTTCCTGGGGAATTGAACCTGGGTCCTTTGTCTTCACAGGCAAATGCCTTAACCACTAAGCCATCTCTTCATCCTAGAAGTTATATATCTTTAGGGTAGGAGCCTAAAGTGGTAGGTGTGGTTCTTATATTGCTCCTAGAATAACAGCAGAAGTGACCCTAGGTGTTGGATTTGCCTGTTATGCAGATATTCTAATAGGCTGGGTGGAGCAAAATACAGGCAAATTCTAAAATACAACTGAGTAATAAACACACTCAATCAAAACCAGCTGGGAGTATTTATGCAAGAGTGGGGATTAAAACAGATAATCTAACAAAGCCAAAATCCCTAATGTTGTGTGTTGACTCATGCCCTTAATCCTGCTGCTTGGGAAACTGAGATTCCCGGTTTACAATGGGTTCCAGGTCAGTCTGGGCCTGAGAGATCCTGCCTCCAAGAAAGACTAAAGACAAAGACTATAAACCAGGAATATCAAAAGCAACAAAAGCCAACCCCAGTGAGGCGAGGTGGTGCATGCCTTTAATCCCAGCACTCTGGGAGGCAGAGGTAGGAGGATTGCGATGAGTTGAGGCCACCCTGAGACTAGTGAATAGTGAATTCTAGGTCAGCCTGAGCTAGAGTGAGGCCCTACCTGGAAAAACCTTGAACTCATGGTGATCCTCCCACCACTGCCTGGCCTTCACTACATGGTATGAGTGTATTGTGTGGCTTTTCTGTGCCCCCACCCCAGGCAGCTTGGCCTAGCTACTACACTGCCATCTTTTCCAGAAATGCTGTTTTGATTTTTGAGGCCGGGTCTCACTTTGTAGCCCAGCTGGCCTGGAACTCAGTGACCCTCCTTTCATTTTACTTATTTATTTATTTGGTTTTTGGAGGTAGGGTCTCACTGAAGTCCAGGCTGACCTGGAATTCACGGTGCAGTCTCAGGCTGGCCTTGAACTCATGGAAATCCACCTACCTCTGTCTCCCAAGTGCCAGGATTGTATGTTCCACCATGCCCAGCCATTTCTTTTTGATTTCCCAATGTAGTGGAGTATATTTTTAAGGCATGTCTTTTTTTTTTTCTTTTTTAAGTTTTTCAAGGTAGGGAATCACTCTAGCCCAGGCTGACCTGGAGTTCACTATGTAGTCTCAGGGTGGCCTTGAACTCACGGCAACCCTCCAACCTCTGCCTCCGGAGTACTGGGATTAAAGGCACGCGTTACCACGCCCGACTTCTTTTAACTTTTTTTAACGTATAATTTATTATTGACAACATCTATACTTACAGACAATAAGCCATGATAATTTCCTCCCCTCCCCAACTCCACTTTCCATCATATCCTCTCCCTCTCTCTGTTAGTCTCTCTTTTACTTTGTTTGTTTGTTTTTCAAGGTAGGGTCTCACTCTAGCACAGGCTGACCTAGAATTCAGTATGTAGTCACAGGGTGGCCTCTAACTCATGGCGATCCTCCTACCTCTGCCTCCCGAGTGCTGGGATTAAAGGTGTGCGCCACCCTGCCTGGCAGTCTCTCTTTAATTTTGATAACATCATCTTTGTTTTCTATTATGAGGGTCTTATAAAGGTTTTGCTAAGCACTGCAAGGTCATGGGTATTGAGGCCCGTTTCTGTCTGGACAGTTGCATTGTAAGGAGTTGTACCCTTCCTTTGGTTCTTATGTTATTTCAGACAACTCTTCTGCAATGGATCCTGAACCTTGGAGGGTTCAATGGTGGCACTCCTCCGTCCCTTCTTGTCAGCACTATGTTGCCTTTTGGGTCATCCCAGTGGTCATCGCCATCTGAAAAGAGAAGCTTCTCTAACCAAAAGTGAGAGTAACATTGATATATGAATATAAACATGAAGTGTAGTGCTTACTGGGCAGTTTAGTGAGCATAGTATATGCATTTAACCAGGCAAGAGCAGGTTTTATACCCCTAAGGGTCATGACCTCCCCTGCCATAGGCTTTTGATTAGGTTTTCAGTACAATGTATTCCCTCCCCTAGAGCCGGCCTCTAGTCCAATTAGAGAGCAGTTGGTTTCCCCTAGAGCAGACATGCCACTATTACACCCATTGGGTCATTTGGCCTGTTTGGTCAAACTTGAGGCTTCCATTGTCCTCTATTTTCACCATTGATGGCTTTTGTCTCCCATAGGCCTGAATGCAGTGCAGATTTTCCAGCTTTCAGTCAGCTGGTCTATAGGGAGGAGGTTTTCAGCTCGGCCCTAGCTTGATTTCTCAGTGACCTTGCTGCCCAAGCATGTGAAGTGTTTGTTCAGCAATAGGGTCTTACCATCTGTTTCTCTTGGGAAACCAAGGGCTTTAGCAATAGCCTGTAATGTTTTGGAGGCAACAGGGACCTCCCTGTCCAACAACTCACTGGGAGGTATCACATCCCTGGTACTGAAAATTTTCTAGTAACAATATATGGCTTCTGGATGTGCCATTATCCAAAGTAGGTTTTCACACGTCTTATTTAGCATATCTTGAATTTTGATTGACCCTCCACTCTATCCTTCTTTTATACAATCACTTTCCCTGGCCATTCCACTCCCTATAATCTGTTCTTCTACTTACATACATACAATACCATCCCCTTAAGTTCTTACCTCTCCTCCCTCCCTTATAGACTTTTTCTAGCTTACTGGTCTCTGCTACTGAGTTTTGGTTCCAGCTCACACAGAAGTCTACACATTTGTAGCTAGGATCCACATATGAGAGAGAACATGTGACGTTTGGCTTTCTGGGCCTGGGTTACCTCACTAAGTATAATCCTTTTCAGATCCACCCATTTCCCTGCAAATTTCATAATTTCATTTTCCTTTGGCACTGAATAGAGCTCCATTGTGTAAATGTACCACAACTTAATTATCCATTCACCAGTTGAGGGACATCTAGGCTGGTTCTATTTCACAGCTATTGGGAATAGAGCAGCAATAAACATGGTTGAGCAAGTATCTCTAAGGTAGTGAGACAAGTCCTTAGGATATATGCCTGAGAGTGCTATAGCTGGGTCATATGGTAGATCTATTTTTATCTGTCTTAAGAACCTTCTGGGCATGGTGGCTCACGCCTTTAATCTCAGCACCCAGGAGGCAGAGGTAAGAGAATTGCCATGAGTTCGAGGCCACACTGAGACTACATAGTGAATTCCAGGTCAGCCTGGACCAGCGTGAGACCCTACCTCAAAAAACAAAACAAACAAAAAAAGAACCACCCCACTGATTTCCACAATGGCTGTACCAGACTACATTCCCAACCAACAATGTAGAAGGGTTCCCTTTTTTGCAACCTTGCCAACTTTTTTTTTTTTTTTTTCCCGAAGTAGGGTCTCACTCTAGCCCAGGCTGACCTGGAATTCACTATGGAGTTTCAGGGTTGCCTCAAACTCATGGCAATCCTCCTACCTCTGCCTCCCAAGTGCTGGGATTAAAGGTGTGCACCACCACACCCGGCCTCTTTTATTGTCATTTGTTTTCTTTTTCTTTTTTTTTGTTTTGTTTTTGTTTGTTTTTCAAGGTAGGGTCTCACTCTGGTCCAGGCTGACCTGGAATTCACTCTGTCATCTCAGGCTGGCCTCGAACTCATGGCAATCCTCCTACCTCTGCCTCCCGAGTGCTGGGATTAAAGGCGTGCGCCACCACGCCTGGCTTTTATTTGTTTTCTTGATGATAGCCATTCTGACAGGAGTGAGATGGAATCCCAAAGTGCTTTTAATGTGCATTTCTCTGATGGCTAAGGATGTAGAACATTTAATTTAATTTAATTTTTTTGTTTTGTTTTGTTTATTTTTATTTGAGAGCGACAGACAGAGAGAGAAAGTGGCAGAGAGAGAGAGAAGGAGAGAATGGGCATGCCAGGGCCTCCAGCCACTGCAAACGAACTCCAGACGCATGGGCCCCTTGTGCATCTGGCTAACATGGATCCTGGGGAATCGAGCCTCGAACCGGGGTTCTTAGGCTTCACAGGCAAGCGCTTAACCGCTAAGCCATCTCTACAGCCCTAGAACATTTTTTTAAATGTTTATATGCCATCTGAATTTCTTTCTTTGAGAACTCTATTTAGTTCCATAGCCCATTTTTTTAATTGGGTTGTGCAATTTCTTATATTTTAATTTTTTGAGTTCTTTGTATATCCTAGATATACACGAATATGTAACCCATAACCTCCATTGATATGGAAAGAGAGATTAGCACTTCCAGTGCAGGCCTATGTACTGCTTTTTTGTCATTCGGCCTCATTACCTTTTCGGGTGGCTTCCAATCTCACTAATGCTGAGTGGCAGGTCGTGCTGTGGACCTGGTGTTCTGATCAGCTGTGCTGGATGACCTGCCGCTGGGGGCTGAATGCGTTCTCTGGAGGTTCCTGGTTCTGATGCGGGATGGGAGAGTGCAGGGATGGGAGAGTGCAGGATGCCTGGAGTTGTTCTAGAACTGCTCAGCTGCTCCCCTTCAGGTTCACCGAGGTTTGAAAAATCCCCTTGTTTTGGTCTCTGTTCCTGCGGCTGGGCGCTGGGCCGGATTGGCATGTGCAGGGTGGATCAGGCTGCGAGCTCCTCCGCAAGACTCTGGCTGGCTTCCTCCTTTCTGGTAGATCTTGCTCTCTCCTTCTTTTCTGCTGTGGCCAATAAAAACCTATACAGCTTCACTTGTTGGAAGAAAAGTGTTATTTTGCTGTGGTTTTACTTAAATCCCTCCCTAGGCTGGTTTGGTATGACTTCCATGCAACCATCTTACCCAAAAATCTATTGTTATTTTAATTTTTATGATTAACAACTTCCATTGATTGTAAACAATAGCCCATGGTAATTCCCTCCCTCTCCCCATTGTTATTTTTTTTTTTAATTTTTTTAAATTTTTTTATTTGAGAGCGACAGACACAGAGAGAAAGACAGATAGAGGGAGAGAGAGAGAATGGGCACGCCAGGGCTTCCAGCCTCTGCAGACGAACTCCAGATGCGTGCACCCCTTGTGCATCTGGCTAACATGGGACCTGGGGAACCGAGCCTTGAATCGGGGTCCTTAGGCTTCACAGGCAAGTGCTTAACCGCTAAGCCATTTCTCCAGCCCCCCCCCATTGTTATTTTTTGACAATTACCTAGAGCATACAATGTGTTTTAATGATATTCACCCTCCTTTTCTTTTCTTTTCTTTTCTTTTCTTTTCTTTTCTTTTCTTTTCTTTTCTTTTCTTTTTTTCTTCTTTTTTTTCCCCCCATCTAGGGTCTCACTCTAGCTCAGGCTGACCTGGAATTCACTATGTAGTCTCAGGGTGGCCTTGAACTCATGGCAATCCTCCTACTTCTGCCTGGAATTAAATGCCCAACCTTTCTTTCTTTTTTTGAGACAAGGTCTTTCTAAATAGCTATTGATAGAGAGTATAAGCCAAGTAGCTTGCACTATAGGCACTTCAGTCAGTGTCACAGGCCCTCAAGGAGAGAGAAACATCTATTTGCCTGGAATTCCAATAGTAATCCAGGGGCCAAAATTGTAAGAGAGCTCCTACTCTAACAAGGTGATGGCTGTTACGCCCAGTTCTCGGCACCCCCAGTGACCACCAAGGAGAACCAAACAAACTCCAGATGCACACACCACCTTGTGCATCTGGCTTATGTAGGTCCTGGGGAATTGAACCTAGGTCCTTTGGCTTTGCAGGCAAGTGCCTTAACCACTAAGCAATTCCTGCAGTCCAGCATATGCTTCGTTGCATGCTTTCCTGCCTCCATTCACTGTTCTATGCAACCAGGAGTCAGGGAACCCAAGAGCCACTGGCTTGGGGAGTTTAGTGACTGTTGACTGTTTGGTGCTCTAACATGCAAGCGAAGCCCACCCAGAGTCAAGAAAGGCTTCATTGCTCTCAACACCTGCAACAACAACTGAGAAATCCCACTCTAGTAACCTAGATTCCACTTCCGATCATCCTTCTGGGTGCTGCTCCGTGAACCCAGTTTCCCCTTCTAGTCGCCAGCCCAGTTGTCAGACTAAGAAACCTGCTCCATGAACTCAGTTTCCATTTCTGATCCTCTGTCCAGATGTCAAACTTAATCCTGTTCTGCTAACTAAGTTTCCTTTTGCAGAGATCAGTCTGTCTCACAAAATGTAGGGGAAAATCTTAAAGCAGCTGAGAGTTTCTGACTGGGGCAACTAACTCCCCAATGCATCCTACAGGCTTTCTGACCAACCCCACTTCGGATCTGCATCATGAACAAGACTTGAAGTTGCTGTCCTCTAGAAATGCCTGGTGGCTCTTTGATGGAACTCCACCTATCAGCCCAAACAAAAGACAAGGGGGACCCTATCTGCCACCTGTGACTGATTCACTTTCTCTTCTGACTTCTTGTTCACATTATTTGTTCCCTTAATGCCTATCAGGATTATCAGCATGGGTAAGTTTCCTCCTGCTGGGAGAATAAGGTTATTGCACCACCAGCAAGCCCAGTGAGAAGAATTCTTTTCAGAACATAGAGAAACTAGGAGGTTTAGGGCTGGAGAGATGGCTTAGTGGTTAAGGTGCTTTCCTGCAAAGCTCAAGGACCCATGTTTGACTCCCCAGATCTCATGTAAGCCAGATGCACAAGGTGATGCATGCTCAAGGTCGTACATGAGCACAAGATGGCACATGTGTCTGGAGTTTGATTGCAGTGGCTTAAGGTCCTGGTGTGCCAACTCTCTCTGTTTCTTATTAAAAAGAAACTAGGAGGCTTAGATCAGATGGCATATTTCCTTAGACAATATTGTAGCCATCTCTATAACTCCGTTTTTTTCCAGCCCATTTGGGGCAGGAACTATGGCTGGAGCCTAAGAAATGGTTATGAGACAGGCTGAAAAGATGACTTTGCAGTTAAGGCACTTGCTGGCAAAGCCAAAGGACACAGGTTCGATTCTCCAGTACTCATATAAAGCCAGATGCACAAGAGGGCGCATGCATCTGGAGTTCATTTGCAGTGGGCATGCATCTGGAGTTCATTTGCAGTGGCTGAAGGCCATGGCATGCCCATTCTCCCTATTGCCTCTTTCTCTCTCAAATAAATAAATAAAAATTAAAAAAGGACAGCAACAACTGCTGAGCCTCATTTAAAAAAAAAATGGTTATGAGAAAGAAAAAAAGAATTTCCAAAGCCCTGTCTTAGTACTCTTAGAGGTTCCCCCTCTAATCTTCCTAACAACAAAAAATGCTTAAGGAAATTCCTCCCTGAGTTCAATCACCATCGTTTTAGACATTGCAACTATACTGTAGCCAAGTTTTATGTTAAACACCCTAGTGTCAGCAAGGCAATTACAGGGCACTGGCCCTGGAAAAAGCAAAGGAGACCCCAGGGAAGGGAGGAGAAATGTCTGTGTGGTAATCTTGAGAGCGTGGCTATTCTCTTTTCTTGGTAATTGGGGGTTATTGGGAACTCATTAATGGACCTTAATCTCGAGGAATTCCCTGGGAGGGGAGGGTGGACATAGAGGACAGCAACTCATGGAGAGACATTTTTTGGTACCTCTACTATCTTTCAGTATGGGCAACAAGTCCACAATAACCTGCATACCTTTGCAGTACATCCTGAGAAACTAGGTCTCCTTTGAGCCCCAAAAGAAACATTCAATCTTTCTCTGCTCCTGCTTGGCTGGCAAACCAATTACAACAAAGGGAGGAATGGCCACCAGAGGGAAATTTTCACTACAATACTATCTTAACAACTGGATCTATTCTGTCATAAGAAAGGAAATGGCCAGGGGCCCCCTATGTTCAAACTTTTTTCACATTAAATGATGACATCATAATAGAAGAGAGACTAGTTGGAAAGAAGGGATTTGATTTGGGAGTGGGGAAAAGGAGTGGTGGGAGGGGATTATGACCATGGTGTATTCTCTGTATTAATGGATGTTGTCAATGAAAAGCTGAAAGAAATGACCTCTCTTCATGTTAAAGGAAAACTTAGATCTCTGTCAGGCTTATGGAGGCGTGCTTGCTTTGCACACAGCTATGGCTGTATCAAATGTTCCCTGGCAAGGAGACTGACCCCAAAAGGGAGCCACCGCGCTCTCCTTGCCCAGATTCAAGACCGATCACATCTCTTCCTTCTTCAGTTCCTCCTTCAGAGCTCCCTCAACTGGTGTCTCCCCCACAGAAAAAAATGGCCTCCCTGCACCCCTTTAGAGTAACCAAGATTCATGTGCCCTCATCTCTACTAGACTTTAAGCAGATCAAATCAGATTTAGGGAAATTCCTGGATGATTCAGATTACTATAAAGAGATGTTCCAAAACTTGACACAGATATATATGCTGACTTGGGGAGTTATAATGCTAATTATATCTCATGCTTTGATGGCTACATAAAGGTAGTGCCTTATGGGCAGCTTTACAATTTGAAAATGACTTCTTCATGTCTTGGGGACAAAAACCAAGGTCAAGTCCAGAGACAGCTAGGAAAGGGGCCAAGAATATTGGTCCAGCTCCACTTGAGGCTCAAGTTGACTCTGACTCTGACTGCTTCAGCCCTAATGCAGCCTCCACACACAAGAGGCTGGCTAATTTCATTGGCTTAGATGCAACTTCTGCCTTCAAAGGAGCATCTGCCTCAGACCTTCTTGATCATCTTTTCCCCACCAGGTTTTAGGCAGTTTCTTTAACTGACACTTGATGGAATTATGTAGCTGGAGGTAAAGAGAAAGAGGGGCAGACTGGAGCATTTCTAGACCTGTATGGTAGAAGGGCTTCTCAGAAGTCACTCTATGCCTCTCAACTGTCTCAACTTTCACTGCTCACTCAAGAACAGGATGAATATCCCTGAGTTTATTGAAAAGCTACTCTAACCAAGCATACTAACCTATTTACAGATTCTGAGGCAGAATTAATAATCAAAGACCAGTCTTCAAATCAGTCTGCTCCAGACTACAATGGATGACAGCTGGTCTAGAGGACACTTTGGACTTGTCTAATCAAGGCAGTCACCAAAGTCTTTCATAGCTAAGGTTTGGAGAAGGTTAACTGGGTGGGGAAAATGACTATAGAGGCTCTAGAAAGGCCTGTTATGGATAGTGATTCAAGAACCCAAGAAGCAAGGGTCATGGTGAATGTTACAATTGTGGGCAGCCAGAACATTTCTGGTCAGTGTCCTTGGAAGAGACTGCCATCCTAGCCTTATTTATGCGAAGGGAAACACTGGAAAGTTCACTGTCCCTGAGGTCATAGAACCCTTGAGGACAATGTCCTCTTCCTCTCCATCTCCCCAAATAGTCCAAGTGGACTAAAGAGGCCTGAGGCTTCTCTCTGGCTCTCACTACTTCTCACTACTCAAACCATTGTCACCACCAAGGATTTCTGGGTATTTTTTAAAAAAAAATATTTATTTATTTGAGAGAGGGGTGGAGAGAGAAAATGAGCACACCAGGGCTTCTAGCCACTGCAAAGGAACTCCAGACACATGTGCCACCTTGTGCATCTGGTTTACACAGGTACTGAAAAATCAAACCCGGCTCTTTAGGCTTCACAGGCAAGTGCCTTAATCACTAAATCATCTCTCTAGCCCTTAGTTGTTTTTTTTTTTTGTTGTTGTTGTTTGTTTGTTTTTGTTTTTGTTTTTTGGGGTAGGGTCTCACTCTAGCTCAGGCTGACCTGGAATTCACTACGTAGTCTCAGGATGGCCTCAAACTCATGGTGATCCTTCTACCTCTGCCTCCTGAGTGCTGGGATTAAAGGCATGCACCACCATGCCAGGCCAGCCCCAAGTTTAAAAAATATATTTTTTATTTATTTGAGCGGGGGGAAATGGCTGCACCATGGCCTCTAGCCACTGTAAACAAACTCCAGACACATGCTACCGTGTGCATCTGGCTTTACGTGGGTACTGGGAATCAAACCTGGGTTCTTTGGCTTTGCCACCAAGCACCTTAACTGCTAAGCCATCTCTCCAGCCTTCTTGGTAATTTTAATTACAGAAGGAGAGCCTATTAATCTTCTCTCGGACACTGAAGCTTCAGACTCTGTTTTTTTTTTGTTGTTGTTGTTGTTTGTTTGTTTTTGTTTTTCAAGGTAGGGTCTCACTCTGGTTACAGGCTGACCTGGAATTAACTCTGTAGTCTCAGGGTGGCCTTGAACTCATTGCGATTCTCCTACCTCTGCCTCTGAGTGCTGGGATTAAAGGCGTGTGCCACCATGCCCGGCCATGTTTTTTATTTCTTTTTTAAAAAATTTACTTTTTTATTGACAACTTCCATAATTCTAGACAATAACCCATGATAATTTCCTTCCTCCCCCCACTTTCCCGTTTGAAACTCCACTCTCTATCATACCTCTTCCCCCTCTCACTAGTCTCTTTTATTTTGATGTCATCAACTTTTCCTCCTATTATGATGGTTTTATGTAAGCAGTGTCAGGTACTGTGAGATCATGGATATCCAAGCCATTTTGTGTCTGGAGGAGCATGTTGTAAGTAGTCCTACTTTTCCTTTGGCTCTTACATTCTTTCCCCCCTCTCTTCCGCAATGGACCCTGAGCCTTGGAAGGTGCTGAGTACTCCTATGTCACTTCTTCTCAGTACCAAGGTGCCTTCTGAGTCATCCCAAGGTCACTGCCATCTGAAAAAACAGGCTTCTATAACCAAAAGTGAGAGTAGCATTAATATATGAGTGTGAACATTAAAGAGAAGAGCTAACCAGGCAGTTTGGTGAGTATACTATATACATTTAGCCAGAGAGCAGCAGAGGTTATACCCCCGGGGCTCATACATTCTTCATGTAGGTTTTCAGTATCAGGTATGTATTCTTTTTTATTTTATTTATTTTATTTATTTTATTATTATTTTATTTTTTAAATTTTTATTTATTTATTTGAGAGCGACAGACACAGAGAGAAAGACAGATAGAGGGAGAGAGAATGGGCGCACCAGGGCTTCCAGCCTCTGCAAATGAACTCCAGACGCGTGAGCCCCCTTGTGCATCTGGCTAATGTGGGACCTGGGGAACCGAGCCTCGAACCGGAGTCCTTAGGCTTCACAGGCAAGCGCTTAACCGCTAAGCCATCTCTCCAGCCCTCAGGTATGTATTCTGTGGAGCACCACTCCAGTCCAATTAGAGAGTGAATGGAAGCCGGGTTTGGTGGCGCACGCCTTTAATCCCAGCACTCAGGAGGCAGAGGTAGGAGGATTGCCTTGAGTTCAAGGCCACCCTGAGACTCCATAGTGAATTCCAGGTCAGCCTGGGCTACAGTGAGACCATACTTGAAAAACCAAAAAAAAAAAAAAAAAAAGAGTGAATGGTTTCCCCCATAACAGATGTGCACCTGTTGGCTCATTTGGCCTGACTGGCCAACTTTAAGGCTTGCAGTGTCTGTTGGTGAGTATCTTCACTGGTGATTTCTCTCCCCTTGATCTGCATGCAACATAGCTTTTTCCAGCTTTCTATCAGCTGGTCTACACAGAGGAGGTTTTCAGCTCAGCTCCAGATCCAGCAGGATTCTCAGTGACCTTTCAGGTTCTCACTCTAGTCCAGGATGACCTGGAACTCACTCTGTAGTTCCAGGCTGCCTTCAAACTCATAGTGATCCTCCTACCTCTGCCTCTTGAGTGTTGGGATTAAAGAAGTGTGCCACCACACCTGGCCATATTGTTTAATCTGTAGCCCTGGTCAGGTTTCCTGCAGCATTCACTGTGGTAGGTATTTCAGGCAGGCCTATAGTTGGGCATTTTTCTATGCCTCTCAGCTCCAATGCTTGTTTTTTGATTATGCCAGAATCCCTCTCTTCATTACAGGTGCAAAAGCTCCTTGTTAAGCTAGAAACTTTTATCCTTATGGCCCCTGGTCAATATTATGCTGCTGCTGCTTCTGCTTCTTCTTTTTGTTATTGTTGTTTTCAGGCTGATCTGGAACTCACTATGTAGTCTCAGGTGACCCATGGCAACCTACCCCTGCTTTCCAGTGCCAGAATTAAAGGCATGCGCCACCATGCCTGGTTTATACTTTTTCTTCTTCTTTTTTTTGCTTTTTCGAGGTAGGGTCTCACTCTAGCTCAGGCTGACCTGGAATTCACTCTGTACTCTCAGGGTGGCCTTGAACTCTCGGTGATCCTCCTACCTCTGCCTCCCGAGTGCTGGGATTAAAGGTGTGCACCACCACGCCTGGCTTTATGCTTATTTTTCATTGAGGTCAAAGTCAACCCTGAGGCTTGGGCCACTGAGAGAAAAATCAGTTGGGCAGTCAAGCCAATATAAATTTATCCCAATAATCCTTCTTTTCCCCATCAAAGACAATATCCTCTGAGGCCTAAGGCCCCAAAAGTCCTAATGCTCTTAATAAGCAACTTGAGATCTCAGAAACTCTGAATATAGTCTTCACATATTCTTGTGCTACGAGTCCACAAGCCTAATGGAGAATAGAGTCTTCTACAGAACCTTCATCTTATCAATGAAGCTGCATACCACTCATCTGATATCTTGTTTGCTCAAATCCCAGAAGAAACTCATTGCTATCCCATTCTTGATTTAAAAGGTATTCTTTTTGCAAATCCTTTAGATACTCATAACACCTTTGAAGACCAACTGATTTGGATTGTGTTGCCACAGGGATTTAGGGACAGTAATCACCTATTTAGTGAGAATTTAGCACAAGACCTTGCTTGTTCCACTCATTCAGAGTTTTTTTTTTTTTTTTTTTAATGTTTTATTTATTTCAGAGAAAGAGAGAGAGAGAGAGGGAGAATGGAGAGAGAGAATGGGTGCAAGGCTTCCAAGGCTTATGTAGGTCCTAGGGAATCAAACTTGGGTCCTTTGGCTTTGTAGGCAAATGCCTTACCCACGAAACTGTCTTTCCAGCCCCCCATTCAGAGGTTTTACAAAACACAGAGGACATTCTTCTTTGTACCCAGACTGAAGGAAGTTCACAGAATGGAACTCCAACCCTTCTTGTTGACAAGGGATACAAGGTTGCCCAGTCTAAAGCTCAACTCTGCAGGCTTCTGTTAAGTTCCTAGGTCTGGTCCTAGCTTCAGGAACTAGGAAATTAGGAGGAAAAAGAATAGGGCCCATTACATCTTACCCTTTACATAGGACCCTCAAACAGTTCAGGGGACTCCTGAGTATCATTGGTTTTTGCTAGTTGTGGATGCCCAGCTTTGGAGAAATTGCCAGACCCCTAATCCAACTAATAAAACCAACTAATAAAAGAGACACAAGGTTTTGGATACAACTCCTTATCTGGGAGCCAGGATATAAGTAGGCCTTTAGTTAACATAGGCCTTATTAGCATAACTGAGCTTAACCCAGTCCAGAGGAGAAGACTATAACCTGCATGTGACTACAAGGAAATGAGTAGCTCTGGGGGTATTCAACAATCGGTGGGTTATCTAAATAAAGAGCTTAATTTACAGTTAGCAGGGTTAGACAGGTACTAAAGAACCCTCTCATTCTACCTGGGCAGGGAGAAGGTGGGTAACACTCCAAACATGATACTCAGAGACCTATTTCACTCTCTGGAAGATGAGAAATAAAATTTGGTTATGCCCACAAAAACCAATGGAACCCAGACTTCTAACAGATATGGCCTCTAGTCTCTACCCCCATCATGAACAATATGTGGTATATGGGAAAGGAAGAATTCAAAATGATATACACTTTTATCTGTTTTAGTTCTGCAATATAACTGTCCTTTTATGTCCCCAAGATGGAATTTGGTGCAATACTGAGAGCAGGACAGATCAAGTTATTATCTATCAACAAAAGCTACAATAATTTAGAATTTGAAGATTAATCTTTCCTAGAATTAGACTTGGCCACCTCATATGAAGTTATGGCTTCAGAATGAAGCTGCCCCACAGAAACGCTAGACTTAGATGATAATGAATTACTGTAAACACTCCCAACTTCAAATATAGTGTTTCATAAAGTACAGATAACTGAAGACACAGAAGGAAAACACATGCCAGTCTGGTCAAGGAATATGATAATGCATGCAGGGCTTGATGGCTGGTTGGGAGACATGTTTCCTTTGCCTAGGCTCTGGGACAGATGCTGGTCTCAGATATCTTTTAATTTTAATTTTTTTGGATTTTTTGAGGTAGGGTCTCACTCTAGTCCAGGCTGACTTGGAATTCACTATGAAGTCTCAGGGTGGCTTCAAACTCATGGTGATCCTCCTACCTCTGCCTACCGAGTGGTGAGAGTAAAGGCTTGCGCTACCATGCCCGGCTCAGTTATCTTAATAAGAGTAATGTTCTTATTGTTCATCTCTCTTTTTTAAAAAATTTATTTGAGAGTTAGAGATAGAGAGAGAAAGAGGGAGAGGGAGAAGGAGAAAGAGAGAGAGAACATGCTAGGGCCTCCAGCCACTGCAAAGGAACTCCAGATGCATGTGCCACCTTGTGCATCTGGCTTACATAGATCCTGGGGAATCGAGCCTTGAACCAGGGTCCTTAGGCTTCACAGGCAAGCACTTAACTGCTAAGCCATCTCTCCAGCCCTAGAATAGTGTCTTGAATAGTGTCATAGCTTTGTCACTGCTACTATCTAGGAGAGGGGGTGATGTCCACCCTCTGCTCATGCCATCGTTTTCCCCTGCCATCATGGAGCTTCCCCCTCCAGCCTGTAAGCCAAAATAAATCTCATTTTCTCATAAGATGTTCTTGGTCAGGTGATTTCTACTAGCAATGTGAACCTGACTGCAACAGTAAAGTGGTACCGAGGAGTGGGGTTGCTGCTACACACCTGACTGTGTGGCTTTGGCCTTTTGGAGATGATTTTCAAGAGAAATGTGGAAAGATTTGAAACTTGGGCCTAAGAGATGCCTTGCAGTGCTGTAAGTACAGCTTGATGGGCTATTCTGATTACAGTTGAAAGGCCTGAATGCAGTAAGAACTATGGACCATGAGGTTTGGTTAATGAGGGCAAGAAAGAGTTTTACCTGGACTGAGCTAGAAGTTTGTGTGGGAAGCTTGCCCATGTTCTGAGAAGTTGTGCAGGGTTGCTTTGCGTAGAAATGAACTGGTGTGAGCAGAGGGATATGGCATAGAAAAAAAAAAAATCTTTGGGTGAATTGCTGCCCGTTCAGCTGCAATTGAGAGATTACAACCTTTGAGGCTGTGCCAGCTGACCTGCGTTGCTGCAACAGGAAGACTGTAGATTCATTCTTTTGGAGGGGCCTGAGTGCTCAAGAAGTGTCCTGTTCTTCAAAGTCTGCTTTATTCCCCCCTGGATTAACAAATTGGTACCATACCTGGTATTATGGAGTATAAGAAATGCAGGAAGGAAGGGTCATTGAGTTTGCAACATGGTCTTGTGTTTTGGAAATGGCTATGGGCAGTGTGAAGCAGTTTTGCTGGATGCCTGCATGGAGACTCAATGGGGCCATAAGGATGAACCATGGGTTGCAGTGGAGACCCAGTGGAGCTGCTGGGACCACGAGATGGCTGCTAAGGAAAGCTGCCAGCCCTGATGAAGTTTTCCAGGACTGTGAGTAGTCTAGGTGGAGGGGCGGAATTGGAAGTCCAAAGCCTTGTTGCTGGTTAGAAATTATCAGACTGGGAGATTTGTCACTAACTAGAGTTATTGGACTTGGAGCTACAGAGTTTGGTTTTTGCCCTGTTTAAATAATGTATTGCTTGAGTTTCTTTGCTATGCCCAATGCCATCTTTTGCAGTATGAATGTTTATTCTGTGCCATTATGGGTTTTCTGGGGATAGTTTTTGGTATTATGGCTCAGTTAAAAGACCTTGGCTTATGAAGATGTTTGAACATTATTAGGATTGACAAAAACTATGGGTACTTTTAAAGTTGGACTGAATGTATTGTATTTTACATCATGTATAGATATCAGTTTATGGGGGCTAGGGGCGGAATGTGGTGGTTTGATTCAGGTCTTCCCCATAGCTAGGTTCCCCAGCTGATGGCAATTGGAAATTAAAGCCTCCTGGAGGCGGTGTATTGTTGGGGGTTGGGCTTATGGGTGTTATAGCCAGTTTCCCCATGCCAGACACAAAAGAGAGCCCAGAGAAGACATGGTGGTGAGCTCTACGGTCAGTGACATTAAGAAATGTCAGAGCCGGGCTGGAGAGATGGTTTAGCGGTTAAGCGCTTGCCTGTAAAGCCTAAGGACCCCGGTTCGAGGCTCGATTCTCCAGGACCCACGTTAGCCAGATGCACAAGGGGGCGCACGCGTCTGGAGTTCGTTTGCAGAGGCTGGAGGCCCTGGCACGCCCATTCTTTCTCTCTTTCCCTCTCTGTCTCTTTCTCTGTCGCTCTCAAATAAATAAATAAAAATAAACCAAAAAAAAAAAATAGAAAAAAAAGAAATGTCAGAGCCTTTCTGAGGCAGCTCTAACTGCTACATGCAGTGATCCAAGTGAGCTTTAAGGTGATGGCTGCTGACTCACCAATAAAGACACTGCTGGCCACCTGCCTTTCTTTGCCCATTGCTCTCCCCATGTCCTAATCCCATGACTTTCTTAGAAATTTGGAGGGCTCTCCTTTAACCTGTGCCATCTCACCTTACCTCTTCATCACTCAGAGACTCCCAGATGTGTTTACACAGACCTAGCACGATCTGTACCTGTCCAGTGTCTAATCTCCCTGTGTCCTCACTCAGACTCATTCAAGACCTATAAAGATGCTGCAGTCCCAAGGGCTGACGGCACCTTTTTTTCAAGTTGAGGTCCTCCTCTCTCCCCATGGGGAGCTATATTCTATCTCCTTCCAAGAAATCTTGCTTGCTTACTCTTCTTTTGCTTGCCTTCCTGTCCTCATTCACTGTCTTATGTGACCAGGAGACAGAGAACTCACAAGCCACCGGCTTGGGTAGTTTTAGTGACTGTTGAATGCCCCCCCCCCCAGCATCCAAGCTAAGCCTACCCAGAGCCAAGAAAGGCTCCATCACTCGCAAAACCTCCGACACTATGACAGGACTGGTATTTTCTCTGAGTGGAGGCTGGTCTTCAACGTATGTTACTACTGCATCTCTCTGCCAAGTACTATGATGTGTCACCCATGTCCTACTCCGTCTTTTAAAGGGCATATTAAAAAAAAAAAAAGAAAGAAAGCTGCTGGGCATGATGGCACACGCCTTTAATTCCAGCACTTGGGAGGCAGAGGTAGGAGGATCGCCATGAGTTCAAGGCCACCATGAGACTACCTAGTGAATTCCAGGTCAGCTTGAGCTAGAGTGAGACTACCTTGAAAAAGGACCCCCACCTAATAAAATTAAATAAAAAATTTAAAGTTATTTCTGTGCATCACTGGCCTCCTTAATAATTGCTATCTCATATTTTCTTTTCCTTGCTAAGCCAGCCTAGCCATATTTTTTTTGTTATCTTACTCTAAGCCAAGAATCCCTATTTGCCTAGGATCTTCACACTTGCTACCTGTTCCTCTACCTGGAACATCCTTATGTAAGACAAGCTTCACCTTAAAAACAGAAGCCTTGCTCAATCGTGGCTAATCCTTTTCACCCTGCTTATTTTCTTCTCCATAGTATTTACCACTTCCCCAAATATTCAACCCCCTTCATCCATTAGATTGTGAACTCTTCGAAGGAGAGGTTTCTTTGTTCTAGTTTTGCTGTAATGTCAGCATCTGTATCTAACACTGTTATCCAATAAAGAAGTAGATACAGAGCCAGGCGTCCCAGCACTCGGCAGAGGTAGGAGGACTGCCGTGAGTTCAAGGCCACCCTGAGACTCCATAGTGAATTCCAGGTCAGCCTGGGCTAGAGTGAGACCCTACCTCGAAAAACCAAAAAAAAGAAGTAGATACATATTCTGGAATAAATAAAAAATACGTTTGTGGGCTGGAGAGATGACTTAGCGGTTAAGCGCTTGCCTGTGAAGCCTAAGGACCCCGGTTCGAGGCTCGGTTCCCCAGGTCCCACGTTAGCCAGATGCACAAGGGGGCGCACACTCTGGAGTTCGTTTGCAGAGGCTGGAAGCGCTGGCACGTCCATTCTCTCTCTCTCCCTCTACCTGTCTTTCTCTCTGTGTCTGTCACTCTCAAATAAATAAATTAAAAAAAATAAAAAAAAATACGTTTGAGTTGGGCGTGGTGGCCCACACCTATACTCAGCAGAGGTAGGATTGTTGTGAGTTAGATACCACTCTGAAACTATAGAGTTCCAGGTCAACCTGGGCTAGAGTGAGACCCTATCTTGCAATAAACAAAACAAAACAATGCTCTCATGTGGATTTAAGAACTTACACCAATACACAGATACGTTTTCTGGAATACTGTCCAAAAACAAAGACCCTATGATCCTACCACTAAAAACAACCGTTTTTTCCCTCGGTTTTTGTTTTTAGTTGGTACTGGCAGACAGGGTCTCCTTATGTTGCCCAGATTGGCCTTGAACTCACAATCTTGCTTCTGCCTCCAGAGTGCTGGCATAACAGTTGTGCACCACCATGCCAGGTCTGTAATCCCAGCACTGGGGTGGTGGAAGCAGGAGGGTCCACATTCTGATGCCAGCCTCTGCTAGAGAGACCCGCTCTTAAAAAACAAGATCCTTTCAGAAGGCTTATACGAGTAAAAGGATTCGAGCAGTCACTTAGCTCGCGCTCTGACGAGGGATGGGGACTCAGAAGGGAATCGCATTGGTTAGAACTGTGCTTCCCCCCCCAATCAGACACACATGGGCTGCAGTGCCTTTGGGTTTAGTATCCATCAGCTCTTTCCAACTTCCTGATTCAGGTCTGGGTGTGGCCCTGGCAGCTGTACTTAGAAAAAGCTCCTATGTGATTGGCTCTCAGGTATGTAAGCAATGTTGGAGAATCACCTTAAGCTAAAAATAGATGTTAGATTTCTTCCTCACGGGTGGAAGCCTATTTCTGGAAGCTCTCTCGTGCAAGGCGGCGCGGGGGCAGCTCCGCTTTGCTCTCCGGAGCCAGGGCCCCAGCCCCAGGAGGGAAGGCTGGTCCTCATTGCACACCGAGGTGGTCGGCACCTCGGTGCCAGGAGGCCCAAGCGCGCGGCAGGTGAAGCTCGCGGCGACGCGCCCGCCCGTCGCTGGGGACGGCGCCGCTGGCTCGGGGCGGCATGCGGTCCGGCCTCCTACCCTTCCGCGCTTCTCCGCCCTTCTCCCCGCTCCGCCGGTACTTCCGGGCTCATAACCAGCCCCTGCCAGAGCCCATGCAGCGCCCGGGCTTCTGGCCGTCAAAGCTCCTTCGGAGCTGAAGTGCCCCCGCGCCGACGCCACGCGAAGCGACGCGACGCCACGCACCGGGCGCCGTACCCGCACGGGCGTCGGGTTCTGCTCCGCGCCCGCGCGCCCAGTTCCCGCCGCCCCCTCCGGAGCACGTCCGTGCGTACGTGCGCGCGCCGCCCTCCCTCGACCGCGCGACGCGAGGGCGGGGGCGCCGCGTGCGCGCGCGCTCCCGTGGGTTCGTTCGCTCGCTCGCTCGCTCTCGGCGGCCGCTCTCGCTGTGGCTGCGGCTGGGGCTGGGGGCGGCGGCGGCGGCGGCGACGCGGGCGGCGGGCGGCGCGGGGCGGTCCGGCGGGTTCAAAGAGGAAAACATGGCGGAAAACAAAGGCGGCGGCGAGGCCGAGAGCGGCGGCGGGGGCAGCGGCAGCGCGCCGGTAACTGCCGGGGGCGCCGGGCCCGCGGCGCAGGAGGCGGAGCCGCCTCTCGCCGCGGTGCTGGTGGACGAGGAGGAGGAGGAGGAAGGCGGCAGGGCTGGCGCGGAGGGCGGCGCGGCCGGGCCCGACGACGGGGGGGTGGCCGCGGCCTCGTCGGGCCCGGCCCCGGCAGCCTCAGCCCCTGCGGCCTCCGCGGGCCCCGGAGTGCCCGGGGGCGCAGTGTCGACGCCGGCCCCGGCTCCCTCGTCGGCTCCCGCTCCGGGTCCGTCGTCGGGGCCGCCTCCCGGGCCGCCAGCCTCGCTGCTGGACACCTGCGCCGTGTGTCAGCAGAGCTTGCAGAGCCGGCGCGAGGCGGAGCCCAAGCTGCTGCCCTGCCTGCACTCCTTCTGCCTGCGCTGCCTGCCGGAGCCCGAGCGCCAGCTCAGCGTGCCCATCCCCGGGGGCAGCAACGGCGACATCCAGCAAGGTGAGCCCGAGGCCCTGCCCGACGTCCGGGCCGCGGGGGACTTGCCGAGCCCCGGAGGATCTGAGGTCGGAGCTGGGGAAGCGGGGAGCCCGGGGCCGTTCGGATCGGCTCAGTCCTGGCCGGTCGGCGAGGCCGAAGACGCGGCCCCTGGGACAGTCACGGGAGAAGCTGGACCGCCCGAGATACCGGGAGGCCGAAGGGAGGGGAGCCGGCTGCGAGGGGCTGGGGGAGGGGACACTGCGAGGGGGGTTGGCGAGGTGCGGACACCGGCCCAGCGCTGGTTCTGGACTGGGTGGACCCCGGCAGGGAGAGAGCCAGGGTCGGAACACCCGTTGTGAGAAGTGCTGTGGGTGGAAGGGCCTGTGGCAGGAGCGTTGATGAGGGACTGGGGAAGATACGGGTTGAGGATGGACTGCTCTGAAGGGGGATTGGCCTGTTCTCGGCTAGGAGAAAGGACTGAGGGTTCCATGAAGGTAGGTGAAAGACATTGATGAGCGCTTATAAGCCAAAAGAAGGGCCCAAGATGACATTGGGATGAGGAACTCTGGACGTGTTGGTAGTTGTGAGAAGCCTGCGTGGTTAGGGAAAATCCTGATTTGAGGATGAAGAAGAAATGAAGTTTGAAGAGAAATGGGTGTTGGGGAGAGTTGGGCGTACATACATTGTTGCATTTATTACGAGTTAATGAAGTCCAAGTGTCCTGGGCACTGAGCTAAGATTGAATAAAATGCTCAGAGGATTTCATTCACAACCCAATGGGGGAAACATGTACCATACGCAGCTGTGAACGTGGGTACTTGGTATGGTGGTTGTGGCACAATGGAGGGAAGGTCTGGGAAACTTTCTACTAAAAGAAATCGTTGAGCAAGTGTCTTGAAAGGTGACTAACTTGCTGAGTTGGAGGGCATTAAGATCGAAACTTTCTATATTCCTGCAATTAAAGGTTATGTAAAATGATTTGATGGAATTTAGAGTGAATTTATGTGCCAAATAGGTAAGGGACCCACCTTCCCAGTTTTGAAACCCTCAGGTATCAGCGTGTTTTGGATTTGAGAATGAAGTATTGGAATTTTCTTTTTCCCTAGAAAGATCTCAAAGTATTCTCTAAAGCAGGGTCTAGGATAGCAACTGATTATGAAGCAGTGTTTTTTTTTAAGGAACCAGTTTTTTTTTTTTTAATTAATTAGTTTTGTACTCAGTAAATACAGTCAAGTTGGTACCATTGTTAGGCTCGTCCATGCCCTACCCTCTTCCCCTGGCCCCTCCTTGTTGAGGTATATGGGTCATGCATTGTGGAGTTAGCCCACAGTTATGGGTAGGAGAAATGTCTCTGCGTATCATGACCCAACGTGTGGCTCTGACATTCTTTCTGCCCCCTCTTCTGCAAAATTTCCCTGAGCCATGTTGGGTTCATTTTGGTCAGATGAAGCAGTGTTTTTGTATAGAAATAACACGAACATCACACTAATGGGATAAAAGGTAATCCTTGAAATTGAGGGATAAAAGTTAATTCTCTGCAATTGAGGTGGATATTGTTACAAACTTAATGACAAAACTTAGCATTTCAAAGTTTTTTTGAATTTTGGAGGCAGGTATATTCACCACTATACCACCAACACAAAGCTCTTGAATTTTGAAACTCTAGGAAGAAATTGTGGACCTATCCTAAAGGGGTTTGATTTGTCTTGTAGGTGGTCACTCACCTACAGCATCTCAAGCTTCTCAGGCTCCCTCTGGGGCTAGGATGGCCTTGAGTTTCTAATGCTGCTTCCACCCACCTCTCCAGTGCTGGGATTACAGGTATAGGCCACCACGCCCAGTTTATGCTGTGCTGGGGATGAATCCAAGGGCTTCATGTACTCTGTCAACTGAGTTACAGCCCCAGCCCCTAACAGATTTTATATTGAGAGGTTAAAAGAATCAGATATGAGACCCAGAAAGATGACTTGGGGCATTTTGGAGAGCTGAAGAAATTCAAGGCTTCAGGAAGGGAGACAAGAGAAGCTTAGCAGTAATGTAGGTGAGAAATTATTTAGGTAGTAAAGACCAATACCCTGTGTTGCAGAAGAAAGTATAGGGGGAAAGGAAGTGTAAGGGAATGGAAGTGGCTTTGTGAGAGATACTGAATTTGGATGTTCTTAGTGCCACTGACTACTTGTGACAGATCAATTTTTCTTAGCCTCATTTTCTCCATTGTGGAATAGGGACAAAAATGCATTATAGGGTTATTGAGAGAATGATGTGAGGAAAAATATGTAAAATGACTAGTATATGGTAGTTACTAAATACAATGGCAGCCAATTTGTTATTACTAACTGTAAGTGGCCATAGAATTGGAGATGAGGGGCATTAGGTTGGTGTGAAGGAGACTGACCACCAGTGTTGGATAGACACCAGGTTTCCTTGTTTGGTGGGTAGCACCTCTTACTCAGATGAAGAATTCTGGCATAGAAACAGGTGTATGTAATGGAAGAAGGATGTAATCATTGCAGTTTTGAAGTATTATTGGGACATTCAGGGCAGGAGTGCTACAAATAAAGTTCTATGTGGGGGAGAGGGTTGGAAAGATGGCTTAGTGGTTAAGGCACTTGCCTGCAAAGTCTAAGGATCCAGGTTCAACTCCCCAGAACTCACATAAGCCAGATGCACATGATGGCACATGCGTCTGGAGTTTGTTTGCCTTGGGTAGAGGCTCTGGCACACCCATTCTTTCCTTCCCCTTTCTTCCCCCTCTGTCTCACAAAATAAATAAAAGTAATGCTTTTTTTTTTCTGTTTGTTTTTTGTTTTTTGAGGTAGGGTCTCACTCTGGCCCACGCTTTCCTGGAATTCACTATGTAGTCTCAGGGTGGCCTCGAATTCATGGCGATCATGCCTTCCAAGTGCTGGGATTGAAGGTGTGTGCTACCACACCTGGTGTGTGTGTGTGTTTAAAGAATAAAGTTCTGGGCTGGAGAGATGGCTTAGCGGTTAAGTGCTTGCCTGTGAAGCCTAAGGACCCCGGTTCGAGGCTCAGTTCCCCAGGTCCCACGTTAGCCAGACGCACAAGGGGGCGCACACATCTGGAGTTCGTTTGCAGAGGCTGGAAGCCCTGGCATGCCCATTCTCTCTCCCTCTATCTTTCTCTCTGTGTCTGTCGCTCTCAAATAAATAAATAAAAATTAAAAAAAAAAGAATAAAGTTCCGAGTGAGTTGCCTTGGTACACATCTATAGTCCCAGGATTTGGAAAGCAGAGACAGGAGGATTGCTGGTGAGTTGAAGGCCAGCTTGGTGTACATGGTAGGTCTCAGGTTGGCTGCATAGTGAGATTGTGTCTCAAAAAGAAAAAAATGAAAAAAGAAGTAAGGTTTTGTTCGATAAAAATAGATAACTGCTTATGGCCGTAGGATCATAGTAAGATGGGTGCTGTTTAGTATTCATGTGAAGAAAACCTGAGTTAGGTGAGAGATGGGGGGGAACCCAAGGTGCAACTGAAGTTTGACAGATGTGGCTACGGTTATAAATTTGGCCTTCTGAAGTCATGTATGAGAGAGAAAAATACTAAGTTTTAAATTTTCTTTCCTTTCTTTTTGAATTAGGAAAAGTAAGTAGAAGAGAATAAATATTGTCAATCTTAAGTACTACAGCTTTCTTGCATTATCCTAAACAAATTGAGTATGAAATCAACCATGTTTTTGGTTGGGAGTCTAGAAAATAGTTTGTCAGTAGTAACTTCTGTATGTAAACCTTGCTTTACTGTCTAAAATTTTAAAAATGTATATGTGTGCATGCACACCAGGGTCTCTTGCTATTCCAAGAGATTGCCTGTTCACCTTTATGTGGGTGGTTGGGGAACTGAACGTAGGTTGTCCGGCTTTGCAAACTAGCACCTTTAACCAGTGAGCTGTCTCCCTAGTCCCTTTGCTTTATTCTTAAACCAAAGCAAGCTGTTCTAGAAAAATCACTGAATTAGAAGTTACAGAATGTAGGTTTGCCACTTAATTACTTTACTGCTAAAGAAGATTCATGCTATTTTGTCCTTTATTTATTTTATAGATAAATGGAGCTAGTAAACCTTCCCTTATCTCTCAAATAATGAACTGAAATGCTTACAAATGAAAGTTATTGTTGAACAACTGAACAACTTGTGATTTCAACTTATGGTCTGGTAGTTTAATTCACTGTCTTTTCAAGTGGTTCTTTTTTTTTTGGTTTTTCGGGGTAGGGTCTCACTCTGGTCCAGGCTGACCTGGAATTAACTCTGTCATCTCAGGGTGGCCTTGAACTCATAGTGATCCTCCTACCTCTGCCTCCCGAGTGCTGGGATTAAAGGCGTGCGCCACCACGCCCGGCTTCAAGTGGTTCTTGATTCTGTAAATATACCCCCTTTCCCTTCCTAAGTGGACTTCTTTTTCTTATCCCTTTTTTTTTTTTTTTTTGGTTTTTCAAGGTAGGGCCTCACTCTAATCCAGGCTGACCTGGAATTCACTATGGAGTCTCAGGGTGGCTTTGAACTCAGGGCAGTCCTCTTACTTCTGCCTCCCAAGTGCTGGGATTAAAGGCATGTGCCACCACGCCTGGCTTTTCCTTCCTTCCTTCCTTCCTTCCTTCCTTCCTTCCGTTTTTCAAGGTAGGGTTTCTTTCTAGCCCAGGCTGGCCTGGAATTCACTATGTAGTCTCAGGGTGGCCTTGAACTCACTGTAATCCTCTTACCTCTGCCTCCCTAGTGCTGGGATTAAAGGCGTGCACCACCACGCTCGGCTGCACCCGGTTTTTCTTATCCTTATAGTAAAGTTACCCACATGCTCTGATGGTTCTAAAAGTGTAGTCCCTAGATTAGTATCATCATCAGTATTGTAATCTCTGACCCTTTTAAAAAGGAATGCAAGTTCTTGGGCCCTCCTCGAGATCACTGACCAACAATCTTTTTAAAAAAGATGTTTATTCATTCATCTGTTTGAGTGTGTGCATAAATGTATGTATGTATAGGACACATACATTAGAGGTCAACCTTCGAGACAGGATTTATTGCTGATGTAAATGCCAATCTAGTGGCCTATGAGCTTTACCTCTCATTGCTGCAAGTGTGTAGGGATCACAGATGCATGTTTCACTTTGTGTCTGGATTTACATGGGTGCTGGGGAATGAACCCTACCTAGTTAGCAGGCTTTGAAGCAAGTGCCTTTAACTGTTGACCTCTCCCTAGTAGCTCCTAACAATCTGTTGTAACAAGTCCCCTAGGTGATTCTGGTGTTCACCTAAGCTTGAGAACCACTGTTCTGGAATGATGAGTTCCTCACTTCCATTGTCTTCTCACAAAGGGTTTCTTTATTTTTGTGTATTTATTTTATTTTATTTTTTTTGAGGCAGAGCCTCACTGTAGGCTGACCTGGAATTCATTCTGTAGCCCAAGTTGGCCTTGAACTCCTGATGGTTGTCCTACCTTATCCTCTCAAGTGCTCTGAGTAAAGAAAGGTATGTGCCACCATGACTTGCGAGAAAGGTTTAATTTGAATACTTGTTTTCAAAGTAGTCCTTTAGAACACCCTCAGACATCTTTTTCTTTTAAAGATTTTTGTTATTTTTATTTGCAAAGAGAGACGGGAGAAAATGAGAATGGGTGTACCAGAGCCTCTAGCTACTGCAAATGAACTCCAGATGCATGTGCCACTTTGTGTATTGGGCTTTACACATAAATCACTCAGTGAGCTTATTAAATGCTGATTTGGGAGTTTCTTCAGAGACTGATTCATTTGAGTTGGAGTTGACTCCTTTTAACTGTGGTCCCCCCCCCCCCCCACTGTTTGGGATCGAACCTACAGCCTCAAATGTGCTAGGCAAGCAAGCTCTACCACTGAGCTATACCCCTACATGTATCTGCACTTTATTGTTGCTATTTATTTATTTTTTTAGGCATGGTCTCACTACAGCCCGGGTTGATACGTAGCATACTCTGTATGCTGGCCTTGGGCTCTTGGCAAGTATCTTAATTCAGCTGGGATAATAGGCATGAGCCACCAAGATGGACATTTATTTATCTAGTGGGTTTTTTTTTTTTTTTTTTTGCTTTTTGAGGTAGGGTCTTACTCTAGCTCAGGCTTACCTGGAATTCACTGTGTAGTCTCAGGGTGGCCTTGAACTCAAGGTGATCCTCCTACCTGTGCCTCCCAAGTGCTGGGATTAAAGGCGTGTGCCATTAGGCCCGGCCCTATTTTTTTTTTTTTTTTTTGAGGTAGGGTCTTAACTCTAGCCCAGGCTGTCCTGGAACTGACTGTATAGTTTCAGGCTGGCTTCAAACTTATAGTGATCCTCCTGCCTCAGACTCCGGAGTGCTTGCCTGTGCTCTCTTTCTGCTCCCAAATAAAAATATTTTTAAAAACTTAGTGTTTTTCGCTGGATGTGATGGTGCATGCCTTTAATCCCAGTACTTGAGAGGCAGAGGTAGGATCGCCATGAGTTTGAGGCCACCCTGAGACTACATAGTGAATTCCATCCAGGTCAGCCCGAGCTAGAGTGAGACTCTACCTTGAAAAACCAAAAACAAACCAACCAACCTTAGTGTTTTCAGGTGTGTGAAGAAAAGCTTTCAGTAGTTGGTACAGCTATACTGTAGCAGTAGAAATGCAAATGTAGGGCTGGAGAGATGGCTTAGCAGTTAGTTAGGGCGCTTGCCTGCACAGCCAAAGGACCCAAGTTCAATTCCCACGTCCACAAGGTGGCGCATGCGTCTGAGGTTTTGTTTGCAGTGGCTAGAGGCCCCAATGAGCCCATTCGTTCTCTGCCTCATCCTCTCTAATAAATAAAATATATAAAAAGATTAAAAATGCAAATATATTTAAAATTTTTTATTTATACTCGCAAGTAGAAATGGGAGGGGGAGAAAGAAAGAATATGGGCGTGCCAGGGCCTCCTGCCGTACTGCAGATGAACTCTAGACACATGCGCCACTTTGTTTATCTGGCTTTATGTGAGTGCTGGGGAATTGAACCTGAACCATAGGGCTTTGCAAGCAAGCACTTTTTTTTTTTTCATTTTTAAATTTGTTATTATTTATTGATTTTTTTTATAAAAAGTTTTTACTTTCAACCCTGTCACCTCTGCTCCAATCCTGCTGAGGTTCTTCTTCAGTGGGGTTATTGGTATTCATTATGGGGTCCCCGAGGCCTCAGTCAGTCTCTACATGGTGGGGGGGGGTGGACATGGTACCCAGGCTATTGCCACTCCTCCAGAGGTTCTCAGAAGGCAAGCAAGCACTTTTAACTGCTGAGCCATCTGTCCAGCCCCCAAAAGGCAAATTTTATTGATTGAATTCAATAAAGTTTCAAATGACCTCTTGAAGAAGAGACTTCTGTAGTAGGGCACATTGATGTGGCTCAAGAACTAGATTAGTAAATCATATTGGGTTCTGCTATAAATTAGCTATGTAATACTTGGGAAAGGCGACCAGTCCAGCTGTTCTACAGTATGAAGAGGCTGAATTTCTATCCTATAAAATTCTGTGATTCTATTGTCTTAGCCTAACTTAGCCTAATACAAAGTTAAAAACATTTTCAAGATAGGATCTTGCATGAAACTCAGGGTGGCCTTCTGCTCTTGTTCTTTTTGCCTTAGCCTTCTCTATGCTGGGATTATAAATATAGGCCAGCTCCCTCTGTAGTCCCATGCTGGTCTTGAGCTCATGGCGATCCTCCACCTCTGCCTTTTGAGTGCTTTACCACCACCTGGCTTAATGTTCCTTCCTTCCTTCCTTCCTTCCTTCCTTCCTTCCTTCCTCCCTTCCTCCCTCCCTCCCTCCCTCCCTCCCTCCCTCCCTCCCTCCCTCCCTCCCCCTCCCTCCTCTCCCTCCCTCCCTCCCCCTCCCTCCTCTCCCTCTCTCCCTCCCTCCCTCCCCTCCCCTTCCTCCCTCCGTCCCTCCCCCCTCCCTCCCTTTTTTTGAGGTAGAGTTTCACTCTAGCCTAACCTGACCTGGAATTCACTATGTAGTCTCAGGGTGGCCTCGAACTCACTGTAATCCTCCTACCTCTGCCTCCTAAGTGAATGCCCTTTTTCTAAAAAATATATTTGTTTATCTATGGGTGCGTGCACTTGTGTGTGTGCGTGTATGTGGGTGTGTGTATGCCAGGTTCTCTTGCTGCAAACAAGCACCACATGCTTTTGCCACTTTTTGCTGTTGGCTTTACTTGGGTGCTGGAGTATTGAATCAGATGGCAGGCCTTGCAAGTAAGCACCTTCACCTGCTGAGCCATCTCCCTAGTCCCCTAGATTTAATATTCTTACAGTTTATGAAGAGTGATAGAAAAATTATAAAAATGATTTTAAAGCTGGGCCTGTAAAGTCCATATCTGTAATACTAGTACTCAAGAGGCTGAGGCAAAACCATGGCAAATTTAAAGACAGCCTTTGCTACGTATCTTTGTTTCGACCCCAAATCAAACCACCCTAAACTGCTTCTAATTCTGAATTCTTCAGTTCACTGTGAAAATGATGGTAAGTGTTAGGGCTGACCTGAGTGTGTTATGAAGTGGATCTCTTCATAGTGTTTCTGTGTGCTCATCACAGTTGGTGAAATACTCAGGAATTGTCTGTTGGAGCCCTTGGAAGTTACTGCCTCAGAAGTACATACACTGGATGTCAGTTTAGCTTCTGTGTGTCCCATCTGTTTTTAGCCTTTTTTATTTTTATTTTTTTCGAGACATGTAGCCCTGGCTGGCATCAAATTCCCTATGTAGCCAAAATGACCTTGAACTTCTGATCATCACGAGTGCTGGGATTACAGGCATACGCCACCATACCCAGTTTGAGCTGCATCCCCAGCTCATGTTCTGGCACTTTTTAAGGCCCACCTCTCACATCTCATTTGACTGAAATGTTTGTGTTCCTCCCCCGACCCCCAGAGGTTGGAAACAGACTCAAGGCTTCATACATGGTAGGTAAGGTCTCTGCCACTGGGCTGTTCCCAAGTCACAAGCTTGAGGGCTTCTCTTTCTCCCCTCTCCAGGCATGTGGTGCTTTATTTATTTATTTATTCATGCATTCATTTATGGCAGAGTCTCACTATAGCCCAGGCTGATCTGGAACCCAGCTTATAGCCCATGTTGGCTTTGAACTCAGGAGGATCCTTTTACCTCAGCCTCCTGAATTTTGGGATTGAAGGTGTGTGTGAGTCTCTCACTAAATCTGGAGAGCACCAATTTGGATAGAGTAGCTGACCCGCAAGCCTCTGGGATTCTGCTTTGGAGTTACAGGCTGTGCCACTGCACCTGTTTTTAATGTTGGCACTGGGGATCTGAACTCAGTTCTTCATATTTGCATGACCAGCTCTTTACTGACTAAGCCATGGCTCCAACACCAGGTTTTTGTTTTGACATAGTGTCTAGCTACGTAGTCCAGACTGATCTTGAATTTAGGATCATTTTGCAACAACCTCCTTTGTGCTGGGATTGCACATGTGCACTACTACAGCAAGCTAAGCTTTAAAAATTTAAAATAACAATGTGGTATCACACCAGCAGTCAGTCATTAAAGATGTGTCAAAAGGCAGTTGTAGGGCTGGAGAGATGGCTTAGCGGTTAAGCGCTTGCCTGTGAAGCCTAAGGACCCCGGTTCGAGGCTCGATTCCCCAGGACCCACGTTAGCCAGATGCATAAGGGGGCGCACGCGTCTGGAGTTCATTTGCAGCGGCTGGAAGCCCTGGCGTGCCCATTCTTTCTCTCTCTCTCTCCCCCTCTTTCTCTCTGTCTGTCACTCTCAAATAAACAACCAAAAAAAAATAAAAATAAAAAAAAAAGGCAGTTGTAGAATGTTTGCTTAGACTATATGAAGCCCTGGGTTCCATTCACTGTACTTCTAAAAAAAAAAAAAGGCCACTGCAAATGGAACTCCAGGTGCTTTCATCAATTTTTGTGTCAAGCTTTGCGTGGGTGGCTGGAGAATAGAACCTCAGTTGGCACGCTTTGCAATCAAGGATGTTTAACCACTGGGCCATCTTGTTAGCTCCATTTGTGTCTCTTGAAGAGGAAGGAGGGTAAATTGGCATTTTTCTATATCTCCTTACATGCAACATGCCACTTAAAGTCAGTTGAGTTTTATACCTTCCCTGCTACATAAAATAAAAATATATGAACTAGTATTTTATTTTATTTTAACTTTTTTAGCGTTTAAAAGAATCTTTATTGTTTTTCTTAACATGTGCATTACAGGAAACAAAAACACAAGCAAAAAGCAGCCATCCAGTCACAGGCATGAACTAGTATTTTAAATTCTGACTCTTCTTTTTCTTTTAGACAAGTTCTTACTTTGTAACCCAGGCTGATCTGGTAGTAGTTATGTAGATCAGGGGGCCTGGAATTTAAGGTAATCATCCTGCCTCTGCCTCCTAAGTGCTGGGATTACAGGCATTACCCAATATGACCATTGAATTCTAATGCTTTATATTGTCTGCATGTAAGAGAATTTTATAGGAGTACAGTTTATTTCTTCATGCATACTCCTTTCATTGAGTCCTGTGTGAAAGCAGTGATTTGATTGGTTTTCTTTGATTTGTTTTGTTTGTTTTGAGATTCATGCTCTACTTTGTGCAGCTGGCCGTACGTGAGTACTAGGGATTTGAACCCTGGGCTTCTAGGCCTTGTTAGCAAGCCATTTCCCTAGCCTCATGTAAAATATTTTTACTTGAAAGATAGCTGGGTGTTTTGGCACACAGCTTTAATCCCAGCGCTTGGGAGGCAGAGGCAGTCACTGCCTCAATGAATGAATGAATTGAACGCGTCAGTTCCAGGAAAACAACTTGGCAATAAAAGTATTTATTGCTAAGAATAAAACTTGAGTTTTTAAATTAGGATTTTGGAAAACATGTATCTGATGCTGTGAACTTGACACCTTTTCACAATTTAAGTCCTTTTCTGATGAGATTGAATAATTCTGTTAGTTTTTGACTATATAATGTCAGCATATGGAAGACCTACTCTGCATAGCTCATAGAGACAGTATTATTCAGATGATCAGTGTGTAATACAAAATCATGCTTTGGAAAAAGGTTCAAAGTACAAAATAGGCCAATATGTAGGTTTTATGTGAAAGAGAATAGTAAAAGTTCACTTTGCTACTGACATTTAAGAAATACACTTTAGGGCCAGGCATTGTGGCATATGCCTTTAATCCCAGTACTCGGGAGGCAGAGGTAGGAGGATTGCCAAGAATTCGAGGCCACCCTGAGACTACATAATGAATTCCAGGTTAGCCTGAGCCCCAGAGTAAGACCCTACCTCGAAAAACCAAGAAAAACAAAACAAAACAAAACACTTTAAGCTTTTTGTTAAGGAATTGTCAGTTTCTTCATAATTATTTAAAAAGACTACTAAAGTACTCCCCCCCCCCCCACAAGTGTCTCAGAAGAGGACTTAAGATGCCTTTATTATCCAAAAGGAAATCAGACAAAGCAAGCAATAAAAATCATCAAACTAAAGTGTACTCCCCCCCCCCCCCAAGGTAGGGTCTCACTCCAGCCCAGGCTGACCTGGAATTCACTACGTAGTCTCAGGGTGTCTTGAACTCACAGCAATCCTCCTACTTCTGCTGCCCAAGTGCTGGGATTAAAGGCGTGTGCCACCACGTCTGGCTTTAAAGTGTACTTTTAATCACATAGTTATATGAGATTTAAAAAAATGTTCTTAAAGACAAAATAATCAACGCAGATTAAATGAGTTGGGCTTGGTAGTTAGTGTATTCCTATGGTACCAGCTACTTGGGAACCTGATACAGAGGGTTGCTTGAGTCCACAGTTGGAGGCCAGCCTGGTTTCAACATAGTGAAAGCTTGTCTAACCAAACAAACAACCCAGGTGTAAAAGCATGTATCTAAAGAGATTGAAATGTAGAACAGTACCACTCTTTACTGTGTATGTAGCTTTTTAATATGGAGGGTTATCAACCCCCTATCCTTGAGCATGCTGAGCACATACCCTACTACTGAGATACATCTCTTGCCTACATCCCTCCCATCTCCCCCCCCCTTTTTTTTTTTTTTCGAGGTTGGGTCTCACTCTAGCCCAGTCTGACCTGGACGCCATGTAGTCCCAGGGTGTCCTTGAACTCATGGCAACCCTACCTTTGACTCTGGAATGCGAGTGCTGGGATAAAAGGTGCATGCCACTGCCTGGCTCCTACTCCTAATTTGTGTGTTATTGGAGGCGAGACTCCAGCAGTAAGGCGTAGGGGAAGAGGCATGGAAAGTTCTGTCCTGTTTCCTTATCAGCCACGATGCAAATAAGGGGGATGTTTAGAGTAAGGAAAGCTGCTAAAAAGGGAAACTTTCCCTAGGTAGCCACAGGATAGGGTCCCCACATTTCTGATTCCTATACCCTCAAACAATCCATTTGTTAGCTACTGCCCACTGTCAACAATGGGTGTGATTCTAAGAGCTCTCTGATTACCAGAATTGGCCCCTCTCTGAATGCATGGTTCTTAAACTTCTGTGGGTCTCCAAGAAGGCTGCAGAGACTCCTTGCCATCCATTCCCTGGGTGGCATAAGATCCGCTCCTGAGTCTTACCTTAGTTGCCTTGAGGTCTATACTGTGCCTCTCAGGAGCTGTGTCCAGGAATATGTGTTCCTGAGAACCCAGGTGTGAAAGGCTGGAGCCACAAGATCCAATTGGTCTAGGAGGCCCAGTCTTCTGAAGTTGGGTCCACCCCCCCATTCCTGGCCCAAGTTAAGGTCCTTTAGCAGTACCCTCTCCCTCTTGGATGTTGTAGCCATTGGCCAGGAGGAAGGTCAAGGTTAGTGGGCTGGTAGCTGACCTGGAACTCACTCTGTAGTCCCCGGCCAGCCTTGAACTCTCAGCAGTCCTCCTACCTCTGCCTCCTGAGTGCTAGGATTAAAGGTGTGTACCACCATATCTGGCTCTTTCTTTTTTACAAAAATGTATTTATTATTTATTTGCAAGAGAAAAGGGGGGTGCACACCAGGGTCTCTTGCCATTGCAAATGAACTCCATACACATGTACCACACTGTGCATCTGACTTTACAAGGGTACTGGGAAACTGAACCATAATTGGCAGGCTTTGCAAGCAAGTGTCTTTAATTGCCCAGCCATTTCCCCAACTATTTAGTGGCATTTCTCATTTTGTACCTTTGGTTGGTATTGCAGTTACCTTTTCATTTTCGTTGCTGGGACAAACACCCTACCAGAAGCAGCTTATGGGAGGAAAGGGTTTCTTTCAGGCTTACAGATTTCTAGAGGAAGGTCCTTCATGGCTGAAGAAGCTGGCTCCCTTCAGCATCCATAGCAGAGAGTGGGATGGGGGGAGAAGGAAGGAGGGACAGAGTGGGGAGGGAGGGAGGCCAACACCAAAAGCAGGAACAGTCAGAACTCAAACTGGCCTAAACACCCAGTAGGGCTGGTTGAAGACAGATCTCTAGCAGGAATCTGCCTTAGGAGGCTTAAGTAGGAGGTCTATGGGGATATTATGCATTTATTTAGTTACATTCAAATCATGTCAGTTGGTAATTTCATGGTTTAAAAACTGGCCCCCAATGTAAGCTCAAGTGGCTGTCAGTGTTCTGAGTATATCAAATGTGTATGCTTTTTTTTTTTTTTTTTTTTAAGGTATGGTCTCACTCTAGCCCAGGCTGACCTGGAATTCACTGTTCAGGGTGTCCTCGAACTCATAGCAATTCTCCTACCTCTGCTTACTGAGTGCTGGGATTAAAGGCATGCACCACCACACCTGGCGTGTATGCTTTTTTTGGAGAAAGTATTAGAGAAGCTACGTTCAGGCAAGAGTTACAATATTGTGGCTGTGAATTCTGTATTATGGGCTAGCTCTATGTGTGTGTGTGTGTGTGTGTGTATATATATATATATATATATATGTTTATATTCAAGTGTCTTTAAGCATGATGTGTATAAAATAATGTTCCATGTTAAATAGTTGATGAAAATGTCAGCAGAGGCCTATAGAAACCTGTGTTTTCCTATAGTAGCTCAGTGCTTATCCCTTTGTTTGCAAGCAGCTTTATAGATGTAATGGCCCTGAATGAGAGTTGAATTTTGTCAATGCAAATGAAATCTTCCATGTAAATGGAAACACTTTATTAAAGTCTCTGTGATCTAGTATTAATGTAGCCCTTTTTTATTATCATTTATTGCCTCTGTGTGTATACATGTGTATGTATATATGGGCATGTGTATACCATGGCACACGTGTGTAGATCAGATGACAACCTCAAGTTGTCCATGCTCCACCTTTTTTCTGAGACAGGGTCTCTTGCTAGGGATTCTCCTGGCTCCTCCTCCCATTGTTTTAGGAACATTGTGCCAATGCTGATGGGAAATCAAACCATGGGCAGGCTTTGCGAGCAAGTGCTTTTATCTGCTAAGCTCTCTCCCCAGTCCCAATATAGCCACTAAAAAAAACCAATACAAAGAACCGGGTGTGGTGGCACACGCCTTTAATCCCAGCACTCGGGAGGCAGAGGTAGGAGGATCGTGGAGAGTTCGAGGCCACCCTGAGATTACATAGTGAATTCCAGGTCAGCCTGAGCCAGAGTGAGACCCTACCTCGGAAAAAACAAACAAAACAAAACAAAAAAAAAAAAAAAACCAAAACAAAACTTAGAGCTAGCTTAGTGGTAGTGCCTGCTTAGAATGCAGGAGGCTCTGATTTTGATCTCTAGTACTTCAAAGAGACAGTCCACCCCCAACCTAAGTCCTTAATTGACATAATTCACAAAATATAGTTCACACATTTGAAGTGTACAGTTTGGTAGTTTTTAGTGTAGTCACTGAAGTGTTGCCACTATTAGCACGATTTTAGAACATTTTCATTACAAAAGAGACTGTACCAATTAATGGATATTACTATTTATTGCCAACACTTCTCAGACCTGTGCAACTACAATTATATCTCTGAATTTTTTGTTTAAATGGATTATATAGTGTGTGGTCTTTAATTTATAACAAGCTTCTTTGAGCATGATGTTATTGAGATTCATTCATGGGGTAACATACATGAATTTTTTTTTGGGGGGGTTTCAAGGTAGTGTCTTGCTTAGCCCAGGCTGACTGGAATCCACTATATAGTCTCAGGGTGGCCTCAAACTCAAGGAGATCCTCCTACCTCTGCTGAGATTAAAGGCGTGCATTGCCTCGTCCAGCTCTGAGTTCTTTATTCTTTTTAGGCCTGAATAATATACATCATGGCTATGGACATTTGAGTTTTTTTGTTTTTGCTCCCATGAGAAATGTTGATGAATGTGGTATGCAACAAGTTTTTGTGTGAACGTATTTCTTCCCTTTCCAAGCTGTATCCCAGGCTGGCCTCAAACTCACTACATAGCCAAGGATGATCTTGAACTTTGGATCCTCCTGCCTCCATCTGAGATTGGGATGTGTGCCCCCATGCACGGTTTTATACGGTGCTGAGAATCAAGCCCCAGGGCTTTGTGCATACTAGGCATGCACTTACCAACTGAACTACATCCTCAGCCCTGTGTGAACTTACTTTGAAATTGAGGTGTAGGTCTTCCTATTTCTTTTCTTTTTAAATATTCTGGGTTCCTTCAGTTTTTTCCCCCATGGTGTATAGATGTAAATATATCTCAGTAATTCTGTAGCTGTTGGTCGTTCTAGCCATAGTGGGAATTTAACTTTGGGGCTCATGTGTGCTAGGTATGTGCTCTACCACTGAGCTACACTCCCAGCTTAGTGCATGCACATTCAGTTAAAATTGTATATTGATCTTAAAGTCTGCAACAGATTCTGTGGGCATCTTTAGAACACCATTATTATTCCTGTCTAAATTAATATAGACATCCATTCTTATGATGGTTGTTTGCATGATATATTTTTTCCCACTGTGCTACTTTGAATGTATTTACATATTTGAGTCAAAATTATATCCTATGTTTATAGAATATAATTGTATCTTGTTTTTAATTCACTCATTTAAAACATTTTTTTTATAAGCAGGGAGAGAGAAAGAGAGAGAATGATTACACAAGGGCCTCTTACCTACTGCAAATGAGCTGCAGATGCATGTACTATTTTGTGCACCTTCCTTTACGTGTGGGTACTAGGGAATCAAACCCAGCCATTAGGCTTTGCAAGCAAGCTTCTTAACTACTGAGCTATCTCTCCAGCCCTAATTCAGCCATTTTTTCAAACTTCAGTTTCTGGTGCTGGGGATTGAATTCAGCTTTGTACTTGCTGGGCTGGTCTTCCACTGAAGTACACCCCAAGGCTTAACATCTCTGCTTTGGGGTGGCTTGTTTAGTCCATTCACATTTAATGTTATTAAAAAATACTTTTCCAAGAAGAGAGAGAGTGAGAGCAGAGCACACATGCCAGGCCTTCTAACCTCTGCAAATGAACTTCAGACACATATGTCATTTTGTACATCTGGCTTTATGTGGGTACTGGAGAACTGAAGCCTGGTCATTAGGTTTTGTTGGCAGGTAGGTGCCTTAACTGGTGAGCTATCTCTCTAGCTCCCCCGCCCCCATTTAAAGTTTTTTTGGTTTTTTGAGGTAAGATCTTGCTCTAGCCCAGGCTGACCTGGAATTAATTTATTATGTAGTCTCAGGGTGGCCTCGAACTCTCGGCAATCCTCCTACCTCTGCCTCTTGAGTGCTGGGATTAAAGGTATATGCCAGCACTGCCCAGCTCCAGTCCCCATATTTAGTGTTACTGATATAATTAGACTTATATCTGACATTTTGTGTTATTAGTTTACATCTCATGTACCATACATTCTTCTATTTGTCCATTACTGCCTGCTTTTAAGATACAGGTCCTACTGTTGTTGAGACAGATGTTCAACCAGAAGCAGCTTAGGAAAGGTCAGGGTTTATTTCAAGCTTTCAAGTCCAAGGGAATGTCATGAATGACAGAAGATGGCTCCCTTTCATAGAGTGAAGCAGAGACACACCGTCAACAGCCAGCACCACAAAACTGCCAGCTCCAACTGCTCTTCACACACCTTAGGGCTGGTCTCCAAGATCTGCTTCCCCAGTGACATACCTCTTCCCCGGTAGGGTTCTGCCCACTGGAGACTCAAGATTCAAGCTGGGCCTATGGGGCCATACATTCACACTAGTATACTCACCTTCACTGCTGTTTGTTGTGTAGTGACTTGGCTAGATCATTTTAGCAAAGTGTGTTTTCCATTGTATCATGAAAACTCTGATGTCTACTTTCAGGGGCACTACCCTTGGACATGCATAGTTTACTTCAGATGTGGTGGTTTTAGTAGGGTATGTATGTTTTGGCTGATCTCTTAAACACTCTGCCTCTGTTTGTGTCTCACCTAGCTGTTGGGTTCGGCTAATTATGCCTGGATTTCCCCCTCCTGAGATTGCTATACAGCTCTGGCTGGCATCATACTTGTGATGTAGCTCAGGCTTACCTCAAAATTGCCACAAGTGTGTGCTGCCATGGTTGGCTTGATGATGATGATTTTTTTTTGTTTTTTTTTTTTTTTTTTTTGTTTTTTGAGGTGTGGGTCTCACTGTAGCCCAGGCTGACCTGGAATTCACTCTGTATTCTTAGGGTGGCCTTGAACTCACGGTGATCCTCCTACCTCTGCCTCCTGAGTGTTGGGATTAAAGGCATGCACCACCACGCCTGGCATTGATTGTTATTATTATTTTTAATTTTTTGTTTATTTTTTATTTATTTGAGAGCAACAGAGAGAAAAAGAGGCAGGGAGGGAGGGAGGGAGGGAGGGAATATGGACATGCCAGGGCCTCTAGTCATTGCAAATGAACTCCAGATGCGTGTGCCCCCTTGTGCATTTGGCTGGCGTGGGTCCTGGGGAATCGAGCCTCGAGCTGGGGTCCTTAGGCTTCACAGGCAGGTGCTTAACCGCTAAGCCACCTCTCCAGCCCTGATTATTATTTTTTAAGATTTATTTTTATTTATTTATTAGAATGAATGTGAATGGGAACACCAGAACCTCTAGCCACTGCAAATGAACTCCAGATGCATGTGCCACTATGTACACCTAGTTTATGTGTGTCCTAGGGAACTGAACCTGGGCTCTTTGGCTTTGCAGGCAAACTCCTTAATAGCTAAGCTATCTCTCTAGCCCTGATGCTATTATTCTTTTCCTCCCATTACTTACTTTCCACCTTGTGATGAATGTGTTCCAATACCACCTGGTTGGATGCCTGAAACACAGGTGATAACAAACTTTATTACATAGACTGTTTTTCCCTAACTCTATTGTATTAGTCATGCTTTTCCTCTACATGTCTATAGCAAAATTTAACTAATAAATTAGGCTTACTAAGAAATTAACGATAGCCAGTCATAAACCAGCCAGTAATACTCAGCTATGCCTTGGCAATTGAGGATTATTTGTAAGACCTGAGATGAGTACCAAAAATTCTGGAATGCTCAAATCCCTTATAATAGAGTGTTCATAATACTTAGTAAAATGTAAATGCTGTGTGTTGTTAAATTACATGTTTAGAAGCCGGGTGTGATGGCGTACATCTCTTTTTGGTTTTTCAAGGTAAAGTTCTTACTGTAGCTCAGGCTGACCTGGAATTCATTTTGTAGTCTCAGGGTGGCCTTGAACTCATGGAGATCCTCCTACCTCTGCCTCATGAATGCTAGAATTAAAGATGTGTACCACCACACCCAGCCAAGGCACAATTTTCTTTTCTTTTCTTTTCTTTTCTTTTCTTTTCTTTTCTTTTCTTTTCTTTTCTTTTCTTTTCTTTTCTTTTCTTTTCTTTTCTTTTCTTTTCTTTTCTTTTCTTTTCTTTTCTTTTCTCCCCTCCCCTCCCCTCCCCTCCCCTCCCCTCCCCTCCCCTCCCCTCCCCTCCCCTCCCCTCCCCTCCCCTCCCCTCCCCTCCCCTCCCCTCCCCTCCCCTCCTTAACCTTAGGTTAACATTTCATTTGGGTCAAGTAAAGAATATGTAGGAGAAGCCAAGCGTGGTGGCACATTCCTTTAATCCCAGCACTTGGACGGCAGAAGTAGGATCACCATGAGTTCAAGGCCTCCCTGAGACTACATAGTGAATTCTAGGACAGCCTGAGCTAGAGAGAGACCCTACCTCGGGTGGGGAGGGGGTTGGGGAGGGCTGGTTGGGGGAGTAGGAGAAATATGTTACAAACAGCAAATGGACAAAATGAGGAGTTTGCCTACAGAAAAGTTAAATTTATGTATCTTGATATAATTCAATCATGTAAGAACTAATAATGCTTTGTACATTTCCATGTTTTATTTGGGGCATATTCTAAACTTAAATTTAATGAACAGAGTGTTAAGAATATCCACAAGCTGCTTTTCAGAAATTATTACCTATTAAAAGAATTAGTGAATAGTCACCACCAATAATATTCTCAGAAGGTGCTTCCAAATTTAGCTTTGTAGGTGTTATTTTATTTTATTTTTTCGTTTTTTTTTTTGGTTTTTCGAGGTAGGGTCTCACTCTAGCCCAGGCTGACCTGGAATTCACTATGGAGTCTCAGGGTGGCCTCGAACTCACAGTGATCCTCCTACCTCTGCCTCCCGAGTGCTGGGATTAAAGGCGTGCACCACCACGCCCGGCTATTTTTTCGTTTTTTTTGAGGTAGGGTCTCACTCTAGCCCAGGCTGAACTGGATTTCACTATGAAGTCGCAGGGTGGCCTCGAACTCACGGCGATCCTCCTACCACTGCCTCCCGAGTGCTGGGATTAAAGGCATGCGCCACCACTCCCGGCTCTAGCTCTGTAGTTTTTAAGGGGATCATACTATTTCTTTTGTCTGTAAAGAAATATTTAATTGGCACATTAGGAAAAACAGTCTATATACAATACAAAAGTACAAAACAAACATCCTACAGTATACAAATCTTGTAGCGCATATGTGGTGAAAGATTCTAAAATGTGTTTGAAGGTGTATTTTCTTTCCTTCTATTTCAGTAATTAAAATGTGCTTCTGTACCAGGCATGGTGGCTCAAGCCTTTAATCCCAGCACTCGGGAGGCAGAGGTAGGAGGATCGCCGTGAGTTCGAGGCCACCCTGAGACTCCATAGTGAATTCCAGGTCAGCCTGGGCTAGAGAGAGATCCTACCTTGAAAAACCAATAAATAAGTAAAATAAAATAAAATCAAAATAAATGAATAAGTGCTTTTGAGGCCACTGGTCAGTACCTACATACTTTCAGTTACAGGAAATTTTACTTAGTTCAAGCAACAACTTACAAGTCAGTCACAGAAAATGCATATTCTCAATCTGACTTTATACAATATTATACCTTTTTTTTTTGGTAATTAAACCTTTAGAAAATGAAAACCAGCTAAATACTTATTACATTTAACTTTTTGGTGGTGGTTTGTGTTTTAAGAGAAAAGCTTACTTAACTTGATCTGCCTCGTTTTGGTGGAAATACAGAAAGTAGGAACAAAACCCAAGACAAGCACATTCCAATACTGATTTTTACTTTGGCAGCAAATGGTGTTCTTTGAAGATAAATGAAAGTAGGCAAAATCCATTAAAGTGAAGTAGATTAATTCAGAAACCCAGTACTTCAAGTAACAGTAAAATATTGTTTTTTGAAAGAGTTAAGTATCTGTATCCATTGATAGCAATGTGATACCTACTATTGATGACTTGAGGCAAACAAAGCAGAAAATGCCCATAAGAAAAATGAAAAGTTCTCATCTTCTCTGAATTTACTTTCAGTCAATAGTCCAGTAACACTTTCTTCTCAATATAGTACTCTCTCTCTCTTAAGGCTGCTCCTGGGGGCCAGACAGTTTAGGAAATGAAGGAATGACATTAGTCTAGTAGTAACTGCTTCCATTTTTTTTTTTTTGCTTCCCTTTTAATATGCTAATAGCTGTATTTGAAAACAAACAAACGTAATTCTTAAAAAGGTACCACTTCTGATTTATCTATAAGTTTTGGAAACTAATCACACGAAACTACAAAATTAGCAGATGCCTTGAAATCTATATATAAGACACTAATTACTTCTAATTTCAAACTCTCATTTATTTATTATGTATACCACTCAATCTTTAAAAAAAGAAAGAAAAAGAAAAAAAGGCAGCTCCAAAGATAGTCTTATAGCATTCTTTTAAAAAAGGAAACTGGGCTGGAGAGATGGCCTAGTGGTTAAGGCACTTGTCTGAGAAGCCTAAGGACCCAGGTTCCACTTAAACCAGATGCACATTGTGGCGCATGCATCTGGATTTTATTTGCAATGGCTGGAGTCCCTGGTATGCCCACTGTCTCTCTCTCTCTGTCTCTAATAAATAAAAATAAATTATAAAAAAGGAAACTGTTCCTTTTAACTTTACCCCCCCCCCCCCATTTCAAACATCATTTAATTGTCTTGGTCATGGACATTTCCAAGGTGAGATTTTGTATTTTGTCCACACAGCTTCTGGTTATGGGAGAACCCATGCTTCCCCTTATTGAAGGAGTTTGGTCTGGCTGAGGTTGGTGTATCTATCTCTTCCAGTATTCTTCACCCTCATTTTTGCTTCTGGGGGCATTTCCTCTGGTACACTGTCTTCATCTTCATTAAAAGATGCTGCTACTGAAAAGGTTTGTGGAGCAAGAGTTGGAACAGTTTCCATAGGCTTCTCTGGAGGCTCTGGTTCCCGCCTGCCATTTTCCCAGCAGTGGCCTCCCATGCAGCCCAGCGAAGGAAGTCCTGGTTTCATACTTATTTTCATTTAGTTCCTCTGGGGGAAAAACAAATTCTGGTACTTACAGTTTTTTCTCCCTCCCTTCTTTCCTTTTTCCTTCCCTATCCTCCTTCCCTCCCTCCCTTTCTTCCTTCCTTTCTTCTTTCTCCCCCACAGCTCAGGCTGTTCTGGGATTCTCTTTGTAGTCTCAGGGTGGTCTTGACCTCACAGCAGTCCTTCTGCCTCTCAAGTGCTGGGGATTAAAAGTGTGTACCATCATGCCCAGTTTAGTTGTAAAATTTTTAATTACAGCTTCAGTCTTTTCATTTGTTACAGCTCTATTGAAATTAACTCTTTTGGGTTTACCTTTGGTAGATGTTCAAGAAATTCATCCTTTTTTCTAATTTTCTAGTTTGGTAGGTTTTTGAAATGTCCTTATGAGTCTCTCAATTTCATAGGAGTCTGTTGTATCTTTTTTAAAAAATATTTTATTTTAATTAATTAATTTATTTGACAGAGAAGGGGGGAGAGAGGGCACGCCAGGGCCTCCAGCCACTGCAAACGAAGTCCAGATGCGTATGCCCCCTTGTGCTTCTGGCTGACGTGGGTCCTGGAGAATCAAACCTGGGTCCTTTGGCTTTGCAGACAAATGCTTAAACTGCTAAGTCATCCCTCCAGCCCTGTTATAGTATCTTTTAAAAAAAACATTTTATTTATTTGAGAGAGAGGAGAGGGAGAGAATGGGCATGCCAGGGCCTCAAGCCACTGCAAAAGAATTCCAAGATGTACCATTTTGTGTATCTGGCTTACATGGGTATTGGGGAATTGAACCTGGGTCCTTAGGCTTCCCATGCAAGCACCGTAAACGTGAAGCCATTACTCTGGCCTCTGTAATAACTTTTTTCATTCCTAATCTTATTAAGGTCTTTTTTTGGTTTGTTTCATTTGGCTAGGGATTTATCATCTATCTAGTTTATCTTTTTTTTTTTAGTTTATCTTTGGAAGAAAACTCTTTGTTTCCTCGAATTTTTAAAAATATTTTATTTTTACTTGTTCATTTGAGAGAGGGGGGAGAGAGAGAATGACTAGAGAGAGAATGAATGGGCCCGCTAGGGCCTCCAGTGCATCTGGCTTACATGGATACTAGGGAATTGAATGTCAGTCCTTTGGCTTTGCAGGCAAATGCCTTAACAGCTAAGTCCTTTCTCCAGCCCTCATGATGATGACTTTTTTTTTTCTTTCTTGTTTTTTCCAGGTAGGGTCTCACTCTAGCCCATTGTGACCTGGAATTCACTATGTAGTCTCAGGGTGGCCTCGAAACACAGTGTTCCTCCTACCTCTGCCTCCTGAGTGCTGGGATTAAAGGTATGCGCCCGGTGATGACGACTTTTAATGAGACAGGAATATCTAGTTCCACAGTAACATATAAGATATTTTAAGCTATTTACATAATCTCCATATATGTCTTTTTTTCCCCCCAAGTATGGAACCCAGAACTTTATGCATGCTAAGTAGGTGCTCTAGCACTGAGCACTCCCAGAAACATAATTCTTTGGTCAAACTGTTGATATTATATAAGACACGAGCCTGGAGCCTGACGAAAACAGTTAAGTTTTCAAGTCCTGGAGCTTCCCCTCGCGTGCGCCAGTGTGCTACTAGGCCAGGTTTCTGTTCCCTTCCCCAGCAGCCCACAGGTGGTTGGCCACGTTCCTTGCAGACTGAGCCCCTGCCCTCTAGACGCCTGTTAGCATGTGTAGACTTGCCCTCTAGAGGGGGAAGACTCATCAATTGTTTTTTGTTTATTTTTATTTCTTTATTTGAGAGAGAGAAAAAGAAATAGGCGTGTGCCAAGGCTTCCAGCCACTGCAAATGAACTCTAGATGTATGTGCCCTCTTGTGCATCTGGCTTATGTGGGTCCTGGGGAATCGAGCCTCAAACCAGGGTCCTTAGGCTTCACAGGCAAGCGCTTAACTGCCAAGCTATCTCTCCAGCCCCCTCATTGATTTTTTTTTTTTTTGGTTTTCTGAGGTAGGGTCTTGCTCTAGCTCAGGCTGACCTGGAATTCACTATGTAGTCTCAGGGTGGCTTCGAACTCACAGCAGTCCTCCTACCTCTGCCTCCCAAGTGTTGAGATTAAAGGTGTGCGCCACCACGCCCGACTTCCTCATTGAATTAAAAAAAAATTTATTATTAAATATATTTGTTGCGGGAAGTACAGAGCCAAGGAAAGGCACCCATGTGGCTAAAGATGCCAAGTGGAGGGCCTGGGGGGGAAAGGTAGAAAGAGAAAAAAGAAAGTTTAAGGAGCTCTTGCCATGTGGGAAGCTGGAGGGTATAAAGGAGCCCATGTGGAGAGTCAGGGTAGTGGCCTGCCGCCTGGGTCCAGCCAACCCAGGCCATGTCTAGGGAAAACCCTCAGCTCGAAATTCCCAAGTGGTCCAAGACTTAAGTTTTTTTTTCATTTCTAACTAATTGATTTCTGCTCTCATCTTGATTATTTCTTTTTATCATCATTTTTTTCTCCCTCCCATTATACAGGTCTTATGTTAGGATAGCATCAGCTGTTGTGAGATCATGCGTTCCATGGCCATTTTGAGTCTGGAAGACAGTATTGCAAAGTGCTCCTCCTTTCCTTTGGCTCTTGCATTCTTTCTGCCATCTGCAGTGGTCCTTGACTGAGCTTTGGGTTTGACAAGAGATGTGCTGAATACTCCACTGTCACGTCTCAGCACAGTGGTCACTGCTATCTGAAAAGAAAAACTGTCTTCTGATCCAACCTGTTAATCTGTGTGATTGGGGAGCTTAGTCCATTGATAATCAGAGGTAATGTTGAAAGTTAGGAGTTAATCTTTGTCATGTTGGAAGAATTTATAGTTTGCTGTTTTCTTAAATTTACTTATTTGTTTGACAGATAGAGAAAGAGGCAGATAGAGGGAATGGGCGTAACAGGGACTCCAGCTACTGCATATGAACTCCAGACATATGTGTCGCCTTGTGCATCTGGTTTATGTGGTTACTGCAGAATGGAACCTGGGTCCTTAGACTTTGCAGGCAAATGCCTTAACTGCTTAGCTATCTCGTTAGCCCAAGTTGGCTGTTTTCTTGGTCTTCATTAACTTTAATTACTGTTCTTGTTTTCAAAGAAATACTTTTATTTATTTGCAAACAGAGAGTGAGTATATGTACGCCAAGGCTTCTTGCCACTGCAAACGAACTCTGGAAGCATGAGCCACTTTGTGTATCTGATAATTAGGAACACATGAACATCATAGATCTATCTTGGTAAAGTGTTTCCCAGGTTTACATAAGGACATAAAACTATTTAACATATGAAGGAGCCAGCAAAAATTAGCATCACTACATAGAAGTCATCCTTTGTATTTTAATGTTCAGCTCATTGAAATAATAGGTATACAGTTCTTATAAAAATTAAATTTTTAAATCCGGCGTGATGGTGCACACCTTTAATCTCAGCACTCTGGAGGCAGAGGTAGGAGGATGACTGTGAGTTTGAGGCCACCCTGAGGCTACATAGTAAAGTCTAGGTCAGCCTGAGCTAGAGTGAGACCCTACCTTGAAAAACAAACTAACAACAAAAAAAATAATAGTCAAACCTTTAGACCTCTTACAGATATAGGGAACAGTGTTAGTGACTACAAAAAGATGGACTTTTTTCCCCCAAATTTTTATTAACAGCTTCCATGATTATATAAAAATACCCCATGGTAATACCCTCCCCTTTGAAACTCCATTCTCCATCATACCCCCTCCCCATCTCAATCAGTCTCTTTTTTTGATGTCATGATCTTTTCCTCCTCTTATGATGGTCTTATGCAGGTAGTGTCAGGCACTGTGAGGCCATGGATATCCAGGCCATTTTGTGTCTGGAGGGAGCATGTTGATAGAGTCCTGCCTTTCCTTTGGCTCTTACATTCTTTCCGCCACCTCTTCCACATTAGACCCTGAGCCTTGGAAGGTGTGATAGAGATATTGCAGTACTGAGCACTGCGGTCATTTCTTTCCATCACCTTGATACCTTCTGAGTGGTTCCAAGGTCACTGCCATCTGAAAAGAGAAGATTCTCTACCAAAAGTGAGAGTAGCATTAATATAAGGGTATGAACATTAAGAGAAGTGCTTGCTTTGCTAAGCATAGTATATACATTTAGCCAGACAACAGCAGACATTACACCCCTAGGGCTCATGACTACCCCTGTTTTATGTTTTCAGTATCAGGGATGTATTCCCTCCCATGGAGTGGGCCTCCAGTCCAATTAGAGGGCAGTTGGTTTCCACCATGACAGATTATTGCACCCGCTGGCTCATTTGGCCTGGTTGGCCAAATATAAGGTTTGCAGTGTCCACTGTTGAATATCTTCACTGGTGATTTCTCTCTCTCCCATTGAATTGCATACAGAATGGCTTCTTCGAGCTTTCTGTCAGCTGGTCTACATGGAGGAGGTTATCAGCTCAGTTCCAGCAGGATTTCTCAGTTGCCTTGCAGCCCAAGTATATGGAGTTTTCAGCAATAGTATCTTACCATCTATTCCTGGTGGGAAGCCAAGGGCCTTGGCAATGGCCTGTAATGTTTGGGAGCATCAGGGTAGGATTCGCTTTTTTTTTTTTTTTTAAATGTACAAATGCATCTCTTATATATACTAATGTATTTAGAGCAAACAGTTGTAGACAAGTATTTCAAATAGCAGGACTGCTATATGTCAGGTTTTTCATCTGAATGATACTGATTAAAAATAGTAGAAATGTCTGAAGAATTTAATTACTCCATTTTTCATGTTGACAATTGAAATACAATGTATATTGTATAAAAGAGTGCTTACAGTCATTTTGTCTGAATTAAAATTACTTGCCTTTAGCTCAGTAAACTTTTGCATAATATATAAAGGTTAGAAGACACAGCTCTGTACATTTTTAGTCAAAGATATACATAAGTAATAAAGTCTACTAAAATTACCTTGAAATTGTCACTTGTAAATTTGTCATTTAAATTAACATAGATATTTAAATGAACTTTGACTTTGTTAAGACAGTCTTTTATTTGTTCAAATGGGCTTTTACTATAGCCCATATTGGTCTTAAAATTCACATTGATTGTCCTACCTAAGCCTCCTGAGTGCTGGGATTAGAGTGTGCATCGCCATAGCCAGCACTTTTTATTTTTTTAATGTTTCGAGGTAGGGTCTCACTCCCAGGTTGACCTGGAATTCACTGTGTAGTCTTAGGCTGGCCTTGAACTCATGGCAATACTCCTACCTCTGCCTCCCATGTACTGAGATTAAAGGTGTGTGCCACTACACCTTGCTTTCAGAACTATATTTAAAGAAAGCATTCTTGTTTTAAACATAGAAAATTAGATTTTAGTTTCACATTGATACATTAATTTTTGGCCTTAGTTAATTCCTTAATATGGTCACATTTTGAAGTGAATTTTATAAAATTTTGAAAACACCACTATTGATCATAAGCCAACCTAATCATCTGGTACATAAATTTATTTCAATATGTAATAGCCCTATTCAATTACAGCTGTAAAGTCATTAAAAGACTTCAGCCTAAACAGAAATTTAAATATGATCTGATTGTGTTCAAAGCTTGACATAATTAACAGTGAACAGAAATGTTTAAATTCTTGACTCTTAAAGTTAGACCTTTTAAAATTTTGTTAAAAGTATGTGAACATTAAGAAAATTGTGGGCTAGAGAGATGGCTTAGCAGTTAAGACACTTGACTGGGAAGCCTAAGGAACCTGGTTCCATTCCCCAGAACCCATGTAAGCCAGATACACATGGTGGCACATGCATTGGGAGTTCGTTTGCAGTTGGCTAGAGTTCCTGGTGCACCCATTCTTTCTCCCTGAAATAAATAAATTCTTTAAAGCGCCAGGCATGTTGGTGCACGCCTTTAATCCCAGCACTTGCAAGGCAGAGGTAGGAGAATTGCTGTGAGTTTGAGGCCACTCTGGGACTACATAGTAAATTCTGGGTCAGCCTGGGTTAGAGAGAGACCCTGCCTTGAAAAACAAACAACAACAAAAAAGAAAATCTTAATTGCTTTGAATAAATGAAGCATTAAAATACAACCTGTTGCCAGAGGTGTACACTGCTTTAGAATTTTGGGGAATAGTGTTTTCTGTTCTTGTGTTATTGAACGAGATGATTTTGAATAAAGGCCTTTATCCCTGGTTAAAAACTTGTATGTAAATTTTGGCTATGGATCAACCTAGTTACATATATATCTTGTGAGATTAATTTTTGTTTTTTATTTTTAAATTTTTATTAGCATTTTCCATGACTTAAAAAAAAATCCCATGGTAATCCCCCCCCCACTTTCCCCTTTGAAATTCCATTCTCCATCATATAGATTTATTTTTTATAATCCTGTAAAGCTCAATTTAAAACAAATCTATTCATTTATTGGAGAAGGTATATATGGGCACACCACAGCATCTTGCCACTGTAAACAAGCTATAGATGCCTGCTCCACTTTGTGCATGTGGCTTTGTGTGGATACTGGGGAATGGAACTTGGGCTGATAAACTTTGTAAGCGAGCACCTTTCAACTGCTGAGCCATTCCTTACCCCCTCCCCTCCTTAAAAATTTTATTTACTTAATGGCAGACACGTGATACTTTGTCTGGCTTTACATGGATATTGGGGAATTGAACCCAGGTCAGTAGGCTTTGCAAGCACATTCATTTTTTTAAAATTATTTATTTGAGTGAGACAGACACAGAGAGAAAGACAGATAGAGGGAGAGAGAGAGAATGGGCGCGCCAGGGCCTCCAGCCTCTGCAAACGAACTCCAGACGCTTGCGCCCCCTTGTGCATCTGGCTAACGTGGGACCTGGGGAACCGAGCCTCGAACCGGGGTCCTTAGGCTTCACAGGCAAGAGCTTAACCGCTAAGCCATCTCTCCAGCCCATACAAGCAAATTCATTTTTATGTAATTACAATATTCCCAACACTGTATAGATCATATTCAGTTCTGGTTTCCTTTGATGCCTTTCCCGAGGAATCTATTGTTATAACAGCCCACGCTTGTCATCTGTCAGCAGGAAGAGGATAATTGAAGAAAATATGTATTGCTTTAATTTGGAGAAACAGGATTGGAGTGACAAAGTAAGTTCAGAATACTGCAGGGTTGGTAGACTTTGGCCAGTGAGTGAAAGGTACCAACATGGGCAGGGTCCAAGGATAAGACAGAAAAGAAATGAGGGTTTGAAACCATGCTTTTGTAACAATTCTTGATTTCAAGTATGTTCTAATTCCAGAGGAGAGTTGCTTTGTTTTGTGACTTACATAGTAACCTGCATTAAGATTGCTGGTGCTGCCTGATGCAAGCAAAATGCCTAAGGAGTCAGTCAACCCATCACCATCTCAAACCCTTAGAAACACCAGCACTTTCCAGCCTGAATTCCCTTCATGCTGAGATATATTTTCTACCATCTAGCAAGTACCACCACCTCTGACTCCATTTCTGGTTATTGAACATGCCTACTATGTGCTAGCTACATGGGATCTGCATTTTGTGGATGAAAACAAAACTTGGAGTGGTTTAGTAACATGTTCAACATCACACAATTAGAGTCAGTGGTTGGTTGAACTTTAGGTTTCCTGGTAAACCTAAGCCAAAGGACATAGGGTGGGGAGATGGATGTGAGAGAAAGAGAGACAGACACTGACTGAAGGTCAAGAGAGAGCTGTGCCCCCTGTTTCTAATGGCACAAAATACTAACTGTTTAGAAAGAACAAGGCACTCGACTTGGGCTTTGTTCCTGAGTGACTTAATTGAATAAATGTCATGTGAAACTTGTTCTTTGGGGAGGTGTTAACACAATATTTATTCATTCCAGATAGGGCTCAGAGGACCAAAATCCAATTTTGGTGAACTAGTGAGTTCATTGGGGTTTCTTACAGGGCACGGGTGAGGGCTACTTACAGGAGCATGGGTGACTAAACAGCAGCTGCATTGCAAGATACCATGCTGTATATCCTGGTTGGCGGCCTCATGGAAGCTGCATCACAAATGCTAAATAACCTCCTGCTTCCTATATAATCTTGCTTCTGTAAACCAAGATCATGTACAGCCATGGGAGGACAGGAAGGGCCAACAGCTGAAATCCCAGGTGAGGGCCTTGTAACCCACTCCTCTGTCAACTACTGTGTGTCAGTAGCTCATTACCATAACCATAGATCTGGCTATCACTGTATTGCTCTGTTCCAAAGTTGCCATGGCTACCTGGTGAAAGCATTCTTTATTTTAAGATGGCATCATGTTATGTCTGGAAGAAAACTAAGAGACTGTTGCTAACTAATAATCACAATAATCATTTTTATCCTTCTTTCCTGAAGCAGGTTGGAGGGTTTACATATACCTCTTCAGTTATTCTAAATAATCACATAGTATAGTTGACGAGTCTTGCCATCGCTTACTATAATCTCACACTGGCCAGTAGTTTACCATGCTTAACATGCTGTGACTGAGTCCAGACTAATAGACAACTTTGAGGTCCATTTAATTGGCAGAGCTAAAAGCCATTTTGACATTCATTAATAAAGCAGGCCCTTAGTATCAGAGGCAGAAATTATTTCCTTTTTGTTTCCAGATCATAACCTAGTCAGCTTGGACAGATCATTTTCTAGCCTTTGATAAGATTAGAAGATTGGAAAACCTACTTTTTTTTTTTGTTTTTTTGAGGTAGGGTCTCACTCTAGATCAGGCTGACCTGGAATTCACTACGTAGTCTCAGGGTGTCCTCGAACTCACGGCGATCCTCCTACCTCTGCCTCCTGAGTGCTGGGATTAAAGGTGTGCGCCACCACGCCTGTCTGGAAAACCTACTTTGAATTAGTGCCTTTGAATCAGTGTGTCTGTCTCCCCGCTCCTTAGGTGAAGAGTTCTTAATATAAAAAAGAGCTAGCCTAAAACAACCCAGGTCTCTCTGTGCTTGTCATTTATTTTATTTTTTATTTTTAGAGACAAAACAATGTGGTTCGATGCTGATGCTAAAGAAATGTCAATTTTAAGTCAAGATCTGAGCTTTGGTTGCCATTTACCTTTGGTTTTTATTTCTTGGAAAAAATTTCATTATCCTCTCTGCTTCCAGGGGATGGTAGGACTAGCTAGTGAAAGAATACTGAGAGGGCCTTTTTCTTCCTCCAAGGCATTCCCAGAGGAGGGTATAAAAATTCTTCTTACGGCATTATTTACAGCACTTTGAACGGTCATTTGCTTCACAGTTCATATCTTTTCTAAGACCAGGTTTCTTGAACACAAAGATTGCATAGCTTTGTTTCTATCCCTAGGGGTCCACTGGGAATCTTTGATGGCTCAGCTATTTCATTCAGTAGACACTCCCTGAGAGCCTATTTACATGCCAACCTTGTCCCAGGTGCCAAATTTTAATTGACAGTAGCAGGTATATGCCTCATTATTATATATCTGCACTCCAGACAAGTTATGGATGGCATTTATAGGTATAACCATTGCATATATTAGAAATTAATGAAAATGATTTAAAAATGAATAGTTTTTGATTATTTATTTGAGAGCGACAGAGAGAGAGAGAAAGAGGGAGAGAGGGAGGGAAGGAGAGAGAGAGAGAGAGATAGAGAGAGAGAGAGAGAATGGGCATGCCAGGGCCTCCAGCCACTGCAAACGAACTCCAGATGCATGTGCCACCTTGTGTATCTAGCTTTCGTGGGTCTTGGGGAATCGAGCCTTGAACCGGAGTCCTTAGGCATCAGAGGCAAGTGCTTAACCGCTAAGCCATCTCTCCAGCCCTGAACAAAATTTTAAATAATATTTTCATAGTGTTACATATGTCAGACTTAAAAAAACTATTTACTTAGAACTGGGCGTGGTTGCACATGCCTTTAATCCCAACACTTTGGAGGCAGAGGTAGGAGGATTGCCATGAGTTCAAGGCCACCCTGAGATTACATAGTGAATTCCAGGTCAGCCAGGGCTAGGGCTAGAGTAAGACCCTACCTCCCCCCAATTTTGTTTTTATTTAGAGAGAGAAGAGGGGGCGGATAGAGAATGGCCACGCCAGGGCCTTTAGCTCCTGCAAATGAACTGTAGATGCATGTGCCCCCTTGTGCATTCATTTTACGTGGGTACTAGGAAATTGAACCTGGGTCCTAAGGCTTCACAGGCAAATAAATGCCTTAACTGCTAATCCATCTCTCCATCCTCTTGTCAAACTTTTATAGCATTATAGTACATGTATCTAAGAACATTTTCTGTTACTAACAAGTATTGTGTGTAATGATTCAGTGAATGGAGATTCTAAATCCAACTTTGCCTTCTTGTGAGTAACTCTGGTTTTTATCATAGTTTTACATTGTACATACACAGCAAATGAGAATAAATTATTTAACCTTGCAACATTGTTTACAGCAAAGTACTATTCATAAGCAATGAATTTATGTTTGGTGACAGCTTTATTATCTCAGTATCAAAATTGGCTGTCTCAACATTGACAATAAATATGTTAATATGTAGAGTAAAGCGCAAAAATCATGTAAAGATATTTCTACATATAGGCTGGTCCTAGAAATCTTTAAATTTATTTATTTATTTATGAATGAATGAATGAGAGAGGGAGAAGAAGGGAAGGAGAGATTGAATGAGCACATCAGGACCTCCAGCCACTGCAAACAGGCATACATGGGTACTAGGGAATTGAGCCTAGTTCCTTAGGCTTCTCAGGCAAGTACCTTAACTGCTAAGTCATCTCTCCACCCTCTAAAATTCATTAAAAATGTTTTAATAATTTTATTTGATAGAGAAAGAGGCAGACAGCGAGAGAGGGAGAGAGTGTAAGTGCACCAGGGCTGCCTGCCACTGCAGATGAACTCTAGACACATGCACCAATTTCAAACCAAGGCCATCAGGAATTGCATGCGAGTGCCTTTAAAACCACTGAGCCATCTCTACAGCCCTAAAATTGTAAATTTGCATTTTAGGGCATTGAAGAGATTTCCTAGTGGTTAGTGCTTGTTTGCAAAGCCTACTGGTCTGAACTCAGTTCCCTAGCACCCTCATAAAGCTGGCTACAAAGAGGCACATGCCCCAGTGTACCTACAACTGGCATGCAGAGCCAGGAGAATCCAAAGCTTATAAGTCAGCTAGTCTGACATTTGTAACAACAAGAGATCCTATCTTAAAGAAGGTGAAGCAAAGACAACTGCAAGTTGTTCTCTGATCACATATGTGCTGTGGCATGCACTCCTGTACATATACACATACAAATAAACTAACTTCATTTTCTTTTGTCAGCAAAAAGCTTAGAAATTTTCTGAGCATTAACAAAGCATATTTAAATAATTTAATTGGCCTTTGAGTGAAAGGTATTAGATATCTTTCTTTTTTATAAGACTTAATAGCTGTTTTAATTTTTTTATTTTGAGAGAGAGAATATTGGGCCAGGATCTCCACCACTGCAATCGAACTCCAGACACTTGCACCACTTAGTGGTCATGTGTGACCTTGCACTTGCCTCACCGTTGTGCATCTGGTTTATGTGGGATCTGGAGAATTGAATGTGGGTCCCTAGGCTTTGTAGGCTAAGCCATCTGTTCAGCCCCTTAATAGCTCTTTTTTTGTTAGGCACAGCGTAATCATACTCATGTTTGTAGGGATTGGATTCTCCTGTAATTCCCATTGTGAAAAAGATATTTGACAAACATGCATATTCATCATTATATATGTTCTGCAGTCTTAATAAAAAGTGCAGATTTATCAGTTGTGTATTAATAATCCTGAAAAAGAAGTTCATAGCAATAATGCAATTAATAGTGTGATAATTTGAATGTGATAACGTAAATGTATGGTCCCATAGACTCTGGTGTTTTATTGAAATTGAGTTTGCAACTTCAGCCCCTAGCAGAGCCCTGCTAGAAGGTCATTGAGGGTGGATATGATTCCAGCCCAAAGGTGAGGAGAGAGCAGTTTGAGCTCTGGTATGCTGATTGCTGCTTGTTGGTGTGGCTTGCTGTAGTTTTTTCCTCACTGCTTGGATGTAGGGAAGTAACTAGCGTCTTCCATCATTGATGGAACTTCCCCTGCATCTATAAGCTTGAAATAAATTGTTTCCTCCCATAAACTCTGTCTGGTTGGATATTTGCCCCTGCAATGTGGAGCTGATTACAACATATTCTCTTTATTTATTTATTTGTTTTTTTTTTTGAGGTAGGGTCTCACTCTAGCCCAGGCTGACTTGGACTTCAGTATGCAGCCTTAGGCTGGCCTTGGTCCTTCTGCCTTTGTCGCCTGAGATATTTTTATTTACTTATTTATTTGACAGAGAAAGAGGGAGAGCAAGTGAGAGAATGGGCGCACCAGGGCCTCTAGCCACTACAAACGAACTCCTGATGGGTGCGCCCCCGTGTGCATCTGGCTAATGTGGAACCTGGGGAATCTAACCTGGGTCCTTTTTGGCTTTGCAGGCACATACCTTAACTGCGAAGCCATCCCTCCAGCCCATAAAGGATTTAAAAAATCAACCTCAATTTCTAGAATTAACATGTTGAGAACACCAGACCCAAGCCATTACACCAGCAAGCCTAAAATTAGTATTTTCTTTCTTTCTTTCTTTCTTTTTTTTTTTTTTTTGGTCTTTCGAGGTAGGGTCTCACTCTGGTCCAGGCTGACCTGGAATTAACTCTGTAGTCTCAGGGTGGCCTTGAACTCATGGCGATCCTCCTACCTCTGCCTCCCGAGTGCTGGGATTAAAGGCATGCACCACCACACCCGGCTAAAATTAGTATTTTAATTAGTTAAATTAGGCCTGTGATAACGTCCTCATACAACAAGTTTTTTCTTAAGGTTACATGCTATAGTCATTTGTTACAAACCTGCATTTTAGCTAGGCATGGTAGCGCATGCCTTAAATCCCAGCACTCTGGCCACCCTGAGACAACATAGTGAATTCCAGGTTGGCCTGAGCTAGAGTGAGACCCTACCTCGAAAAACAAAACAAACACCCCCCCCCCTGCATTTTAGCTAACCATGTTTTCAAAGGAAGTGAGGAGGAAAAAAGCATCAGCTACTATATTAATGTGGTCCAAAATCATCTCCAAAATACAGTCACACAGAAATACATTTTAAATTAGGCATGCCAAACATAGTAATTCAGCACACAGTAAGTTGACAAAAGAAAGAAATGGAGGGCTGGTGAGAGGGCCAAGTGGTTAAGGACACATCTTGCTCTTAAGTGTGAGGCCCCGAGGGAGCCTGAGACTGCCCATGTTCAACTCTCCAGAGCCAACATAATCCTGTAACCCCAATCCTTTGGGGATTAGAGATCACAGAGTCACTGGGTCTCTAGAGCATTAAGCTCTGGAATCAGTAAGATAATTCATCACAAGGAAAAACAGGCAGGTGAGTGATGGAGGGGGACATCTGACATTCTCCTCCAGCCACCACAGCAAATGCATGGTATGATGCATCAGCACATACATGTGCATATACCACACATACTGTACATATGCAAAAATGCAAAAGTGATGAAGTGGCTAGAGGTTTGTTGCTTGTTTATTTTCAGAAACTTTAGGAGCAGATTACCCCCCCCCCCAGGTAGGGTCATGCTTTAGCCCAGGCCGACCTACTTTATGTAGTCTCAGGGTGGCCTCAAATTTACAGCAGTCTTCTACAACTCTGCCTCCCAAGTGTTAGGATTTTTAAAGGTGTACCTGACTCACAGATTAAGTTTTGCCCTATGTTATTTTAGATACACTGTTTCCATTTCCTTCTTCCATGGTGCTGACAAGATAGAGATCTGATTTAGTGTTGCTTTCTCTGTAGACTTTGGATCTCTGCGTTTTTTTAAAATTTATTTTTTATTTTAATTCAAGGTAGGGTCTCACTATAGCTCAGGCTGACCATCTCAGGGTGGCCTTGAACTCACAGCGATCCTTGTACCACTGCCTCCCGAGCGCAAGTGCTGGAATTAAAGGTGTGCGCCACCACACCTGCTTTTGGATCTCTGTTTTGATGAGGTTAGAGTGACCACAGAATCTGTTGCCATTTCCTTGGAACTGGTTTTCAGGCTAGCTGTGAGAGCAGTACTTGTGTCACTGCTTCTCCTGTAATGGCTTGTAGACCCAGGCAGATGAGGTGGAGGTCACCCATCTCCTGTAGACAGTTGGCTCTTCCTGATGTATTAATGTATTCTTGTTCTCCCCGTATTCTTTTTCATGCCAGATGCATTCATGGTCCCCACAAATGCACTTTCTTTTTTTGAGGTAGGGTCTCGCTCTACCTCAGGGTGGCCTTGAACTCATGGTAATCCTCCTACTTCCACCACCATGCCTGGCTTAAATGCTTAAATGCACTTTTATATTAATCATAAGTTTAGAAATTACTAGTAGGGCAGAATTTTCCTTGTGGAGAATTCTATCCCAAAAGGTTCTAAAGAATTCTAATAGTTCGGAAGAGCACCAAAAATACCAGCATGCTTCCATTTTCCCTGAATCACAGCAGGTGTCCAAATGGCTCAACAGAAGTCCAAACTTGCTTAGAAAAATTTCCAAACAGCTTGTCATGCAAACGGTTGCATTGAGCCCTAGGTGACTCAGAAAAGCCTCCAGGTCAAGTTGAAAGTAAAACTTCTAAGTGTACTTACCCATCAGGGAGAAATTTATCAAATATCATGCTTTTTAAAAGGAAAATTATTAGAGAGGGAGAGAGAGAGAGAGAGCGCGTGTGCGCGCGCCAGGACCTCCATCCACACTGCAAATGAACTCCAGAAACGTGCCGCCTTGTTCATCTTTCTGGCTTATGTGGGTCTTGGGTCCTTTGGCTTTGCAGGCATGCACTTTAACCACTTAGTCATCTCTCCAGCCCAAGAGTCATGCTTTGTGTGTTGGTTTTTGAGGTAGGGTATTATAGCCCAGGCTGACCTGGAATTCACTATGTAGTCTCAGGCTGGCCTTGAGCTCACAGCAGTTCTCCGCCTCTGCCTCTCAGGTGTTAGGATTAAAGGTGTGTGCCACCATCCCTGGCTTGGGTTAGTCATGCTTATTTTTTTTTTTATAAAGTTTTTTTTTTTAATTTATTTATTTGAGAGCGACAGACACAGAGAGAAAGACAGATAGAGGGAGAGAGAGAGAATGGGTGTGCCATGGCTTCCAGCCTCTGCAAACGAACTCCAGACACATGTGCCCCCTTGTGCATCTGGCTAACGTGGGACCTGGGGAACCGAGCCTCGAACCGGGGTCCTTAGGCTTCACAGGCAAGCGCTTAACCGCTAAGCCATCTCTCCAGCCCTTATTTTTTGAAATTGTTTGTTTATTTGAGAGAGAGAGAGGGAGAGAGAGAATGGGCACACGAGATCCTCCAGCCACTGTAAATGAACTCCAGATGCATGCGCCCCCTTGTGCATCTGGCTTACATGGGTCTTGGGGAATCGGAACCGAGGTTATTTGGTTTAGCAAGCAAGTGCCTTCTTAACCTCTCAGTCATCTCTCCAGCCCCTAATCGTGCTTTTTTTGAGACCCCAAAGGCAGGGAGTCCAAGCATTCATTTTCCTGTTTCACCCAGTGGAGGTAAGAAAGCAGCTGATGCTGACTGGAAAGAGAAGTGTTTCTGGAACATGATTCCAGCAGCTGCGTGGGACTGCTCATTCTGTTCTCTTCATCCAGGGTCACTTTGCTGTAAGTGGCTGACATTTTTTTTTTTGGCTGACACCTTTAATGTGTCTTTCCTCTTTCCTTCCGGCTGGCTCTCCAGAGTTGTGCCAAATTGTTACCAAAGCCTGGGGTTCAGAAAGTCTTAGCAAGCTAGACTCAGCCACCCATTAGTAAGGCCATATTGGAAAGAGGAACAAAGAAATCCTGTAACCTCACAAGTCCTACCTCTGGTTCCCAAGGGGAGGTTTAGGTCTGTCTAAATGCAAGGCATAACAAAGCAGTCCTGGTCAAGGTGTGGTCCTCACCATCATTGTCTCAGTAGGAGCCTAGAGGTCTAATACATTGTCAGAATTGTATGAAATCTCTTAGGAACTAAGTCCTGGTGCCTGTTCACATTGTTGCTGACTTTTATCCCCCAGTAGCTTGCATAATAGCACTTTAAGAGCTATTCAGTAGAAAGCTGGTTTCCATCTCAGTTCCACCTTGATTTCTCAATGTCCTATCGTTGCAGCCTGTGGTGTCTTTAGCAGTAGGGTCTTTGCCATCTAGTTGTGGTCAGTAATCAAGCACTTTAGCAATGGCCTACATTGTTTTTGGGGGGAGGGCCTTATAGGCCTCTGTGTCCAACATCTCATTGTTGGGGTGGGGGTGATGACCCATCTCTGTCACTGGGATTTACCAGCAACAACCAATGGTTTTATTTTCTACCCCAGTGGAAGATTTACACCTAAACTCATACTCTGTGTAGAGAAAGCTGTATCTTTTAATTTGCTAAGGGAGAAGTAAGTTTCTATAGTACTAATTCACTCTGTCTTTAGTTTTGTGTACTCCCTCCCCTCCCCTCCCCTCCCCTCCCCTCCCCTCCCCTCCCCTCCCCTCCCCTCCCCTCCCCTCCCCTCCCCTCCCCTCCCCTCCCCTCCCCTCCCCTCCCCTCCCCATCTTCTTCCTTCCCTTTCCCCTCCCCTGTCTTTCTCCCTGCTGGAACTTTGCACACCACACCCTGTGTTCTGTCCCTCCATTTTCCCCACTATTTCCTTTAATTCCTCCCTGCTTACCCCCTTTGCAAACCTCATTCTGTCTTCCTTCAGGCCAGTAAGACTGATGCTTACTATAATTTATAAACAAATCATGCTATTTCAAGTCAGGTTCAACATATGAGTGAGAACTTGTGGCTTTCTAAGCCTGGGTCAAATAAGAAGAAAAACATTATATGTCAGTTTGTTGGGTACAAAATAATAAAGTCAATATATAATGATCAAGCCAGGATAACTAGCATTTCCATGTCAGCAGTTACCATTTCTGGGTTGAGAAGTGTTAGCATGGTACAGTTTTTTTGAAAAACATCAAACTGGGCATGGTGGCTCATTCTTGTTGCAATCCCAGCACTTGTAAAGCTGAGGTAGGAAAAGTGCTACAAATTAAAGGTATGCCTACCTAAATTTGAGTTCCAGGCCAGCCTGAGCTATTGAGTTGTTTCAAAAAATCATACATTTTTGTAGAGTATATTTTAACTATTCTACTAGAACACCACATTTCGTTCTATCTCTTTGTGCTTTCATTCCTTTTTTCTTTTCTTTCTCTCTTTTTTTGATTTTTCAGATTCCCCTCTTTGCTATCACTTGCCCATCTCCCTCTCACCCCCCTACCCTCCTCCCCAGTTTCTAGTGCCACCGTTTCATTCTCTTTCATTTGTAAGACTATTTTTACTCCCCAGCTTCCACAAGTAAGTGAGAACATAAAATATTTGTCCTTCTGTTCCTGGTTCATTTCATTTAATATACTGCCCTCTTTTTCTACCCATATTGCAACAAGTAACAGAATTTTGTTTTTATTATGGCTGAGTAATACGCCATGATGTATGTGTTTCACATTGCTTTAATCCAATGTTCTGTTGGTGGACACATTGGTTGGTTGCATGTCTTGGCTATCGCGAACAGTGTTGTAGAAAGCATAGGAGGGCTGGAGAGATGGCTTAGCGGTTAAGCGCTTGCCTGTGAAGCCTAAGGACCCTGGTTCGAGGCTTGGTTCCTCAGGTCCCACGTTAGCCAGATGCACAAGGGGGCACATGCGTCTGGAGTTCGTTTGCAGAGGCTGGGAGCCCTGGCGCTCCCATTCTCTCTCTCTTCCTCTATCTGTCTTTCTCTCTGTGTCTGTCGCTCTCAAATAAATAAATAAATAAACAAATAAATAAGTAAATAAATAAATAAATAAATAGATATTTAAAAAAAAAGGAAGCATAGGAATACAGATAACCTATTTAGCATGATAATTTCATTTTCTTTTCTTTTCTTTTTACTTTTCTTTTTTTTTGTTTTGTTGTTCAAGGTAGGGTCTCACTCTAGCCCAGGCTGACCTGGAATTCACTATGAAGTCTCAGGGTGGCCTCAAACTCACGGCAATCCTCCTACCTCTGCCTCTGCTGGGATTAAAGATGTATACCACCATGCCCAGTTTCATTTTCTTTTCATACATACAGAATAGTGGAATAGCTGAATCTTATGATAGTTTAAAAAAAATTTTTTTTTATTAACAACTTCCATGATTATAAAATACCCCATGGTAATACCCTCCCTCCCCCCACTTTCCTCTTTGAAACTCCATTCTCCATCATACCCCCTCCCCATCTCAATCAGTCTCTCTCTTACTTTTGATGTCATGATCTTTTCCTCCTCCTATGATGGTCTTTTGCAGGTAGTATCAGGCACTGTGAGGCCATGGACATCCAGGCCATGTGTCTGGAGGGAGCATGTTGTATAGAGTCCTGCCCTTCCTGGCTCTTTCATTCTTTCCGCCACCTTTTACATTAGACCCTGAGCCTTGGAAGGTGTGATAAGAGATATTGCAGTACTGAGCACTGTGGTCATTTCTTTCCATCACCATGATACCTTCTGAGTTGTCCCAAGGTCACTGCCATCTGAAAAGAGAAGATTCTCTACCAAAAGTGAGAGTAGCATTAATATAAGGGTATGAACATTAAGAGAAGTGCTTACTGGGCAGTTTGATAAGCATAGTATATACATTTAGCCAGACAACAGCAGACATTACACCCCTAGGGCTCATGACTACCCCTGTTTTATGTTTTCAGTATCAGGGATGTATTCCCTCCCATGGAGTGGGCCTCCAGTCCAATTAGAGGGCAGTTGGTTTCCCCCATAACACGTGCCACTATTGTACCCGTTGGGTCATTTGGCCTGGCTGGCCAAATGTAAGGTTTGCAGTGTCCACTGTTGGGTATTTTCACTGGTGATTTCTCTCTCTCCCATTGAACTGCATGCAGAATGGCTTCTTCCAGCTTTCTGTCAGCTGGTCTACATGGAGGAGGTTATCAGCTCAGCTCCAGTAGGATTTCTCAGTGGTCTTGCAGCCCAAGTATATGGAGTCTTCAGCAATAGGGTCTTACCATCTATTCCTGGGGGAAACCAAGTGCTTCGACAATGCCCTATAATGTTTTGGGGCATCAGGGGCCTCCCTGGCCAACAAGTGCCATGCTGCTTTGTATAATGGCTGTGGTAATCTACATTCCTGCCAGCAGTGCATACCTCCCCCTTGGTTTTCTCACTGGCATTGTTCTAACTGGAGTGAGATCATAACTCATTGTGTTGTGTTGATGAGAGATTGTGAATGTTTTTCATATAGTTGGCTATTTGTATGTCTTCTGAAATGTCTATTTAGGCCATTTGTCCATTTCTCTTATTTACTTATTTATGGTACTAGGGGTTAATTGCATGCTAGATCAGTGCTTCACTACTGAGCCACACCTTTAGCATTCATTCTGCCCATTTTAAGTTGGTTTATAACTAGCATTAAAAATTTTTGTTCATTTTTATTTATTTGAGAGTGACAGAGAGAGAAAGAGGCAGAGAGAGAGAGAGAGAGAGGGGGGGGGGGGGGAGAGGGGGAGAGAGGGAGAGAATGGGCATACCAGGGCCTCTAGCCACTGCAGACGAATTCCACACGCATATGCCCCCTTGCACATCTGGCTGACGTGTGTCCTGGAGAATCGAGCCTCAAACTGGGGTTCTTAGGTGTCATTGACAAGTGCTTAACTGCTAAGCCATCTCTCCATCCCTATAACTAGCATTTTTTTGTTGTTGTTGTTTTCAGTTCCTTTTATATTCTAAATATGAATACCTACTCAGATGGTTGATTTGCAGATATTTTCTCTTATCCCAAAGGTTATCTGTTTACTGTGGGATTTCCTTTGCTATGCAGAAGTTATTAGCCTTAAAAATCTCCTTTGCCTGTCTCTGTGGCCTGTGCTTCTGGAGTCTTCAGTAGTTGAGGTTTATAATTTGATCTCATTGACTACTAATTTGTTTCTTATGAATTATTGTTAGTTTTTCAGATCTTCATTTTTTTGTGTGTGACCTGGAATTTAGCCTCAGGGTAGTCTGGAACTCACAGAGATCCTCCCACCTCCGCCTCCAAGTGCTGGGATTAAAGGCATGCACCACCATGCCCGGCAGATCTTCAGGTTTTAAATAGTGATTTAAAATTTGTGTGTTCATGTCTGTCTTCATATGGATATGAATATGGGCATTGTATAGAGGTCAGAGGACAACTTTGGGTCCGCCCTTGCCATTCCACCTAGTTTTTAAAAATCTATTTATTTATTTGACAGAGAAAGAGGGAAGGAGGGAGGGAGGGAGGGAGGGAGGGAGGGAGGGGGAGAGAGAAAGAGAGAGAATGGGTATGCCAGGGCCTCCAGCCACTGCAAACGAACTCGATGCACGCACCCCCTTGTGAATCTGGCTAATGTGGGTCCTGGGGAATTGAACCTGGGCCCTTTGATTTTGCAGACAAATGGCTTAACCACTAAGCCATCCCTCCAGCCCTGTTTCACCTAATTTTGAGGCAGGGTTCCTCTAGATCTTGTTCTGCTGTTCTTTGCAGTATGTACCTGGAGCTGCCAGGAAGTTCTGTCTGTGCCTCCTGTTGCTGGCAGAATGTTGGGGTACAGAGGCTGTAATGGCTTCTGCTTTTTTTTTTTTTGTTAACCAAAATATTTATGTGAGTGAGCGAGAGAGAATTAGCATGCCAGGGCCTTAGCCACTGCAATCAAACTCCAGGTGCTTGTGCCACCTAGTGGGCATGTGTAGCTTTGCACTTTCCTCACCTTTGGCTAATGTGGGATCTGGAGAGCTGAACATGGGTCCTTAGGCTTCACAGGCAGGCAGGCGCCTTAGCCTCTAAGCCATCTCTCCAGCCCATGGCTTCTGCTTTTTTATTGTGGGGTTTGAGAATTGAACCCAGGCACTCAAGTCTTGAGCCAGCGATACTGATACTTAGTCCCATTTAGGTTTTAAAATGTAGATATATATTACATTTGTAATTTTAATTTAGGATTGTATTTCTCTGTGAGTCCTTACTCCTGATTCTTTTTTCTTTTTCTTTTCTTTTTTTTTTAAACTCAGTTGCTTTTGTTTCTTCCATTAGTTACTCCGTAGTAGGAGTGTCCCAGCTTATTCAGATTGTTCAACTTTGTCTTCTTTGTTTCTGAACCTCTTTAAATGGGGTCTAGTTGTTCTTTGCTTATTCATGAGTATGTCTCCCTTTACAGGATCAAGTTAGGGCATGATGCTGTGGTGGTTGGTTAGTGGTGAGCCAGCAGGCTGTGGTAGACATGATATATTTGTTTTAGTTGTCTTGTACTGAATGCATTTTCAAGTTAAATGTCTTTATCACCAGAACAACAGACCTTCACTGTTCCCTGTGGAGTTGGAGAAGTAGAATTCTGATGATCTTTTCATGACTGACTGAGTCTGATGTTGCAGAATTCACAGGACCTAAAGGAGTTAGTGAATGAGCAGGTGTACTGGACCCAAGCAGCCTGGGTCTTCATGGTCATGGCCCAGGCTCTCTCTACCTTTACAGTCCCATAATTCTTCCGTAAAAAGAAAAGTTGAATGCAAGTTTACTCACACAAGCACTTACACATGCAGACCAAATCCCCCTCTCTTGTGAATATAGATCACTAAAACTCAGAATTTGGAATTATGTTAAAAGCTATTTTGAAAGTTTTTGATTATATGATACTCTGTCTGCCTTAGTGAAAAATCATTCATTTACAACTAGTTGCTCAGTAAACTTCATGTGAAGATCAGATAGTAAATATTCTTTAGAAATATAGAAGTCATTATTAAGAAAGGTTTTGGCTAAAGTATCTTACTATGGATTTTATTTTGTTTTCTTTTGGGCTGAGACAGTGTTACTCTGTGCCCAGGCTGGCATCCAATTTCCTGTAATCTTCCTACATCAGCTTCTCATGAGTACTGGTATTATGGTCATTAGCCACCATACCCTACCTGGCTTTATTACACTGTTAAAACTTGCTTTAAAAAAATAATTAGCCGGGCGTGGTGGTGCACGCCTTTATCGCCGTGAGTTCGAGGCCACCCTGAAGGCCACCCTGAGACTACATAGTGAATTCCTGGTCAGCCTGAGCCAGAGTGAGACCCTACCTCAAACCCCCCCCCAAAAAAAAATTAACAACCAATAATTAACCCAAAACACAATTTTCCCTTCCCTTCCCCCTTAATTGGTAATAAAACTGAACTTTTATTTTTTAAGAAAGTATTTATGGGGGGGGGAGAAGGGGGTTGATTGAAAGAGGAAGATTGATCAGCTTGCCAAGGCCTCTTGCTCATACAAACTCCAGACACGTGCCACTTTATGGGTACCAGGGAATCAAACCCAAGTTGTCAGCTTTTGTAAGCCAGCGCCTTTAACTGCTGGGCCATCTCCCCAACCCCAGAAATTGAGCTTTGAAGTGATGGAATCAACTCAAGGGACATTCTACATAAAACTGGTCAGTAGGCTTGGCTTTGATGGTTGCATGCCATAACAACTAGTGCTGAATGATTGACTTAACGTAAGCACATTATGTGCTGCATACTAATTATATAGAGGGGATATTTATTTGGAAAAGGTAAAATGATACTCCTTCTCACTGCAAATGTCAAACTTTAAAATGTGTTCATGAAGTAAAGGCACAGTTATCAAAAAGTTCTAAGCTTCAACTGTTTTGTTTTGGGGATCAGAAACCGTGGCTGCTGTGGAATCCATCAGAGATTATGTGATCAGCTTCCTGAGTGGGATTTTTTTGTTTGTTTGTTTTGTTTCTTGAGGTAGGGTTTCACTGTAGCCCAGACTGAACTAGAATTCACTGTGTAGTCTCAGGGTGGCCTTGAAATCTTGGTGATCCTCCTACCTCTGCCTCCCAAGTGATAGAATCAAAGGCATGCCCCATCATGCCCAACCTTCTGTAGACTTTTGTTTGTTTGTTTGTTTTTTCAAGGTAGGGTTTCACACTAGCCCAGGCTGACCTGGAACTCACTATGAAGTCTCAGAATGGCCTTGAACTCAGGAACTCATGGTCATCCTCCTACCTTGCCTCCCAAATGCTGGGATTAAAGGCATGTGCCAACACACCTGGCTTTTGTACTCTTAAAAAATTTTATTTATGGGGGAGGGAGGGAATTACCATGGGATTTTTTTTTATAATCATGGAAAATGTTAATAAAAATTTAAAAACTAAAAAAAAATTATTTATTTATTTATTTATTTATTTATTTATTTATTTGTAAGCAGATAGATAGGAGAGAAAGAGAATGGGTGTGATGGGGTGTCCATCTGCTCCAAACAAATTTCAGATACATGCACCACTTTTTATCTGGCTTTATGTAGGTATTGGGGATCCAACTAGGGTTTTTAGGCTTTGCATACAAATGCCTTAATCACTAAGCTGTCTCTCCAACCCTGTCTGTAGACTTATATCACCTTATCTCTTACTGGGACTTCCTCATGCCTCAGCTTTCTGAATTCTGAGCTTCTTCTTGGTTAAGAGTCTCTCAGGTGGATTCTTTCAATTTCTTGTGTATACTAGGATGGTTATTTTGTAATGATGAGTTATATCTTTTCATTTAAATTCTCTTAAGATTCCTTGTTTTCCTAATTTATGTGCTTTGTTTCCTCTACCTTTTTTAAAATTGTTTAATAAATTCCCTTTTTTTTTTTCTTTTTTGAGGTAGGGTTTCACTGTAGCCCAGGCTGACCTGGGATTAATCTCAGGGTGGCCTTGAACTCACAGCATTCCGCCTACCTCTGCCTCCCAAGTGCTGAGATTAAAGGCATGTACCACCATGCTCGGCTTCCAGGTTGATTTCTCAGTGACCTGCAGCCAAAGCATGTGGAGTCTTTAGCAGTAAGTTCTTTACCATCTAGTTTGGGTACACCACCAAGAGCCTTGGTAATGGAAACAGACCTTTCTTGAGAATGTATTAGGTTTGATAGCCGGGCGTGGTGACACACACCTTTAATCCCAGCACTAGGGAGGCAGAGGTAGGAAGATTGCCGTTAGTTCGAGACCACCCTGAGCTAGAGTGAACCCTACCTCCAAAAAAAAAATGTACTAGGTTTGAGAACTCAGGTCTGCCAAGTGCACACTGTCTTGTGCACTAGTAAGTAAAACTCTTTTTTTCAAGATGTTCAAGGCCCTAATTCAGGGTCCTCTTCTTACTGAGAAGTTGCCTGATAGACTTAAAAAAAAAAACATATTTATTTTTTTATTTGAGAGAGAGAGAATGGACGCTCCAGGGCCACCTGCCACTGCAAATGAATTCCAGTTGCATGTGCTACCTGGTACTTATGGCTTACATGGGTCCTGGGGAATCAAATCTGGGTCCTTTGGCTTTGCAGGCAAGCGCTTTAACTGCTAAGCCATTCTTCCAGCCCTGACTTTTTCTTTTTGATACAGGATCTTCTGTAGCCCAGGCTTCCTTGACCTCACTGTGTAGCAGAGGATGACTTTGAATATTTTACATTTGTGGTTTCTCCAAGTACTGGGGTTGCAGGTGTGTACACCACACTCACTTTTTATGTAATGCTGGGATTGGACCTAGGGTTTCACGCATGCTAGGTAAGCACTCTGCACGCTGTGCTAGCTCCCTAGCTTGCTTGATTCACTGCCTCCTTTTTTTTTTTTTTTTTTAATTTATTAAAGAGAGAGAGGCCTTTAGCTATTGCAAAGGAACTCTAGACACATACGCCACTGGGAAATCGAACCTGAGCTGTTAGGCTTTGCAAGCAAGCACCTTTAACCCCCGAGCCATCTCTCCAGCCCTTGATCCACTCTTAACAGTTAGTTGTACCTTATCTTTACCCTACAGTTAGTCACACTTACCACTTCCCTTCTGTTGTTGTATAATAGTCTGTATTTCATGGAAGATTTAAATTCATACTATGTCACATGTGAAAACACTTTATTTTCCTTTCCACCTCCTCCTCCTGTTTATTCCTTTGGTTTGAAAAATTGTTTTGTGTAGTTCTTTTGACCATGTTCTTTTTATGCATTTTGCATATAAAATTTTGCTTGTAAAATACGTAACATACGTGCTGGAAAGGTGGCTTAGTGGTTAAGGTGCTTGCCTGCAAAGACAAAGGATCCAGATTTGATTCCCCATGACCCACATAAGCCAGACGTACAAGGTGGCGCATGCATCTGGAGTTTGTTTGCACATCTTATGCTGTTAAACTATTTTTGGATATATATTTATATGTTTGAGTTTTAAAATTTTATTTATTTAGCCATGTGTATGTGGGGGGTTACATGTGCCATGGCACATGTGCAGAAATCAGAGGACAGCCTCGAGGTGTCTGGGCTCTTCTTCCACTCCACCTTTCTTTAGATATGGTCTTTTGTTACTGCACACCAGCACAAGCTTAGCTTCCATCTCTCATTGTCATAGGTACATTGGGATCACAGATGCATGTGCCACTGTGTGTCTGCCTTTATGTGGGTGTTGGGGAGGATTGAACTCAGACTGGCAAGCTTTACAAGCAAGTACCTTTACTGAGCCATCTCCTCAGCCCTATTTGATTTTTCTTTTTATGTGAGAGAGAATATGAATATGGGGACACCAGGGCTTCTAGTCACTACATAGAAACTCCAAATACATGCACCCCCATGTGCATCTGGCTTATGTGGGATACTGGGGAGTTGAACTTGGGTCCTTAGGCTTTACAGGCAAGCGCCTTAACTTCTAAGCCATCTCTCTAGCCTCCTATTTGATTTTTTTTTTTTAAGGAAAGGATTTTTCTTTTTTACATAGTTATTTATTTACTTATTTATTTGAGAGAGACAGAGGGAGAGAGAAAGAGAGAATAGGCGCTCCAGGGCTTCCAGCCATGGCAAAGGAACTCCAGACGCGTGTACCCCCTTGTGCATCTGGTAACATTGAACCTGGTTCCTTAGGCTTCACAGGCAAATGCCTTAACTGCTAAGCCATCTCCCCAGCCCCCCTATTTGACTTTAGCCATTGTATGTTTATCTCCTGGGTGACTTTGATACTCCCAAGTTTTAGGATGAGAGTGCGTGTGGGCGTTTGGGCGGGTGTATCTGGGTCTCATTATGTTGCCTAGCCTAGCTATTCTTGAGCTCTGAAGTTCAAGTGATTCTCCTTTCTCAGCCTCTTTTGAGTAGCTGGAACTACATAGACTTACCACCATTCCTAGCAAGAATGAGATATTTTTTGTATATATTTATTTTCTCTCAGAATGACTGTATTTGTATACTACATAATTCAAAGGCTCTATACCTCAGTCTTTGTAGACTTTGTAGACTTGGTACATTATAAACCATAATCATACACTATTCTTGCACTTTTTTATTTTTTGAGTTAGGGTCTCACTGTAGTTCAGGCTGATCTGACCCTCACTTTGTAGTTCTAGTCTGGCCTCTTATCTCACAGCGATCCTCCTACCATTCTTCTTGAGTGCTGGGATTAAAGGTGTGCGCTACCACGCCCAGCTATGTTTGCATTTAAAAAAATTTATTTATTTGAGAGAAAGTTAAAATGGGCACACCAGGACCTCCAGCCACTGCAAATATACCACCTTGTGCATCTGGCTTATGTGGGTCCTTTGGCTTTGCAGGCAAGCTCCTTAACTGCTGAACCATCTCTCTAGCCCTATGCTTGTGTTTTTTTTTAAAATATTTTTATTTATTAATGGGGGGTAGGCAGATAGAATGATCACCCCAGGGCTTCCAGCCATTGCAAATGAACACTAGATACATGTGCCCCCTTGTGCATCTGGCTTATATTCTTGCATGTCTTATAAAGATGGGTTGTGTTTGTTTTTATTTATTTGGGACTAGGGTCTCACCAGGCTGGCCTTGAACATGTGATCCTCCTATCTCAGCCTTCCTCAAGGCCTAGGATTGTTGGCATTTGTCACCATGCCCAGTATGAATGATGTCATTTGTGTTGTATTTTTTTTAAAGATTTTATTTTTATTTACTTGTTATTTTTATCTTTTGGTTTTTCAAGGTAGGGTCTCACTCTAGCTCAGGCTGACCTGGAATTAAGTGCTGGGATTAAAGGGGTGTGCCACCACACCTGGCGTTTTATTTATTTGAGTCAGAGAGAAGGGAGAGAGAGAGAGTACGTATACCAGGACTTCCAGCCACTGCAAACGAACTCCAAAATGCATGCATCATCATGTGCCTCTGGCTTATGTGGGACATGGAGAATCAATTCTGGGTCTGTAGGCTTTGCAGGCAAACGCCTTTACCTCTAAGCTATCTCTCTAGCCCTGTGTTACATTTTTCACTTTCTGTCTGTGGCTGGCACATACATTTTGTGCTGTATGGATTTGGGTGCTGATCATTAGTTCTTTAGCTTCCTTGTTTTCTCTTCACACCTAATCTTTTCTGTTAGACACTAGAACACTAATAGGTGAAAACACAGATAATTTTTGTCCCTGTGGTAGCATAGGGTATTTTTTTTTTTTTTTTTTTTTAGGAAGCCCAACAGACTGTCCCCCCCTTTTTGCACGCATGTGTGTGCGTGCTTGCGCGCGAGCGAGCAAGAGAGAGAGGAGAGAGTGCCCGTGCACAAGTGCACATTGGCATGCAATGGCCTCTAGCCACAGCATTTGAACTCCAGATCATATGTGCCACTTTGTGCGTTTGTGCGACCTTGTGTGCATGTGTCACCTTGTGTGTCTGGCTTACATAGGATCTGGTGAGTGGAACATGGGTTCTTAGGCTTCACTGGCAAGCATCTTAACCACTAAGCCATCTCTCTAGCCCTAGAGTGTCTTAAAATTTTTTAAAATTTTGTTCTTTTTTCAAAGTAGGGTCTTACTCTAGCTGTTGTGGTCAGTTTTGTGTTGCTGGCAGAGAACACCTGACCAAGAGAAGCTTGTGGAAGGGAAAGGTTCATTTTGATTAAAGACTCAAGGGGAAGCTCCATGATGTCAGGGAAAACCCATGGCATGAGCAGAGTTGGACATCACTTCCTGACCAACATCATGTGGACAACAGCAGCAGAACAGTGTGTCAAACACTGCCCCCAATAATACACCACCTCCAGGAGTCTCTAATTCCCAAATTGACATTAGCTGGGGACCTAGCCTTCAGAACACATAAGTGTATGAGGGACACCTGAATGAACCACACTAGCCCAGGCTAACCTGGCACTGTGTTTTCCCAGGCTGGCCTGAAACTCAAGGTGATCTTTCTACTTCTGCCTCTTGAGTGCTGCTATTAAAGGTCTGTGCAACCACATCTGGCTTAAAGTATCTTTGATCCAAGACAGAGTTTATAAAGCAATTGGTTGTTGACTTTTGTTCATGCAACAAAATCTCCACAAGTTTGGTGGCTTAGGACAACACATATGTTATTCTCTTACAGTTTTGGAGGCTGGAAGTTTGAAATTTGACTGGAGTAAAGCCAAAGTGATGGCAGGACTGAGTCCACAGGTTTCCATAGGCTGTTAATATTGGGTGGGGGGTCGCTATTATTTCCAACCATATATTGTATTTTTTTTTTTTTTTTTTTGAGGTAGGGTCTCACTCTAGCCCAGGCTGACGTGGAATTCATGAACTCACACCGATCCTCCTACCTCTGCCTCCCGAGTGCTGGGATTAAAGGTGTGCGCCACCATGCCCGGCTATATATTGTATTATTATGGGGGAGCTTTAATACTTATTTTCCTAAATGGGTCCCCCCCCCCCCGTGGAATAACCGAGCTTACTTTATTCAGCTTTTTAAAAAGATTTTAAGTAGTACTTAGGAATTGAACAAGGCTGTCAGGCTTTACAAGCAAGCACCTTTAAGCACTGAGCTATATTTTCAGCCCTTCATCAGCTTTAGAAAAAGAAATTGTGTGTATGTGTGGCATATGAGTAGAGTGTATGTGATTCTCCTATCTCCTCACCCCCTGTAGACTGAGGTTATAGGCATGTGTGACCATGCCTGGCTTTCTTCACTGGGTGCTAGGGATTGAATTCAGGTCTTATGCCTTTGGCAGGCACTCTTACCCACTGAGCCAGCTCCTTGCCATTTACTCTACTTGTGCACCTCTTTTGGTTTTCTGTGATTAAGGGGTTTCATATGGGCTTCTTCAGCAACTTACTTTTTCTTTTGTTTTAAAAGACAATGTCTCTAGTCCAGGCTGGGCTCAATTTCCTAGCTATGGATTACCTTGACCCTCCTGCTTCTACCTTCTATGTGCTGGAAGTGCAGGAGTGTGCCACCACTTCTTAGTGGGGTGAGGGCCACTCCCAGGTGGTGGCAAACAACTGAACTGCATCTCCAGCCCTAATGTTGCCTTTTTTTTTTTTTAAGTTGGTGTCATAAGGTGTCCAGTATGCCGTCAGGAATGCAGACAGATAGACCTCGTGGATAATTATTTTGTGAAAGATACATCTGAAGCCCCTAGCAGTTCTGATGAGAAATCAGAACAGGTATGCCTCTCAGTTTTTCTATTTTTTTTTCTATTTTATTAGAAAAACATAAATATAAGGAAAGCATGCTTAATTTAGAGTACTTCTGCTATAGTTCTGTCTTTCAGATTCAAGATATAGGCTAACTTTCTTTTATACCTTCAAATTCAGTAAAAGAAACTAAGCATTACTTAAAAAGTCAAACTTTGCATAGAAGTTATTTGATGAGCCTTAAATTTTTAACCTACCTAAAGGTTTGATGTGAAAGGAAAAAGATTTCTTGAAGGTAAATGGAAAAACAACATAATTTTATTCTTTATATAATGAATTAGCCAGTATACTTGAGATCAAGTCAGAAAATTTTCAGTGCTTTGTTTTGTGGGCCTGTGTTTGATCTATTTCATATCGATTAGTTTTACTTCTTCTTTTAGGTATGTACTAGTTGTGAGGACAATGCAAGTGCCGTTGGCTTTTGTGTAGAATGTGGAGAGTGGCTATGTAAGACATGCATTGAAGCACATCAAAGAGTAAAATTCACGAAAGATCACTTGATCAGGAAAAAAGAAGATGTTTCAGGTAAGGTACATGTAGTTTAACCTTCTTTTGATCCCATGTAAGCATGTTCTGCTTATTTGTAAACTTTGAATGTGGAGCATCCATAAGAATTTGGTAAAAATATTGAATTTTATTGTTTAAAATTGTTTTAATTTTGTTACAGAGTCTGTTGGAACGTCTGGTCAGCGCCCTGTTTTTTGCCCTGTACACAAACAGGAACAATTGAAACTTTTCTGTGAAACATGTGACAGACTGACATGTAGAGACTGTCAGTTACTGGAGCACAAGGAACACAGGTACAGAAGTCATAATTACTTACCAAAAGACATTAGAAAACGTTAGCACTGGAAAATTCTTCATCTTAAATATTTTTAATTTAATTAATTAATTTATTTGAGAGAGAGAGAGAGAGAGAGCGTGCGCGCAATTGAGTGAGCGAGCATGGACACATCAGGGCCTCTAGCTACTGCAAATGAATTCCAGATACATGCACCACTTTGTGTATCTGGCTTATGTAGGTTCTAGGGACTCAAAACTGGGTCCTTAGGCTTCACAGACAAGCTCCTTAACTGCTAAGCCATCTCTCGAGCTTGAACAGTCTTCTTTGTTTTTGGTTTTTCAAGGTAGGGTCTCACTCTAGCCCAGGCTGACCTAGACTTCACTATGTAGTCTCAGGGTGGCCTCGAGCTCACAGCAATCCTTCTACCTCTGCCTCCTGAGTGCTGGGATTAAAGGCGTGTGCCACCACACCCGGCTGAACATTCTTCTTTTTAAAGCAAATAGTGAGCTCATAATTTTGTCTTATAGCATTTTATTTATTATTTTTAGCATCTTAAATCCAAATTATAGTCTTGATTAATTAATGGTTTTGTGTTCATATCTGGTTATATTATGAATATTTGTTAAAATATGTCATTAATGTTGATTAGGGTTTTTAAGGATGATGCTTATTTCTTTTTCTATTCCTGTGGTTCAAATAAGCCCTTTCTAAATGTAATGTATTTGAGCTGTAAGCTAATATGAAAATTGTGGGTATGACTTAACTGATCTTGTCTATGGGTAAATTGATAACTAACCTATTTCATCATCAAAGCATGAATACTTTTTCACATTAGATGTGTAATTTGCAGGAAACCTAGGAATTTATAAACAATTAAGTAGACATAGTTATTAAGCGTAGCTACTCTTTGATTCATAACTTCTTATTAATATCTTAACTGAATCAATATTCATTTACACAAGTCTTTTATTTGAACTGTTTTAGAACTGCATGGAATTTTTTAGTTAGACATAAATTATCGATAGTTTTTATCTTTCCCCAGTTTTCATGGCATCTGCTTATTATAAGTAAAGATGGTCTAGTCTGTCTATAAGAATTTGCTAGTGTTTTCTAAGAATAGATATTCTGGAGGGCTGGAGAGATGGCTTAGCAGTTAAGGCGCTTGCCTGCAAAGCCAAAGAACCCAGGTTCAACTCCCCAGGACCCACATAAGCTAAATGCACAAGGGGGTGCACTCATCTGGAGTTAGTTTGTAGTGGCTAGACGCCCTGGCATGTCCATTCTCTCTCTCTCTATCTGCCCATTACTGTATCTCTTTCTCAAATAAATAAATAAAAATAAAATATTAAAAAAAGAATAGATATTTTGAATTGATGAACGGAAATTTTGAGTCCATTGTCAAGAAGGATAGTACCAAGTCATCTCGTCCAGTTACGTGTTTGACATTGAATACTTGTTGCGACCCTCAAATGACTTGAGAAGACTTGCAGACCCCTCTTCGAGTTCTGCTCTGATCCTGAAATTGTTTTTTTAAAGTACTTTTAGATTGAGGGTGGATTTGATCTCTCATGTCGTTGCTGCAACTGCCCCTTTATTGGAGTCTCTTCTCTATCTTCTCAGTATTTTGAGATCTGGTTTTGTAAAGACTTAAGGATAATGTAAAGCCCAGCTCTTGGATTTGATGATTTTTGTCTTTCTCCTGTCATTTCACTTGCACTTTTGACATTGTCTCAGGCAATGACAAGGATTTGAGTTTACCTACATGTTTCCTTGTTGTGGAGTTACTTAATTCACATGGACGTATATTTGGAAATAGTGATTAATCTTTTAACCATATTCCTGTTCTTCAGTTACACAGAAGCCCCTGGGAGCTAGTCTCTGAAGTAACTTGGAGAAAAATTCTAAATACATTTAAGACATTAAAGCAGAACCATGACCTAAACAAACAGAAGAGTTAGTCAGTGTTTTTCCCTCTCCTGCTAAGGGATGAATCCAGGGCCTCGAGCATCTTCTCTCTCATTCTCTCTCTCCCCATCTCTCCCTCCTTCCTTCTCTTTTATTTCTTTCCATTCTCTCTCCCCCCCCCCCCCCCCCAGTTTTCTAGAACTCACTGGGTTGCCCAGACTGGCTTCCAGCTTGTAATCACTTTATCTCATTCAACCTCCCAAATAGGTGAGACTACAGGAAAGTGTCACTTGAGTCTGGCTTAAATGTATCTTACCTGTATGTTTTCTTCATTGGATTTATTAAAGCTCACAGGATATCATAATCTTAATTGCTAACATTTACTATACCTGGCTTTGTGCCAGGTACTTTCCTTTTTTGAGGTAGGTTCTCACCCTAGCCCAAGTTGACCTGGAATTCACTCTGTAGTCTCAGGGTGTATTCCTATTCACAGCGATCCTCCTACCTCTTCCTCTTAAGTGCTGAAAGGCATGCACCACCATGCCTGGCCAGGCACTTTTCTAAATGCTGAATGCTCATTTAATTCATGTAACTATTCAGATACTGGTAATAGGATTATTTTAAGGATGATGGACTCTGCTCTCAGAAAGCTTTAGTAATCTGTACCTAGGTCTCAGTGAATGATAGAGCCATGATTTGAGCATTGGTGTTTAGGCTCTAAATCTCTCTCTCTCTTGTCTTTTTTTTTTTTTTTTTTTTTTTTTATGTAGGGTCTTGCTCTAGCCCAGGTTGACCTGGGATTCACTGTATAGTCTCAGGCTGGCCTTGAACTCACTGCAGTCCACCTACCTCTGCCTTCAAAAGGGCTGGGATTAAAGGCATGCATCACCATGCCTAGCAAAATCTTTATTTTTAAACATTTATTAGAGAGTGAGAGCAAGAGAGAGAGAGAGAGAGAGAGAAAGAAAGAGGTAGAGAGAATGGGCATGTCAGGGCCTTTAGCTACTATAAACGAACTTAATCTTAAACTTAACTTGAATTTAACTTTTTTACTTTAATCTCATTAAGCATTGTGACCTCCCAGCCTTAACAATAGATTGTAGAATCCTAATGTATTGAGTTTTCCTGTCAGGGAGCCAAATGTTTCTTTATTTTATTTATTTATTTATTTATTTATTTATTTATTTATTTATTTATTTATTTGCAAGCAGAGAGGATGGAGAGAGAGGAAGGTAGGGAGGGAGAATGGGCACACTAGGGACTCTTGACACTGGAAACAAACTCTGGATGCATGTGCTGCTTTGTACATCTGGCTTTATGTGGGTACTGGGGAATAGGACATGGGCTTTCAGGCTTTGTAAGCAAGTGCCTTTGTCACTGAGCCATCTCTCCAACCCCCTAAATGTTTCTTAAACTTCTCCCAGGCTTTTTTATTTTTTAGCCCATCATGTATATGCACAACTGGCCCTAGAACATGTTCTTTTTTAAAAAATCTGTATTTATTTAGGGCTGGAGAGTTATAGGTGCTTGACTGCAAATATTTGATTCTCCAGTATCCATGTAAAGCAAGGTGCACAAAGTGGCACATGGATCTGTAGTTAGTTTGCAGTGATGGGAGGCCCTGGCCTGACCATTTCCCCTACATCTTATCTTCTCCCTTTCTTCTCTACCTACTTGATAATAAATAAATAAGTTAAACTTTATTTATTTATGTATTTATGGGTGGTATGGAGACAGAGAGTGAGTGAGTATGGTTGCACCAGGGCCTCTTGCTGCTGCAAACAAACTTCAGATTCATGTACCACTTCATGTGGGTACCGAGACAAGCAGTCTTTGCAAGCAAGCACCTTTAACCACTAAGTCATCTCCCCAACCTCCATGTGTTTTATTTATTTTTGTTTTTTAGATTTGTGATCATCTGAAAAACTCACATAATCTGTAGTAGAGAAAAATAGAAAAAATAAGTTTGTTATGAATGTTTAGTGTTTATGTACATAGTAATTTTGCTTTCTTATTACAATGAAGTAAATCTGAAGTTAAAATTTATCAAAAGTTGAATGCCATACATGGCATTATTCTAGTTGAATGAAATGCAGACAAACATGAGGATGCAATATTAAACCATAACTGTATAAACAACCATAGCACATAGTCTAATCTGTAACATTTTCATAGTTACTGTCTGTTGTTATTGCAGTGAGGTCAGGTGTTGGGAGCATCTGTTTAAAAGTGTTCTGTGGTCTGGAGAGATGGCTTAGCAGTTAAGGTGCTTGCCTGTGAAGCCTAAGGACCCAGGTTTGATTCCCCAGTATTCATATAAGCTAAATGCACAAGGGGGCACATGCATCTAGAGTTCATTTGCAGTAGCTGGAGGCCCTGGTGTGCCCATTCTCTATCAGCTTCTTCCTCTTTCTTTGTTCGTTCCTTCTTTCTTCCCTCCCTCCCTCCCTCCCTTCTTTCCTTCCTTAATATTGTGAAAACTTTATTTACATTAACTCCTTTTTCCACCATCATAGGAAATACTGACATTTGTTCTTTGTGATCAGCGATTCTTCCTCTTTCTATCTCTTTAAGTAAATAAATTTTTTAAAAAGTGCTTTGTGACTCTGATCATCTGCATATGAGCAGTTCAGCTTTTCAGTAAATTTCATATCGTAATAAAAAGTGATCTCTTAGCTGGGTTTGATGGCTCATGCCCATAATCCTATCCAGCACATAGGAGGCCAAGGCAGGAAGATAGCTGCGGGTTTGCCAGCCTGGACTGTATAGTGAGGCCTTGTTTCAAAAAACAAAGCAAGCCAGATGTGGTGGCACATGCCTTTAATCACAGCACTTGGGGAGGCAAAGGCACAATGATTGCCATGAGTTCAAGGCCACCCTGAAACTAAATAGTGAATTCCAGGTCAGCCTGGGATAGAGCATGATCCTTGAAAAAAGAAAAAAAAAAAAAAAAAAAAAAAAAAAAAAAAAAAAACACAAGCAAACAAAGACTAATCTTTTACAGCCCTTCAGTATTTAACAAAATTATTTATTTATTTGCACACACACATAAAAAAACCCCAGAAAGAATGGGAGGGGAGAGAGAGAGAGAGATAGATAATGGTTGTGCCAGGTCCTCCAGCCACTGCAAACGAACTCCAGGTGCATGAGCTACTTTGTGCACCTGGCTTTATGTGGGTACTGGGGAATTGAACCCAGGCTGTTAGCCTTTCCAAGCAAGCACTACAATGAACTGCTAGGCCATTTCTCCAACCGGAGTATTTTTTTCTCCTTAATGTATTTAATACATATAACATGCAATGTTAATTGACCATGGATGCTATTGTAAGGCTTCTGGGTCAACAACAGGTTATCAGTAATTAAGTTTGGGGGAAGCAAATGTTACCTATTGATCCCTCCCCCCCTTAGCTGTGTGGAGTCAGCACCTCCTGGCTTGAGGGTTGCTGCAGGATCATATGTATTTATTGTACTGGTTCCCCAGCTGAGGGTTTAGTTAAAAGACCTTGTCTCTTCTAGGCAACTTGAGGTCGGGCTGTTTGTTTGACTTTTGAAACTTCTTTAAATTAGTACAGAATACAGTGGAATTAATTTTGGAACAAGCAGGGTCTTATCCTGCCCTGCCCAAACCTTCCAGTGATACTGCATGAGGACCCTTGTTTCAACCCTTGCAATATCTGCTGTATTCGTTTTATTTTGCATACTTTCTAAAGATTTCAAAATGCCTGGGATAAATCCTTGACCTTTCCTCTCCATCTTTGTTTATTTATGAGACACTAATTTTCTTAGCATCTGAAAGACCCATACAGAGAAGCCAAGCTGAGCATGGTGTCACATGCCTATAATTGGGAGGATGATATAGGAGGATTGCCATGAGTTCAAGGTCAGCTTGGGCTACATAGCAGCCAGGGTTGCATTGTATAAGACCCTGTCCCCAAACAAAGAAGAAAGGAACCAAGAAAATAAATCTGATAAGGCTTTTTGAGCCATTACACAGTTTTACACTAGTAATGTTACATGGGATGCTTATGCAAAGGGGGTCCCTTAATCACAGTACTATATACGATGAGGTATACTCAGACTGTGCTGACCTACCTAGTCTAGTAGGTCTTGTATAAGAAGCATATCAGTTGTGTATTCTGGAAAGTTTCATTTGGCGCTTATTGGGAGAGAGTTGCCCTTCTCACGACAAGAAAATTTACACTGATTTTTATCAAGTCTACTAAGCTTTCTTTCTTAAATAATGAAGGAATGAATGAATGAATGAATGAATGAATGAATGTTTAAAGATTATCTGACACTGGAGAAGAGCCACTA